>NC_140592.1:526716588-527019088 GCF_964204655.1 Triturus cristatus
TCCTTCAATAGATCATAGTTCTACTGGAGAAAGCAATGTGTTATGTAATGGGCCAAGAAGATCCACACGTGTTAAGCAACTGCCGTGGAAACTGCGGTGATGGGAACAATTATTTGTGTAATAGTTAACTGTTCATTTGTACGGTATTACTGTTGCTTCTTGAACTTTTATTTGTTATTGTGTATTTTTTGTGTTATTTTTTTATTTGCTTTGAAAACTATGTTTTGTTTCTTGTTTATTTCAAAAAGAGGTAATATGTTATGCCTAGCAATGCTTGTTTAGGTGGGGCGAATGTTCTGTATGTTGTCATAGTGTTCTGATGTCAGGGGGTTCTTGGAAAGGACAGTTGGGACCTCGAAGACACTGGATGTGTGGAGCGGTGGCTCGTTGAACCTACAATTAAACTCGTATTTTTTATAACAAGTCTTTGGTCAATCCTATTATTCTAATAGGGTACAACATTGTCCTTATTTTCCATACATTACATTGACTTATCTGGTCTCTCCTGGCCAGAATTCAAGCCTGACCCCCAAGGATATTTGTGGTATAGATTTGCAAATTTTGAAATGTTTGCCACATTATTGCGGCACTTTATTTTACTTGTAATCATTCCTTGTCAGCCTTAAATCAATGGAAACTGCTTTAGCCGAGTATTCCACTTTGAAATAGGCATATTTCGTGTCTGGGAGTGTTTGTTTGCAATGTATTCCTTCGTGGTAACATTCTTGATCATAAATTAAGCCAAGCACAATAACACAGGGTTGCTAGTCATTCTGTTTTCTGTGGCATTGTGCTGACTCGGGGCTAGCTAGGGACACCACGTTTTAAATTGTAACCAGCCTGGTTCAGGAAAATTGTAATTGCTTAGAGAAACAGACATTGACAAAGCGAGTATGTATAGCTCTTGTATAAAACATGCTTGAAGAGGTACACAACAAACAGGTACAAATGCATAGATAGATTATAACACAGGCCAACGCCATCCATTTTACTGAAGCCCAGCTAACATAAACGCACATGCATACAGAGCAACGAGCACCAGTGATGCATCTCAGAGTAGCATTTAGTCTAGGGGACACTGAGAATTGTTCCTCAGGGGTGAACTGGGAGATATGCTGCATGGCAGCATCTGGGGCTGTCCACTGGGGGTGAAGGGGAAGCACTGATAGTTGGGCATGAAGTGTTCACTAGATTTCTTGCATCAAAGGAGAAAGTTCAGTTCAGGGTCACAGACTGATTACAATGGGTGATGATGATGTACAATGTGGGAGCTGTGTTGCTGTGAGGCATGTCCAGTGTGACACCTTCAGCAGTGGCGACTGGTGACATTTCAAAGTGGTAAAAGTTGGGGATGAGTTTTACTTAGCGAGTGAGCCCAACAAGGGTAAAGGAAGTTCGGGGGGGGGGGTTTCCCCAGGAATTTGTTTTTGCAAAGAGCGGCACATGCTGTACTTTAAAGCTTATTTTAATAAAGAATTTTGTGAGGAAGCAAGGTTTATAATGCAATTCTGAATGTATAGTCTTGAAATATTTAAAAACATTAAAGACTGCTCCATATCTTACTGCAGTAAATATGTTCAACAGTTCCTGCTTCAACATGGCTCTCAGGGTGAGTTCAGGTTGTTGGGAGTGTTTATGACAGAGCAGTTTTGTGAACTCTGGACATGGGCGGGTCTTAAAGGAGTTCACACTAGAGGCGCATTCATTCCTTGGCCTCTGAAGACCACCTTGAAAATGGTAACATGACAGTTGCTGGAAAGCACATAACGGAGGTCACTCAGTCCTTAAAATATGTACAACAAGAAAGGAAATGCAGCTCTCACAGGTGAGTGGGGAGGGCATGTTGTGTGCACAGGGCAGATAGAGAAGTGGAGGAGATGAAACGAAATATGCACAAAAAGGATAGAATGGAAACTGCTGAGTGTTAGACCTGTCAACCCTAGGGTGGTCTCCCCCTCTATTTTTGATCGTGCCTCATTTTTTCCACCCTCATTTTTATTTTGGACCTAGGTCTCCGGGCACCTTTTCATTGCCAATCAGTGTTAAGGTGCAGGTGCTCCCTTCTCCCAAGATGGCCGCCACAGGCCCCTGCTACTGCAGAGTGGTCTTCATTAGTAGCACCCTAGCTGCCAGGAGCTGGCTGGAACCCCACAACAATGTTGCGACACCAGCCCGCCTTTTTTGTCCCATAGGTGGAATGGGGAAGCTCCTGGAATGTGCTGGAACCTTCTAGAAGGGAGGTGTGGTTTTACTTTTGCCGCCTTGGATAGAGGTCACCTGACCTGTGGCTACTTAAGTGAGGGAGGGAACATTTTCTAGTCAGTTGGCCAGTTGGGGTAAAGCAGAGCTGGAGAATCCACGCAGGAGTTTTAGGTGGTAGGGCCTAGCCAGGGACTTATGCCTCTGAGAGTGACAGGATTTAGGTGCTGCCTCTTAAGTGAGTGAGGGATCCTGTAAAGCCCACTGATCCTGCCCAGCAGTAGGAGGACCCAGGGAACCTCTGCCCAGCCTGACTAGGAAGGAACTAGTCACCAACTCAATCCCTACCCCCCAGGAACAGAACCCCCCAAGGGCACCAGAGACATCTGCGCCATCAGGACTTCATGGCACAACTGAATGCTGAACCTGAATGCTGAAATTTCATGTCACAACTGACTGCTGAAACTGAATGTTGAAACTTCATGCCAAAGCTGAGTGCGGGACGGCTGGGGATCAACCAGGTACTAGCGCTGTGACCCTTGCGCTCCCTGACCCGGCCTGGGATCCCATGCACCAATCCACGTTGAGCGCTGAGCTCTCCTGCTTAATTTGACCCACCCCCCTGGCACGGGGACCAGAGCGCGCTCACCGCCGCGACCCCGAGGCCGGAAGCTTGCACCATCATCACGTCGAGGCCCGCGGAGAAGGCCGGGGCCCCGTCGCAGCTGCTGGCGGAGGTGTGAGAGGCCGTGACCTGCCCCCGCCGCGGAGGTGTCGACTGCGGAGTCCGGAGCTGTGTCTGTCGCCCCAGGACGCCGAGATCAAGGTAACCCCCGGGGGCTGGGAGGTAGTGTGGCCGAGTGGAGGCCGGGGACTCACCCCCCTGCTCCCCGGGAGGCTTGGGACGGACCCGGTGCGCCCCCTACAGGTCGGGAGCGGCACCGCACCCGGAGACACTGGTTCCCCTCCGTGGGAGTTCCCCCCGTTCACCGGAGACTCTGACACCCCTCCGAGGGATGGCCCCCTTCCTCCGAGACTGCCGCGTATCAGCGGACCGCCTACTTGAGGCTCGCTTATTACGAGTAGCGCTGTGTTTGTAGGCTCTGCTCGGAAGTGTCCTATGCCTGATTATTACGAGTAACGCTGTGTTCATATGCTCTGCTCAAAAGGGTTCAAGGCTTGCTTATTACGAGTAGCGCTGTGATTGTAGGCTCTGCTCGGAAGTGTTCTATGCCTGATTATTACGAGTAACGCTGTTTTCATAGGCTCTGCTCAAAAGGGTTCAATGCTTGCTGATTATGAGTAGCGCTGTGGTCATAAGCTCTGCTCCAAAGTGTTCAATGCCTAGGTATTACAAGTAGCGCTGAGATCTCGCACGGAAGCGCTAGTGGTGCCAAGAGACGCGGTACGCCCGCGAAGTCTGCCCTGAGTCACTACTAGTTCCCAGGTCTGGCGCTACGAGTCCCAGTCTTATCTTTTACCGCGCGGATTATTAGCCGCTACGCGGGGTGCCCACGGCAGAAAGCAATACTAGAGGGAGGAGGACCGCAGCGCTAGGATTAACCGCTGTGTTTATCGCTCCCCCAGGTTCGCCAGTTATTATCACTGAAACTATGAAGGAGTGCTCCTGCAACTGGTGCTAAGGTATACAAGTGTGACCTATTGCCCCATAGTGAATTGCTGGTGAATATAACGCTGATGTAATCAGGTACTGCCTAGGGCACCATTATGAAATGCTGGTGAATTAAATGCTATCTTATGTAAATAATGCCATTGCCATCTAATGAACTGCATTGCATCTAACTGCTTAGATAAACTTGAGTTATTTGCATAAATTCTACTGTGTGGCGTCCCTTATTGTGTGCGTTCCCTGTTTCAGAGGATGTGTGTGTTGTATGGTCACTTTACACATAAGCCTTTGGGTGCCCAGACGCTCGAGTCACGTTACCCCCTTAGGGCTTGGTGACCCCAGGTCTTACATTGTTGGCGAGCGGTGGGATTAGGACCTGTGACCATACAGCACCCTTCCGTGAAGCGGAGGGCGCCACAATTAAACGCCTATTGTATTGAAGCTCTGCAACTGTTTAATGCTGCACTGATTGCATTCCACTGTCCAGACTGAGGGTGTAGAAATCCTGGTTAGCTTGAAACTGTCACCCATATCCTAGAGTTTTCTTCCTTAGTATCTATGTCCCCACCTGTCACGATGGAGATCCGGTTAGCTGACCTCGAGGGGTACACTGTAAGGCAACTGAAGGAATTCGGGCAGGGGATGGGGGTGCCTGGGGTGCGGAGGGCCAAAGGACCGGAACTCCGTACCGCCATAAGGGCATGGGTGAGGCCCACCCAGAAGGAAGAGAGGATGAGGGACAGGAGGCACCAGATGCACCTCAGGAGGAGAGCGCCCAGGAAGTCCTAGACATACTCAATGTGGATATGTCCGAAAATGTGCCCCCAGGGAGACGTTCTGGGGCCAGTAGTAGAAAAGGGTCTAGGAGGAGCGCGTCTCCAGAGGAGTACGAGGACAGGAGGGAGGAGAGGCAGTTAAAGTGGGAGCTAGCGAAATTGGAACATGAGAGAGAGAGAGAGAGAGAAAGAGAAAACAAGAGATGGGCAATGGAGGAAAAGAAGCTGGCGCACGAGCTTCAGCTGAAGGAGTTGGAGCTGCGCGCCCTCCAGTTAAATGAGTCCAATAAGGACAATGGTGGCAGCGTACCAAGAGAGTCCCATGAGTCAAAATTTTATTTACCCAAAGAAGTCATTCCCAGCTACACAGTGGGGGACGATATGGCCAAGTGGTTGGAGGCATACGAGGTGGCCTTGACAGCCCATGGGGTTCCCGAGAGCAATTGGGGAGGGGGCCTGTATCGCTATATACCTCCCAATGTCAGGGACACCCTGTTATACTTAACCAAGGCGGATCAGGTCAGGTATGCCCCCATGAAAGAGGCCTTACTCAAGAAATTTGGTCTCAACCCCGAGAGGTACAGGCAGAAGTTCCGTGGCAGCCATAAGCTGTCCACACAGACTTGGGTGGATTTTTTTGACTATGCCCGTAAGGCACTAGATGGTTGGGTGCGTGGCAGCGAGGTGCAGGACTACCAATGGGTGTACAATCTTTTTTTACGGGAGCCCCTCTTGGATAAGTGCTTTCCGGAGCTGCGCCAACATCTGGTGGACCGCAAGTTAATGGATCCCCGTGTGCTTGCGGAGGAGGCAGATATCTGGGTGAGCACCCGGGTGTCTCACAAGGGCCCCGGGGGAGATGGCTCGAAAGGCGGACAGGGTTTCCCCCAGAAGAAAGAGGGGGGAGATAAAAAGGTGAAGTTCTCAAAAGGCCCCCAAAATAAGTTTGGGAAAGGAGTAGGAACCCCACCCCCGTCCAATTCCACAAAACCCACTTACCCTGACAGGAGTCAGCAGCCAAGGATTGTGAGGTGCTACGAATGTGGGGAGATTGGACACTACAAAGGAGATCCCAAGTGTCGCAAGCGGCCCCCAGCCCCACCGGGCGGGAAGAGCCCCGGGGTAAGTAGTGTAGCGCTTGGGGTGGAGCTGCCCTTAGATAGGGAAGGGAAGTGGACAGGCCTGACCCTGGTTTCACTCGGGGATAGAGAGATGGTCCCGGTAGTGTCCCTGCCCCCGAACACTGCTTAATATCAGCAGAGGGTGAGAGTCAACGGGGAGGAGGTGGAGGCTCTGAGGGACACAGGTGCCAGCATGACCACCGTAGTGAGGCGGCTGGTGACCCCAGACCAAGTAGTCCCCGAGGAGTTCCATCCGGCCGTATTGGCTGACGGCAGTGTGAGTCACTATCCAGTGGCTCGTGTTCCATTTGAGTGGGGAGGAGTCAAAGGCCTACTGAGAGTTGCCGTGAGCCCTGCCTTGCCTGTGGGGTGCTTGCTAGGGAATGACCTGGAGCACACCAAATGGAGAGATGTAGAGTTTCGAGCTCATACCGAGATGCTGGGATTACCAGGGTGGACTTGCATAGTCACGCGGTCCATGGCTGCCCGGCATGGAACTCACCCCGGGTTGGAGCCTGGAATTATGGCCCAACCCAACGCCAAGTGTGGAGAGAAGAAGGTGGTAGAGGACACGCCCCATGAGGTGGATGGGGAGGCCGCAGACGTGCCCCCGGAGCCCGCGGAGGTGGATGTAGTTCCTGTGGGGGACTTGCCGACCCTTGCCGACTGGCATGTGGAAGGAGGGCCTACCCGGGAGGAATTTTGTCAGGCACAAAGGGCGTGCCCCACGCTTGAAGGCATGCGGCGACAGGCCGAAGCCCAAGTGGCCAGTCAGGAGGCGGGCGGATATCATGTGTATTGGGAGGATGGTCTCCTGTACAGTGAGCCTAAGGTGCCGGTACATGGATCTTCGAGGGCCATAGTGGTCCCCCAATGTTACCGGGCCTTCCTGCTGAAGTTAGCGCACGAGATACCCTTAGCCGGACATCTGGGCCAGGACAAAACCTTTGCGCGGTTGGTCCCACATTTTTATTGGCCCAGGATGAGAATTGCCTCAGACACCTTTTGTAAGACCTGTAAGTCCTGCCAGGCAAGTGGCAAGACTGGAACTAAATTGAAGGTCCCTTTGGAACCGCTCCCGGTGGTCGGGACCCCTTTTGAGAGGGTCGGAATAGACATTGTTGGGCCGTTGGACCCTCCGACCTCAGCGGGACACCGGTTCATTCTGGTCTTGGTGGACCACGCCACTCGGTACCCAGAGGCTATTCCTCTGAGGACCATCACTGCACCGGTGGTGGCGCGGGCACTGTTGGGGATTTTTACCCTAGTGGGATTCCCCAAGGTCGTGGTGTCGGACAGGGGCACGAATTTCATGTCGGCCTATATGCAGGCCATGTGGAAGGAGTGTGGAGTGACCTACCAGTTCTCCACTCCTTACCACCCCCAGACTAACGGGCTCGTAGAGCGCTTCAACAAAACCTTGAAGGGAATGATCCGGAGCCTGCCAGAGGGCTTGAGGCGTAAATGGGACGTCCTCCTCCCCTGCTTGTTGTTCTCCTACCGGGAGGTACCGCAGAAGGGAGTCGGGTTCAGCCTGTTTGAGTTGCTCTATGGCCATCCCGTTAGGGGTCCCCTCAGCTTAGAGAAGGAGGGGTGGGAGAAGACTTCGCAGAAGCTTCCCCGTGACATTGTCAGCTACATGCTGGCGTTCCGCAGCCAGATGGCCAAGCTGTGGAAGGCGGCCTCAGAGAACCTAGAGGCTAGCCAGACCGTTATGAAGGAGTGGTACGACCGCAACGCTCGGACAGTCGAGTTGGACGTTGGACAGAAGGTGTGGGTCATGGAACCTGGGGAGCTTTGTGCCCTCCAGGACCGGTGGACTGGTCTGTATGAAATTGTGGAGCGACGAGGCCAGACCACATACGTAGTGGATCTAAAGACCCCCCGACAGCCCCTGAGGGTATTCCACGTCAACCGCCTGAAGCCGCACCATGAGCGATCAGAGCTTGCTCTCCTTATGGTGACGGATGGGAGCAAAGAGGAAGAGAGTGCAGCTCTTCCTGACCTTCTAGCGGTACAGGAGAAGGATGGCTCGGTAGAAGGTGTAGTCCTTTCCCCATCCTTGACCCCAGAGCAACAGAGGGACTGCCGCCATGTCCTGGGACAGTTCGCCTAGTTGTTCTCCCTCACGCCTGGAATCACTCATCTGTGTACCCATGATGTGGACACAGGGGACAGCCCCCCGGTGAAGAACAAGTCTTACCGGCTCTCTGACCGAGTGAAGGATAGCATCCAGCGTGAGGTAGCCAAGATGTTGGAGCTGGGGGTGATAGAACCTTCCAGCAGCCCATGGGCTAGTCCGGTGGTGTTGGTGCCGAAAGCGGCCCTACCGGGTACCACACCGGAACTTCGGTTTTGTGTGGACTACAGGGGGTTGAACTCTGTCACGAAGACAGATGCTCACCCCATCCCACGAGCAGACGAGCTGGTGGACCGGCTGGGAGCAGCCCGGTACCTCAGCACCATTGACCTGACATCCGGATATTGGCAGATTGCCATGGCCGATGGAGCAAGGGAGAAGACAGCATTCTCCACCCCCGAGGGCCACTTTCAGTTCCGAGTGATGCCCTTTGGGCTCAAAAATGCTCTGGCCACATTCCAGCGGTTAATGAATCAGGTACTATCTGGTCTGGAGTCCTTCTCAGTGGCATACCTGGATGACATAGCTGTCTTCAGCAGCACCTGGGAGGACCATCTGCAGCACCTCCAGGAGGTATTGCAGGCGCTGCAACGCGCTGGCCTAACTATTAAAGCCAGCAAGTGCCAGATTGGACAGGGATCTGTTGTGTACCTGGGACACCTGGTGGGCGGAGGTAAAGTGCAACCCCTCCAGGCCAAAATAGAGACCATCTTGGCTTGGGAGCCCCCCAAGACCCAAACAGAGGTCCGAGCTTTCCTCGGCCTCACTGGGTATTACCGCCGGTTTGTCAAGGGATATGGTACCATCGTAACCCCCTTGACAGAATTAACCTCGAAGAAGCAACCTCGCAAGGTTATATGGACAGCTGCTTGCCAGGGGGCATTTGACACACTGAAACATGCGATGTGTACCGCTCCAGTACTCGCAACTCCAGATTTTAGTAAGGAGTTCATTGTACAGACAGATGCCTCAGAGCACGGCATAGGTGCGGTGCTCTCGCAACTCAACACCGAGGGCCAAGATCAACCAGTGGCCTTCATATCCAGAAGACTCCTCCCTCGGGAACGGCGATGGAGCACCATTGAGAGAGAAGCCTTCGCAGTGGTCTGGGCTCTGAAGAAGTTGAGGCCATATCTCTTTGGAACTCACTTCCTCATTCAGACCGACCACCGGCCCCTTCGCTGGCTCATGCAGATGAGAGGCGAAAACCCCAAGTTGTTGAGGTGGTCCATTTCCCTACAGGGGATGGACTTTTGGGTGGAACATCGGCCTGGAGTTGACCACGCCAATGCTGACGGTCTCTCCAGGTTTTTCCGCCTTAGCGATAAGAACTCCCTAGAGGTTGGGTAGCTCTCCCCTCTTTCGGCTGGGGGGGACGCGTGTTAGACCTGTCAGCCCTAGGGTGGTCTCCCCCTCTATTTTTGATCGTGCCTCATTTTTTCCACCCTCATTTTTATGTTGGACCTAGGTCTCCGGACGCCTTTTCATTGCCAATCAGTGTTAAGGTGCAGGTGCTCCCTTCTCCCAAGATGGCTGCCACAGGCCCCTGCTACAGAGTGGTCTTCATTAGTAGCACCCTAGCTGCCAGGAGCTGGCTGGAACCCCACAACAATGTTGCGACACCAGCCCGCCTTTTTTGTCCCATAGGTAGAATGGGGAAGCTCCTGGAATGTGCTGGAACCTTCTAGAAGGGAGGTGTGTTTTTTTCTTTTGCCGCCTTGGATAGAGGTCACCTGACCTGGGGCTTCTTAAGTGAGGGAGGGAACACTTTCTAGTCAGTTGGCCAGTTGGGGTAAAGCAGAGCTGGAGAATCCACGCAGGAGTTTTAGGCGGTAGGGCCTAGCCAGGGACTTATGCCTCTGAGAGTGACAGGATTTAGGTGCTGCCTTTTAAGTGAGTGAGGGATCCTGTAAAGCCCACTGATCTTGCCCAGCCGTAGGAGGATCCAGGGAACCTCTGCCCAGCCTGACTAGGAAGGAACTAGTCACCAACTCAATCCCTACCCCCCAGGAACAGAACCACCCAAGGGCGCCAGAGACATCTGCGCCATCAGGACTTCTTGGCACAACTGAATGCTGAACCTGAATGCTGAAATTTCATGTCACAACTGACTGCTGAAACTGAATGTTGAAACTTCATGCCAAAGCGGAGTGCGGGACGGCTGGGGTTCAACCAGGTACTAGCGCTGTGACCCTTGCGCTCCCTGACCCGGCCTGGGATCCCCTGCAGCAATCTACGTTGAGCGCTGAGCTCTCCCGCTTAATTTGACCCACCCCCCTGGCGCAGGGACCAGAGCGCGCTCACCGCCGTGACCCGGAGGCCGGAAGCTTGCACCATCATCACGTCGAGGCCCACGGAGAAGGCCGGGGCCCCGTCGCTGCCGTCGCAGCTGTTGGCGGAGGTGTGAGAGGCCGTGACCTGCCCCCGCCGCGGAGGTGTCGACTGCGGAGTCCGGAGCTGTGTCGGTCGCCCCAGGACGCCGAGATCAAGGTAACCCCCGGAGGCTGGGAGGTAGCGTGGCCGAGTGGAGGCCGGGGACTCACCCCCTGCTCCCCGGGAGGCTTGGGACGGACTCGGTGCGCCCCCTACAGGTCGGGAGCGGCACCGCACCCGGAGACACTGGTTCCCCTCCGTGGGAGTCCCCCCCGTTCACCGGAGACTCTGACACCCCTCCGAGGGATTGCCCCTTTCCTCCGAGACTGCCGCGTATCAGCAGACCGCCTACTTGAGGCTCGCTAATTACGAGTAGCGCTGTGTTTGTAGGCTCTGCTCGGAAGTGTCCTATGCCTGATTATTACGAGTAACGCTGTGTTCATATGCTCTGCTCAAAAGGGTTCAAGGCTTGCTTAGTACGAGTAGCGCTGTGGTTGTAGGCTCTGCTCGGAAGTGTTCTATGCCTGATTATTACGAGTAACGCTGTGTTCATAGGCTCTGCTCAAAAGGGTTCAATGTTTGATTATTACGATTAACGCTGTGTTCATAGGCTCTGCTCAAAAGGGATCAATGCTTGCTGATTACGAGTAGCGCTGTGGTCATAAGCTCTGCTCCAAAGTGTTCAATGCCTAGGTATTACAAGTAGCGCTGAGATCTCGCACGGAAGCGCTAGTGGTGCCAAGAGACGCGGTACGCCCGCGAAGTCTGCCCTGAGTCACTACTAGTTCCCAGGTGTGGCGCTACGAGTCCCAGTCTTATCTTTTACCGCGCGGATTATTAGCCGCTACGCGGGGTGCCCACGGCAGAAAGCTGTGTTTATCGCTCCCCCAGGTTCGCCAGTTATTATCACTGAAACTATGAAGGAGTGCTCCTGCAACTGGTGCTAAGGTATACAAGTGTGACCTATTGCCCCATAGTGAATTGCTGGTGAATATAACGCTGATGTAATCAGGTACTGCCTAGGGCACCATTATGAAATGCTGGTGAATCAAATGCTATCTTATGTAAATAATGCCATTGCCATCTAATGAACTGCATTGCATCTAACTGCTTAGATAAACTTGAGTTATTTGCATAAATTCTACTGTGTGGCGTCCCTTATTGTGTGCGTTCCCTGTTTCAGAGGATGTGTGTGTTGTATGGTCGCTTAACACACAAGCCTTTGGGTGCCCAGCCGCTCGAGTCACGTTACCCCCTTAGGGCTTGGTGACCCCAGGTCTTATACTGAGGAAAACCATTATGTGAGAGATGTGCAGATGCAAGATGCCAGACAGAGAAAATGGGATACGCGTTTATAACGGAGAGAGACTGCAGAGGAAATTGGTGTGAAAGGGACAATGGGAGTGACTGAGGCATTGTGAAGATGATTGCCACTTACACAAGCCTAGTCATGTTTGATGCACATTCAATCTAATAGAGCAATAGCTTTTTTAATAACATAGATAGTAAAAGTTATAACAAAATGGGAATAAATACTGGGTTGGAGATGAGTTTAAAATCATTCCACCAATCCTCTTAAGATTCATTAAAGGCCTACAGAGAAAATGAACTTGGCTTTAAAAACATAAGGCAAACAGAGCTGTTGCTGACCCGTCAAACTCCGCTAAGCAAAACAATTGCTGACCCCCCCCCCGTCACACCTCACGTGTATGAAACAGCCACGCAGCCTTTCGCCTACCTATGAACACCGCTCAGACACAGACAGAGCCCTGCCATTGTGCGTTGAACAGAGGCCACTCCTGAGCTCTGAAATGGAAGGCCTCAGGCACCCATCCTGTGGAGGCTGCTCGAATGCCTTTGACATTCCAACCCTTCACTTCCTCCGAGGGAGTGCGTCTGCAGGCCTCCCACCTCAGTGCTCTCACTATTCAATGTGTGCTGGTGCGAGGTGCAACTTTGTATTAAATTCACAATGTTTATTTGCGTCCTTAGTAAAAAGAGAGGTCCAGTTGTCACTATGTGAGGCGCTGTTTAATACGTATGGGAAATCGGAGATGTTCAGAAGGGTCTGTCTGCCAGTCTCCAGTTTATGAAGCCAGACGGACCCGAAAAGATGAACAAAAGACACTGAGAAACTACAATGAAAATAAAAGCAGAGGGATATCGATTCACACGAAACAAGAAAACCAAAAATCAAGGGCATATCTCTTGAGAGTGACACATGAGGCAGTGAAACAGAAAGGAACAGCAAATATAATACTAATAAAATGGAGGACTGTGTAAAGAATAGGAAGACGGAGGGAGGCCCGCACACAAAACATACAGCCACAAGAGCTCACATGCACAAACACGCCAAAGCCTGTGCACACAACCGCATAACTGCACGCGCAAACATACACAACGTATGCACGCACGATCACACACACATGCACAAATACATGTATGTAAACACTCACACAAAAACACATTCAAACACACTGAAAAAACACTGCTTCTCTGGAGCAAGGCGAGCCCAGCAACTAAACTGAACTTGGCCCCTGGAGAGGGAGCATTCAAACGAACTGATTGCAGATATCCGTATGACTAAAGTGTGGGTTCATAACTGCTGCCAGTGTGAAACTGATCTGGACGGAAGTTCGCAAGCAAAAGTCGCTGCTCGGTCGACACCAGGGTTAGAACCAACGTTTAGCCACTAGACTGCTGCATGGGAGTAGATGAAGGATCACTACATGTACACAGCGAGCGTCTCTAGGCGCTGGAGTCGCTATGGCCTGTAACAGAGAGGGAAGGGAAAGCACTGCCCCAACAGCATCCAGAATAAACAAAAGGAAAGGGCACGGATCTGGCAGAAGGAGATTTCTGATTCTATGAGTTCAGCACTGTTTGGGGTAATTTTTAATGTGCACGAGTGAGGTCTCTTTCCTGAGTCACTCCTATGCAGATATTTATATAACAAGCACTTGCACACAACAACAAAGACAGTGTGCCTTGAGCCAGTGCATGGCTCTTCTAGCCTCTGTAGAATGGTCTCAACTAAGAAGTTCTGTAGTTACTATACCGGTGATTGAAGATGGCATATTCTACACACTTGTGCTGGAGGGACCACACGTTTCAATATCCTGCTATTGAGTTCCCGAAGGAATAACTGAGACATATCTCTTGAAAGCAAGAATTGCTGTGCGAGTTTAAGCCGCAAACTATGAGTGTTATTTAATATCGGATTACTGAGTTTCTAAAATCGCTGAGGTTAACGATCCCATACAGCACGCAGGGGCAGCTGATGACATTAGAAGGTGATGAGGTGTGGAGGACCGTCCGAGTTGAGTGCCCGGTGGTGGGAGGGGGGGGAGGGGCTCGGGATAACTATGGTCAGGAGGGCGCCATGGGTTGGTCATTTGACAAAAAACATAGAGGGGGACTGTATTTTAGTAAATTTCGATGACCCCACCATAGTCGATTATATTTGTAACTGGAATGACTCTAAAATAGATGTGTCAATTAAGGCCTTTCCTCTGACTTACTTTTATCCCCCTGGTCATTTTACCACCAAATTTGATGGTTGGGAAATTGTGCGTAGAAACGGGAGGGGCCCTTTACAAGGACATTGGCCTAGACATCCCTTTCCCATAGACCCTATCCCCTTGCAAAATCGGTTTAGTAGCCTGGAGTCCGTTGATTGACTGGGGGGCGATGAAAGTATATTGGGTTGCTGCTTATTTGACGATATAAACACCCATTTGAAGGTAACAAATGTCCAAAATAATCACACTACCAGTAATGAAGAGACAACGGGGGCTAGATCAAATGTTGTACCTGGTATATTACACGAGGAGGAGTTTACTGTAGCATCTCCGATTACCCAACTAGAAGTAAGAAGTATCCCTGTGGAGGGTGTTGTTAAAGCTATAACAAGCCAAATAACACCTAAAAATGTAATATTACCAGAGGTAGGTCTTAACATCATGACCTGGAATATAGCTGGTTTAAGTTCAAAGTTAAATACTCCATTCTGGAATGATTTTATTACACAAGGGTTTGACATTATTTGCCTTCAAGAGACTTGGTATAAGGAGGCAATCCACGTGGAAGGCTATATTACATATTGGGCATCGGCTGTGAATTCGGCAGCAGGAAGGGCTAAAGCCGGACTCTTAATTATGGTTTCAACTAAATTAACTCAGTTCAAACCTAATACTTACCACGAGGTGTCCTCTTATGCCCAGTATTTACGACTGGAGCATGTTGCAGGCAAGGATCTAATTATTATTAACTATTATAATAACACCTTTGACGCACGTAGGGGTCCTATTGTCTATGAAATAGGTTGTGAAATAGATAAGTTGTTGGCCGGTTCTAGGAACCAATCGATTTTACTGTGGGCAGGAGATTTTAATATACAGGCCTGTCAATATGTTGATCAAAGGATTTGTGGCTTTCTGGGGGAAATGGGTGATAATGTTGACTCCCCACATATCCATTTCCCTCATGATGATTATGGAAACTCCCTTAATAATTTGATAGCTAAATTGGATTTAGAGTTACTTGACTGTTCACTGAAAAAGGGCAATATTAAATGCCCAACCTTTACAGGCAGGGGTGCCCACTCTAATATTGACCACATACTTCTCTCCTGCAATACTGCTTATACTGATTTATGGGTAACAGAGCAAGCAGTAAGTGATCATAACAGTATCTCTGTAACTTTGCTGACGTGGGGAAATGTACATCCAGACACCACCACTTTTATTGGAGATATTGTTGCAGTGAGACCAAATGGGCCAAGAATTAAGTGGACCAATATTAATCCGGTTAAACTTCTGGGAGAAGTTATTATTAAATGCAAAACAGAAATTGACTACTGCCTAAGTAACGAGACAGTACCTGCCATATTGCTATCCAAATTCCATCAAATTATTTCTGTTATTGCTGGCTTATTGACAGGGAGGAGTAGGCCACCAAAAAACAGGTCTGTTGGCTGGTTCGACAATAACTGTATACAGGCTTTGTCGAGTTTAAAAGCTGCATTGGAAATTAAACCTAGGGATAATACCCTTATTAAAGCTGAACGACTCAAATATAAGACCTCCCTGAAAGTCCGTAAAAAAGAAATACAGGAAGAGCTATGGCATAAATTAAATTTAGCTGCTAACACAAATAATAATGCTCTATTTTGGGAGACAATTAATTGCCCTTTCCTTAAGAATGATACCATTCCCGAAATAACATCTTATGTAAATTGCAATGATTGGATTGATCATTTTTCTAATATTTTTAATCCCGATAGGTTGGTTTTAGATTTGTCAGACAATCACAACTCTGTATGGCCATCGTCACCTCTATCCATTAGTTTGGAGGAGGTCTATCTGGGGCTGACAAAAAGTAAAGGGGGCAAAGCCCCAGGTCCAGACGCTGTCCCCGTGGATTTATATAAACAGGAGATGGATCTTTAGGCACCCATTTTAACTCGCATTTTTAATGCTGCTATTGAAGGTAAACTTCCTTTGACCTGGGGACAATCTATTATTGTCCCCCTATTTAAGAAGGGTTCTAGGTCCGAGGCACGAAATTATCGCCCTATCTCCCTCCTGGACTCATCGATTAAAATTTTGAGTAGGATACTCCTTAATAGACTGGAGATATGGGCAGAAGAAAATACCATTTTATCACCAGTCCAGTATGGCTTTAGGAGGGGAATGGGTACAATGGAGCAGTGTCTGAACCTCGACCTCATAATAAATAAATATGTCACGGTCAAAAAAGGGAATTTGTTTTTATGTTTCGCCGATCTTAGTAGTGCCTTCGATCTGGTCGAACACTCTATTCTGTGGCCAATACTACTGGAAATGGGCGCCCCAGCAGATATTGTGCACTTTTTGGCCAGATTATACGAAAGGCTCTCGTGCAAAGTTCGTTTTGGACCGGACGGGGAATCTACTCCCTTTTTTAGAGTGACTCGAGGCATCAGGCAGGGCTGTGTTCTGGCCCCACTGCTTTTTTCTTTATTTGTCAATCAAATTGACTCAATTCTTAGGCAAGTCCCTGCAGATGCCCCCAGAGTAGATGGAGACCCCATCCCAATATTGTTATATGCGGACGACGCCGTCCTCTTGTCACGTACTCAAATAGGCCTTCAACGTTTAATTAATTGCTTCTGTAGGTTTATTGATGATAGGAAACTGTTAATTAACAAAGAAAAAACTTATGTAATGACCTGCGGGAGCAAGAAAGGTGCTAAAAAGACGTTCTTCCTGGGCGAGAATAAAATTCAATCCGTGACCAGTTTTTGCTACCTCGGTGTCACATTTTCTGGTGATGGAAAATGGGATAAGGAATGTGATAATGTGCGCCTTAAAATGGTAAAGAACATTAATGGAGTGTTTAGATTTGCCTCCAAGCTTGGGAATAGTAGAATTAACGACATGATTTCGATTTATAAAGCCAGATGTATCTCCTCCGCTTTATATGGTGCTGGAGTCTGGGGGCACCATACCCTTAGTGGTAAACATATCCAACTCGATGAGAACTCATTTTTGAGACGTCTACTGTGTACCCCCACATCAGCTTCCACAGAATTAATTCACAGAGAGGTGGGGCTAGACTATATTGAAGATCTTGCAGCCCTTCGCCCTCTGACTTTATGGCGTTCCATCTGGTCTAAAACCGAAACCTTATTTACACAAAGAGTAATAAGAGATTGTCTAAGGCTGGACCATTGTCTGTATATACCTTGGCTCAGACATATCTATTACTGGTTTAAGCTCCTTTTTAATCAAGATCCCTTTTTAATTCCCGAGGAAGCTGCCAGTATATCTAAATTAGATCTCAAGGTGTCTTTCTTACGATATACGAGACAATCTAGAGATTCTGTCCGTCTTAACCAGCGTACTTACGTCTTTTATGGTGAAAATAATTTAAACGAAGGTTTTCAGCCATATTTGACCGAAGTCACAAGAAGATCCCATCGCTTTGTTCTCACTCGGCTAAGGCTTGGAATAGTACACCATCTTGTGTCCTTTCCTATCACCAGGCAGCCTAGTAATATTTTATGCCCATGTGATGATTTATCCAAATAGAGTTGTTGCCATTTTATGCTTTTTTGTAAATTTTATGTATTTTTAAGACGTCACTTTTTAAAACCTATCTTTTTAAAATACAATGTTCGGACTACAAAGAATGCAATGCAGTTACTGTTTAATCTGGAGAGTGCAGATATATGTTTTTATACAGCTACCTATATTTTGAAATGTATGTGTGCCAGGAAATCTATTATCATGTAATTCTCTTGGCCTTTCATTAGTTGCATTGTCACTTTAGCGAGTGAGCAATATAAGCGACTCTTTGCACATGTCCAGAATTGTGATTTGCACTTTACTTGGCATTTCTTTGCTGTATCCTTGCTGCTTCTTTGGTCATATAAATTGAAAGTCTACTGGAACAATTTTATTTGTTTTATATTGCTCATCCCATCATGCACTGGCACTTTATACGGGGATGGTAACTTGAATAACTCTTGGGGTAATTGGCCTGTATTCTGTTATTTTTTAAAGTTTTATTGTATGATGTTGTGTGTTATTTTATGTCTGCTATGTGGCTGTTTAAACATGCCGAATAAAGCATTTTTGAACTGGAGTTTCCGAAGGAATAACTGAGACATATCTCTTGAAAGCAAGAATTGCTGTGCGAGTTTAAGCCGCAAACTATGAGTGTTATTTAATATCGGATTACTGAGTTTCTAAAATCGCTGAGGTTAACGATCCCATACAGCACGCAGGGGCGGCTGATGACATTAGAAGGTGATGAGGTGTGGAGGACCGTCCGAGTTGAGTGCCCGGTGGTGGGAGGGGGGGGGGGAGGGGCTCGGGAGGGTTCAACTGACTTCTGCCAAACGGTAACAATGCCTGATGCCTCCTTTCGGCAGCCAGAGCTCAACTCCACTCGCGCGCACAAATCTATAAATTAAACCACCCAAGACACATTCGGGAATTTCTGAAAGTACTGTACACGCGCGCTACTCTAAGACTTCTGCACTGCAGTCACCACCACAGTCGATCTTTCACATTCGCACCTCCTCTCAAAACTCTAAATTAAAGCCTGGCTAGCGCGAGAATGTAATAGCGCAGTGGAAGTAAATCATGAAAATGAATCTGATAATTTAATGAGAGAAGAGGGCATGCTTGGCATTGAGGGTGTCATTTTCCCCATGCAGGCTTGCCACCACAGCGTTTAGACAAAGGCAGTTTTACAGAGTAATTCATATTTCCTTATTACTTTGAGTTTCACACTAAGCGTCGCTTACATCTTGGTAAACAAAATGCTGCCGGATTTCATTCCATCCTTTGCACCTCCACCGCTCCTTAATGGGTTTTAATTCATCTCCAGATATGAGAGAAAAAAAAGACTCAGCCTTTCAGTCAAGCCTCAGACGACACCTATTCAAACAGACACAGGGGTGACTTGCAAAACAAATCTAAGCCTCCAAAGCTTCCGGGTGTGGCAACCAGTTAGTTATACACCTGGCTTGTGTGACAGTTGAGGATGTGGTCATGTTGTCTCTTATTCGGTTGTTTGCTACACAGGGTCTGACTACGTCACACCGTTGAAAATATGCCATTCTGTTTCTGTGACTCCTGGCTGTGTTATGGTGAAATCATGTAACTGAAAGAGCGAGGTGAAGAGCTTAACTCAACCTCCTTTTCCTATTTGGCTCAAGGCCGCAAAAAAGATGCCATGTCTGTTAAAACATAATTGAAACTGTGAATGTTATGCCACAACAATACTGTTGTTCCGAGTGTTGACAGCACCGCTACATTAATGTTATGACGGTTCCCTCAAGAGGAACCCAACATTTTATAATTCTCTGTGGCTCAAATTTAATCCATCGCCTCGTAAGCATTTTTTAGGCGGAAAGAATATTATTACAGCCTTGACAGGAAAGGATAGTATTAAAATGTCTCTTTATTAATGTGTCACTGCGGACTTCCGTAAAAAACAAGAAACAGTTTCTATTCCCATGATGAGGAGCATGCTGATTGCATTGTGAAGCCAATCCAGGCAGGGAGGGAAGCCTGGAACGAGCGTGCTTTTTGCCAAGTGACAACTCTGCAATTGATTATTATATAGGTAGCCCAGAAAATAAAGAAAGCAGATTTACTCCAGCTGAATTATGGATTGCCATTCCCCAAGGCTCGAGGATGACTGCGTGTGAGAGGCTGGAGGGCGAGAGTGTTCTGCAGTGATCTGCTGTGACTGTGGCCAGTGCCGGTGTCCGTCCTGAGCAATGCACAAGCTCCCGCCTCCCATTGTCCAATCAGGAGGCCTGGGACTAGCGCGAAGGCAGTGCGAGAAGCAGAAACATAAAATGGTTGCTTTACCATTGCATGTTTCTGCTTCTCCCACTGCGAGAAAGCAGTGGGGCAACGCTCCTCCGCTCAAATGAAGGAGCCGCCCCTAATCTTCAGCCAGTTTGAGATTTTTTCGACAGCAACACTTTGCATACTGGGATTTTCAGGCCTGTGCTTATTACTGTAAAGAGAAATACACAAGTCTTCAAAATGTGAATTCCTAATGGCAAAAAAATAGAGTCTGAAGTTGTCACAAATCACGTGCCAAATAAAAACATGACCAAAAATCACTAGGCATTTGTCACTTTGCGGCAACACACATGGTCGAAGAGATGAAAAAAATGTGTCTTTTCTCCTTATAATAATTTAAAATCCATGTTTTTCTTAAAATATACTTTCCCGTCTGAACAAAAAAGTGTCTTTAAAATATCCGCCACTGCTTGCTGCTCCCTTCATATCGCCCCCCACCCCTATTCTTCATCCCCCATCATTGGTTCTTCCTTATCATTGCTGTTTTCTTAGCCCAATTTTCTTTTTTTGTGCTGCATCTCAGTTTTTGCTGGTCGTTTCACACACAGAGGTTTCTTGCCCACAAATTAATTTTATTGTGTGTACCAAAACGCCAAAAGTGCTCGATAATATACTGATTTCCTCCTGGCAATGGGTGTTTTTAAGTAACAGAACGAAGACGGTATTTTACTTTTAAACTGACTTCTTGTCAGTAGTCCATCTTCAGTTTCACTTATGGTCTTGCCCTCAGTTCTTATGGTTCTGACTCCACATGTTCATAGTGCACTGCCCTAGTCTTCATGGTTTTGTTTGTTATGGATTTTTGACCAAGATCACACATTTTCTCTGCAGCTTCACTCTAGCCTTTTGCAGACACATGTTCCATTACTTGCTTCCATTCACTTATTCACACCCCAAAGTCTCCATCCTTAGGCTTAGCTCAAGCATTTCATGACTGTTAATCTTCAACCACTAAGGAAAAAAATTATACAACACTGTCTGAAAGCCAATGGCGTAACATGAACCCCAACCTCAAAGCAGTTAGTCAACAGCGGTAAGTGCAATGTGGAAACCCTGACTTCAGGGAGAAATCAGAATGCACAGTTCCATAAGTGAATGTATTCCAATTCATTATTGAATTTAAATTTTGGGTTACAGATCGTTATTCGGTTTTATAGCTTCTTTTCCATTAAGCCCCTGACTGTGTACCTGCCACGGCGGCTGCGGTCTCTGCTTGCGATGACTCTGTTCTGTCAGACTCTTACAAGAGGTCCATGCTTTGTGAATCCTTCCAGCTGCTTCAGATGGACTGAAATAGTCCCCTCGCCCTATATTATGTTCACAAAAGCCTATCTAACAGGGCTTGAGGGGAGTTGATAAAATTGTACTCTTATTTTGCTTTTGGCACTGTGGCCGCTGACCGCTTTCTCTCTCTCTCCCTCCCCCGCCTCTCTTTCTCTCTCTCTCTTTCTCCATCTCTCTCCCCTGATTCGGTCTCTATCTCGCTCCTCCTCACCAGCTGAAAACTGTGACCTCAAGAAACGGCACTTACCCTCTTTTTCCTTAATTCCCCTGTAAAATAGATCCAAAAAAGAAAAAAAAAAACATTTCTGAAAATGTCGTCTTTTTCAGGCATTTTTCCCTTCAAAAGTACAGCCTCGGGACAGAGAAACAAAAGGAAGAACATTTTTTTTCCAAATAAGACAAAGTGGGTGCAAAGTGGGCAGATTGGTTTTAGTCACACCCAAACACAAAAGCGCCACTTTATAGAGTTTGCCAGTGAAGTGCCACTTTTGTTTTCTCATCTTCCCTTCACCAGCATTGGGGCCAAGGCTTGCAACTCTGCCAAACCAATGCTCCTCAAACCTCACAGGCAGTAGCCTCTCCAGTTCTAGTTTTAAGATGCACGCATATTCACCGATGCATATTCACCAGGGGACCTCAGACCTGACAGACTGGAGCATTTTGCTATACCTGTACGGAGAACTAGTCTGTTCATTCTGAAAAAGAGGCCAGGGCAGAGTCTTGCACCCAGCAGGGCCTTTGGGAGATTAAATGTGTACCGGAGCAAACTTAAACAAGCATTGGCATAGCCAATAGGTATCGCCTTTGGGACCTTATAAGTGTTTAGCCATGCAACAGTTGCATAACTAAATACTTATAAGGTCCCAAAAGCGAGACCTATTGGCTATGCAAAGCGGCCGTGTGGCCGCGAAAGTGAAAGTGATCGCGATCACGATCAAACATCAAAGCGGCCGCGAAGCCGAAAGTAATCGCGGTAATGCGCGGCCCGCGCACCCGCGCACATCCACTGTAGCTCTAGGCTGGCCTGGTAGCACTTTTTGGAGCCCTCTCAATAAGTCTCGCCAGACCAGCACATGCGCTGGGTCAGGCGAGACCTAAAAATGTGCCTCTCTACTCACTTATTTTTGCCTGTTCTCTCCCCTTTTCTGCTCTTTCCTCTCTCTCCCTCTACTCTCTCCATCTCTATCTTTCCCCTTCAGTCTGTCTCTATAGCGCTCCTCCTCACCTGCTGAAAAACGAGACTTCAAGAAATGGCTTTTACCCTCTTATTCATCTCCTTCCCTTCATTTGTCACCTGTGAAATGGATCCAAAAATAAAAAAAATGCAGAAAATGTCATCTTTTACAGACATTTTTTCCTTCCAAAATGCAGCCTGGGGAAAGAGAAACAAAAGAAAGACAAAGAAAATATTCAAACAAGTCAAAGTTGCTGCAAAGTGGATAGATTGGTTTTATTCACACCCAAACACATTAGTACCACTTTACAGAGTTTGTCAGAGAAGCGCTACTTTTGTTCTCTCTTCTTTCTTTCACCAGCATTGTTTTCCCCTTTGTTCTGTGAGACTCGTGCAGCTGAGAATGCTATTTTCACTGAACCAATGCTGGGTGTTCCATAGGAAAACACTTGGATGCAACATTACATTTATTATGATAATCTTCTGCCATGAAACAGCTAGAAATGTAATTTCTAGCTGTTGTAATATTTATTAAAAGCCAAATTCACAGTTTGGAATTTCAGATAAATATTTAGTAAAAGATATTTTTTAGAAAGTTACCTTTTCCCTGACTAAAGCTGCTGGAGGTTAATTTGCATCAGCCTCCACCTGTAAACCTCTGAGTGCTTAACCATGAATGAGGAGTAAAACCTGCCCCAGAGCAGAAACAAAGGCATGGGTGTGTGGTTGTATTTCGGTTTCCCTGGCAGTAAAACCATTTAGGCAGTGACCAGGAACTTAATTATCTTTAAAGGGCCTCTCTGTGACAGGCAGATGTCAGATTATACCTGCACAAGCCATCTCTTTGTTCCTCACTCAGACATGCTCAAATCGGTCGGGAAGCAGCTGCCCCCAGAACTGGTTTGAAGTGACCACAGAGGAGGGGCTGCTCATTTTCGTGGCCACACCTCTGGGGTGGACACACAGGCTCTGCATGAAAGGAGAAGGCCTTCACCATCTTGGATTTAGGCAGGGAAGCACATGGTGAGATTGTATGCAGTGGGGTACACAAGAAATGCTGCATAAGTGGGAAGGATAACCCCTGGGAACCTATACCCCATTGGTTGGGAGGAACTAGGAGTTGCCCCTACCCACAAGGTGATGCTAGACCAAAATGTGGAACCCACATTCCCTTTCTCAGAACACTACTGAGCTGGTGGAAGATCAGAAGAGGACTCCACATGCTGAGACCTGAGAAGAGCCCTGAAGGACTAGATTTGCTCTCTCTCATGTATCAAGAACAAATAAGTGGACTCCAGGGGTAATAAGCTGCTCTCCTGTTCAAGCTACAAGGGCACAACAAGCTACAAGAGGCCTATCCTGTAAGTGCCCAGTGGCCAGTTCCAACTGGAACTGTCCTGAACCTGTTGTTGGCTTCTGCTGGAGTGAGTCTTGACCCACAAATGCTGTTCCTGAGTACCTGAAACCGTGGTCTGTGTCAAAGTGAACCCCTCCTAACATCCTGAGATACCTGGGACTTGGAACCCGTTTGGCTCCAAAGACCTCTGGAGGACCAGGACAAACCTACCAATCCGATCTGACTAAGATGTGTTGCCACTGGGCTGCAGATCCAGGTAGTCCCCTCTTGAAGAGTTTCTGCACCACACTGCCTTTTCTAATTACAGAATGACAAATGTAGAAAATGGCATTATTTGCTCTTGCCATAAACTATATGTTGGCAAAACCAACCAGGAATAATGCAAAGGATTGTTCAACATAAATTTTGTATCTGAACGAAGGTGGTTTCTGCGCCATTGGTCAATCATTTTTTAACAATGGGACACAATGTAAAAGATTTCAAATGGACAGTTCTAATGGCTGTCCAGCCCAATCCGTGAGTAGGAGACTTAGAGACAGTCCTTACACAAAAAGAAGCATACTTATTTTTGTGTTTCAACACAATTGTAAGAGGCTTGAACGAAATGACTGAATTACAAGGATTTTAATTCATATATGCAATTTCTAAAAACCATAACGATCATCACTATTATATATAGTCTATTGGAATAAGACTATCCAGAACTGGTACAATTAATTATGAAGGCCCCAATGCTTTGCCCAAAAATCAATCTTTTTATTCATGAAAATCCACTTAAAAAAGCAGGAACTCTTTCATTAAAAATTGCAGTTGCACAAAATTAAAGTAATCAATAACCAAGTATCTTCGATGTGCATTGTATTTATCTGATGATTTTCCAACAAGAAAGGATATACCTATAACAAACAAATAGAAGATGTAAACGATGAGGACCAGCATTCCAAAGGTATAATTTAGCATTTGACTATTCAGGTCTGGCCTGAATTAAGAAAAAGAAAACAGCAAACCAAGCGCACTTAGAGGCATTTAAATCAGCAAACTAGGCGGCCACAGTCGCACTAACTCGGGAGAGTCAGAGACCGAAGAAACCATGAAAAAGTGGAGACGGAGAATCCTCGTCAAGTTTTCTGAAAAGTATAAGTGAACAAAAAGCCACCACCATGCGGTAACAATTAAAAGTAAAGTTCAAAAGCCTTCTTTACTATCCGCGAAGCCGCAAAGAACGGAACTTTGTTTTTTGCCGTTCACAGTCTAACCGGCAACAATGCTGCAAGATTAATTACCTAAGGAAAATCGAGCCACCGTAGGATTGACGCCATGTAGGTAAATCCGAGTTGGCAAACGCTGTGATTAATGTGCTCTGATTATCATTAAAAAAGACTAATTGTACAAGAATGTGGAAGCCCTACTTAAGTAAAAAGAAATCGGTTGAGTTTCAAAAAATAACATGCGCTTAGCAATATCCTAAGCTAAAAGCAGCTTTTTTTCTTTTGCTCTCCCTCTCCTTTTATTACAAAAAGACATCTGCTGTTAGAGGAATTTGAAGAATCACAACAAATAAAGAATCTATCTTAGACCAGACCTATATTATTAATGATTACTGTACATTACAAGCATCAGTGGATTCAATGTCCAACAAGCATTTGCAATGCAATAGGTCTCGCATTTACAAGACTTTGAGCTATTGGCATTGTAAATGACAATGCCTTTTATTGTCATTTACAATGCCAATAGCTCAAACTCACATAAATGCGAGACCTATTGCATTGCAAATGCTTGTCCTTCAGTTCTGCGTGAGCTGTAGCTTGCTCTGAAAAGTCTCCAAACACACCAGAAATCGGAAACATCACAGGCAGTACAAGCACACTATGCAAGCTTTGAACTAAAACAGAAACCGACTAGGCTGAGGAAGGGGGAATCGGAGCCTGGGACATGTGAAGAAAGAAGCATAGCCCACGAGAGCTAGGAGGAATTCCGTGGAGCAGCCTCACCAGCATATGATACAGATAGCATGCCCCAACGGTGCCCACTTTATGTCCAGGCCAAGAGCCGAGATCTTCAGCAACAAGCCCATTGAAGTAGTACGGCGGAAGGGGTGGGGGTTAGGGGGTGCTAGTACACAAAATTGAAAAGGTTGTAGCAGGAAGGTTTATCACCAAGTTTGTAAAAAGGCATTTGCAGTGCAATAGGTCTAGACACAGCGTTAGATAGTATGTTATTACAGCACTGTAAATTGATTAAATAAAGAAGCGCAGCCGCCTAAGCGAAAGCGGACCACGGTGTATAGTAAATAAATAAAGCTGCGCGGCCGCTAAAGTGAAGGTGGACCACGTTGCTAATCACACAAAAATTATATAATGTAAAAGTGGACTGGCGCTGCCAATTAAGTAAATAAAGCATCGCGGCCGCTAAAGCGGACATCACTGCAAATTACAAACAAAAACGTAACCAAAATGTAAAAGCGAGTAGCGGCTTTGTGTGGGTGGAATAGGTAAAGACCATTCAAGAAAATAGTGCTCACCCGCTAGATAACGCAGACCGTGTGACACGCCAGGTAAAAGGTCCAGTCCTTATAGGCGGTAAAAAACGGAGACAAGGTGGTTCCAAGGAGGGACTAACAAGCCTACTTTTTATTTTTGAAGGACAATCACATAAGCCAATGACAAATATGAGTGGAGAGAAGGGGACGCTTTAAGAACATACCCTAATATAGCATGCCTCACAGAGCGAGCAGCGCATGTGCGCTGCCCTTAGGCTCGACCTAAGAACTGTTACTTTATGAAGCAGGCACGTGTCCATGAACACAAAAAAAGGGCAACATGTAAGCGCAGCCTGGTGAAAGAAAATGCATGAAATAAATGGCACTGTTTTGTTCTATTTCAGTAAGCAAACATTATTGGTCTGAGGTGCCCACCCCCAACCTCGAGGGACAAACTAAATATGCAAAATAAACAATCTCAAGAGGCACTGCAAATACCTATGTGTTGTCTCTTCTCTGAATTTAGATCGAAAAACATGTAGTGCAGTGCAGGTGCGCAATGCCCAAAGGGCTCAAAGGGCTTCAGAACGTCCTCGTCGTGTGTGTCAGCCAGGTCTGAGACAGCTTCCCGGGTACACACACACAGACAGTTCTTGAGCTGCCAGCCGCACCCGAGTACTTCACTGGTCTTTAACCCCTTCCCCGCTCATGACGGAGCCGCTCTGTCATGAGCCACGGTTGCCGTGTGCTCATGACGGAACGGTTCCGTCATGTCACGGCCGTTGGCGGCCGCTCCGCCTACGCGCCGCTGTTTCCCCGCCTGTGCGGGGGGACAACGCAAATGGGCGGAGTCATGACGGAACCGTTCCGTCATGAGCACAGCTCAACCGTGGCTCATGACGGAGCGGCTCCGTCATGAGCACAGCGCCACCGCGCTGCCCCCCCGCACCCCCTAGCGCTGCGGCGGAATTCCCGCCGCAGCGAAAGGGTTAAAAGACCATTCACTTGTTAACGAGGCTTTGTTGTTTTTTCACTCCTTCTTAGAGCCCTCTAGTTGCGCCTCTGGTGCAGTGTCATGTTAGTCAGTCTCTTCCGTGTCAAGAGTCTGCCCATCCTTCTTTTTATGGCGCTCTAAAAGTGTTGTGAGAACACATTTCGATACCTCAAATGTGTCACAGTTTGTGCTCGCAGGCCCGTTACTTTATGAAGCAGGCACTTGTCAGTGAACACAAAAGAGCAATGGGTAAGTGCAGTGCGGTGAAAGAAAAAAAATAAAATGAATGGCATTGTTCATTCCATTTCAGCAAGTAAACATTATTTGCCCTCACCCTCGAGTGAGAAACAAAATATACAAAACTAGCGATCTGAGCAGTAGATACAAGACACTACAAGTAAACCTGCATGTTGTCTCTTCTGCAAGTTCTGGACAAAATGGTCAGAGAAGAAGCATGCCAGTCTGTCTCTTCCGTGGTAAGATTCTGTGCTTCGGTCATCTTCAATTTACATCCCTCTGAAAGTGCTCTCTTGTGAATTGCCGGCACCTGTTTTCAGAGACGTGACAGCACTTTTTTTTTTTTTGAAGCACAGCAGTCCAGGAGTTGTCAGCCGGGAGTTGCCCGTTTCCCTATTCTCCAGTCAGTTCCTGCTCCCATCCCCCACACTTCACTCATTCTAACTCACTCTCTCCCTACCCTCTGATCCCAGCCCTTTCAGCAGCTCCTGCCTCTGCCAGTTCTCCAGCTGTTGCGGCCTCGTCCCCTTGCACCAACTTTTCCCTTCACACCATATGCATCACCCCTTTGTAGTTAATGCCCGCTGGTTCAACCTCTCGCCCCGCCCTTCACTTCCTTGCTTTGTCGATTGCCACCTTAACTCCTGCTTTCTCATTCTTTGTAGTAGGTAGGCCACGACTGTAGGAAAGGAGGCTGGGCTCGTACAGAGGCTCGCAGACCACGGTGGACTACAAGGCTGCAAAGCTAGCCTGAGAAGGCTCTTTATCGAGAAGGCTGAAAACACTGTGCAGCAAGTGGTGCGCAGTAACTAACAATAACAAGCCACGCGTTAGCTAGCCCCCCTCACCGTGCATCACAGCATGAGGCCAAAGGCAGAGGTTGGGACCAACTAGCCGCATAGGCTTCCCTAGAGAAGGTATTAAAAAAAGCCTGCACGGATATGCATTTCCCGCCTAGCCATAGGCATCTATACACCTGAAAGTGTAGTCGGAGCCAATAGAATTATGGAGATCCTGCAGCCGCAGCATTTTCCGCATAAGAATAGATTTGACGCATTGTCACACAATCAATCCATCGTCTTCTGTACAATATGCAGATTTTAACAAAAACAAGTGTTTCTATCACAAAAGGATAAACCTGTTGCGGCGCAATGGAAGGTACTCTGCAAATGTTGACTGGTCACCTCTCAGTTGCTTACTACTGTATTTGGGTGTTGAGCTAATACTAAAAAGGTGAAACTTTTCCAAGTGTGAACTTGTGTCAAAATGACAAAACCCTGAGGTAATAGTATAATAAAATGCACTGCATTATGCTGCATAATTGCCATTTTCTTGCCACATAATTTAGTCTACCCTGCCGCATAATTTGGTCCAATTCTGCCACATAATTTCAGTGGCCTTAAGTACAGTTCGTATAAACCGAAGGAAATCGCGTTGACACAGCCAAGCCTCTCCTATGCACCTTAAGTGACAAACACCCCGTGGGAACCTTGGCACCCTCTTCCCTCAGGCCTGGGAATAGCCAGGTTCCCACAAACAACGCCGCAGCGCACGCCCCAGCACCCTCAACGAGCCACGGCGCAGACAGCCACCCTTTAAAGGAAGGGGCAACCGCGAGACAGCACCATAGCATGAGTTTGGGGAGACTCCAGGGGGTTACGGGACACTGCAGGCTACATACGGAGATGTGGGTTTTAAATGTGGCAAAAGGGCAAAGAGAGGGTGTGGCGTAAAGGCCAGAATTGCCAACTATTGAACCAGGTTCAAGTCCTGGCATCATTCTGGGATTCTGGGCAAATCACTTAATCTCCCCATGCCTACAAAACCAAAAATAAATTAATGTGGCCTTATGCCATGTAACTGGTGCTCGTGTAAAGCACTCCAATACCTTCCGTTCGAGTTCGCGCTAATGAAAAAATAACTACAAAAGTGCGAGACATTGAGTTTAAGGAGACTCAATGGGGTCCGGAAAGACTGGAGCTTAGAAAGGAAGATCTTGAAGGCAACAGATGGGAAGCGCCAATTCCTTCTTTCCTACTGAAGCCAGAGATTATCTGCCTGTGGTTCAAGATTTTTAGAGCACGAAGTGGGACATTCTGCGTATTTCTCTTTTTCTGGATCAATGAAAACAAACTTCTGTTCCTAGTCGGGCCCATGAGTCACACAGATGGGCCCTCACGCACAGGAGTGACACAGGTGGCCAGAGGCCCAGCCGTCTCCACTCTGCCCAGGGTGCAAAGGCCAAGGCCTGTTGTGAAACCTGAGCCTGTGACCTCTCTCTCTACTGCTGTTCCTGCCTCCTCCTTTCCCTTTCTAGAGAGTTCACCAGGACCCTGCAGCACTCACAAGTGCCCTGGAGACCAGATCTCTAGAGAGCTCACTGGGACCCTGCAGAGCTCACAGGGGCCCTGGAAGGGAGGTGGGGTGTCTCTAGAGAGCTCAGCGGGGATCACGATTGCATCACAATCCTCTATTTTTATTATTGCGGAAAGTGAAATGATATGTTGTACGGGACAGGGGAACCACGAAGTGGAAAGGGAGGCTATGAAAAACAATTGCCACTAGAGGGCAGTGTTCAGGGTCGATCTGATCTGCCGGAGCACTTTGAGTTTCTACACAGGGCCGATTAGCTCAGTCCCTGCCACTGGAAAGGTTAAGTGGCGGGCAGAAGCAGGGATGCCAGAAAGCAAACAGGGAAAGGCTGTGTGTGTTTGTGTGGGAAGGCGAAGCCACAGGCTAAATAAACAAGCAACGCTAGGTGGGAGGTTGAGGGAGTGAGAATGACGACAGGGAAGCAACAACAACAACAATCAATGCAAATGCAAAGTCTTTGAGAAACCTGCCTCCATTACTGAAGCTGGCGTCCTGTGCATGCTGTGTCCATTAACTAAGTAAATAGTTCTTGGAACTACTAATGAAAGTTACCGAGTTAGGACACATGTAAAAAGACCAGTCCTGATGGGAGGTAACAACAGGAGACAGGAGGGGCTAATAAGCCAATTGACAAACCAGAAGCCAACATTTACAAAAGGACAGTCACAAAAGCCAGTACAAAATAAGGGCAGAGTGGATGCAGCTTAAAAAAAAAATACCTCAATAAAGCATGTCTCGAAGAGACAGCGCAAGCGCTGCCTAGGCGAGACCTAAAAACGGAGCGATTGAACATTAAACCTGTAGGTCATAAAAACCAACAGCACCACTTACTTTGAGGGAATATACAGTTGAAAAGGGACTGCTTTTAATCTGAAGTTTGGGTTTTTCCAATCATTTAAGTGTTCTCTACAAGTACACTAAAAAAGCATTTGCAATGCAATAGGTCTCGCATTTATGAGAGTTTAAGCTATTGGCATTGTAAATGACAATAGCATAAATTCTCCCAAATGCAAGGCCTATTGCATTGCAAATATTTTTTTAGTTACTAGCGCCCCATGCCACACATTCACATTAATAAGGCCACGCCCCTTTCTTTAGCTGAGCCGTGTCTAAAGAAAGGTCCGCGGCTGCTATTAAAGTGAAAGTTGCGATATGGGGCACTTTTACCCCCCAAAATTTTTTTGGGTCAAGTTGACAAACAAATGCTTTTTTTGGTAAAAGCGCCCCATGCCGCGGTTTCACTTTAATACAGGACACAGACATTTCTTCAGGCACAGCTCGTGTAAAGAAAGGGGCCTGTCCTCTTTTAATGTGAAAGCGCAGCATGGGGTGCTTGAAAACAACCAAAAAGTGAAATAGTGAAAAAACAAAAACAAAAAAACATACAGGCTTCTGTGCAGCAGGGAAGGGGGAAAGGAACAGGCCATATTTCAAACTTATAGTGCCGAGTTACTAAAAAACTGTTTTGGCAAATTAACAGCACCCACTTTACGTCTGTGCAGGGTGTTGGGGGGCATATTTATAGCCGACGCCCATAAAGTGAAAGCACACATAGCGCGCTGCAAATACCCCAAAAAATAAAACGCCCGCTATTGCTAAAGCTGGTGTGCCTTCCGTGCTCCTTACGTTAATTACCATTAAAGAAAATAGTGCTCACCGACTAGTTGGGAGGTTAGAAATGCAGAAAAGGCAGTACCAAGGAGGGACTAGTAAGCCTATTCACGAATGAAAAGCAACGATTATGAAAGGCCTGCAACAGGAGCCAATTGAAAAAATGGGTGAGAAATGGGCGGAGCTTTTATTCCATTCTTCAATACATCATGCCTCGCGGAGGACTGCATCCACTGGCCAGGCTTGACCTAAAAATGGCGGAAATCTAGAAGAGAGGCAAATTTATTTAAAACAATGAGATGCTTGGAATTACCTACCCATGTTTAGAAAGGGGTCTTTAAAAAAAATATTTTTGGAGGTTTTTTATTGGTAGCTTTACCCAGTCTTGGTCATGTGGAAAAACCAAAATCAAGGGTTTCGAAACGCATCGACCTTTATACATTAGGGAGTTGGTGGAACTTTGCAACTTAACAACCCTGAAAGGAACATAGGGGGGGGAGGCTATCGTTTTAGTTGAAACGACTGGTTGCTACAACCAATTGTTTATACGAACGGCTTAGGAGTTTTGATAATAGAAATATAATAGCAAACTCCAGCATTTAGAAACTGGCAACTGGTATATTGTCGATGTTTAGTCAATGAAAAAATGTTTGTGTTTAAAATCTTGTGTATAATTTCAAATTTTGTGGGCTAAAACGTGTATACAATTGTTTGGTTATGCTGTCCAATGAATACGAACAGTGAAAATGAAAAACTGTTTGTACAGGAACCAGAGGTTCAGTAAATAAAAAATAAGATCAAACTAACTAAATTTCTCGATCCTGTTCAAAAACAGTTTTGACTAAATAATGATCAGCTAAAGTGTTTAAATGTTGTTGCACTTTCTGCAAGTGGCATTTCCAAAATAGTAAGGTTACATTCAACTTTACCAGTAAAGAGGTTTTGTCATTACCATTTCAAAGATAATGAAACATGATGCAACTACTCCTTTCTGATCAGGAATTACTCCTTAAATGTGTTTTAAGGAATTCACAATGTTCGCCTATGAGAGGAGTAGGCCACACAGTAGTGCCGAAACAAATCTGTGTGTTTGTCAATATCAGGACATGCAAACAAATATACTACATTTTAGTTACACAGCACCTTGCCCTACAAGCTACCTAAGGCTAATTTTCGGGGTGACTTAGTCGTAGTGGAAGCACAGTGCACACACATGCCCTGCAGTGGCAGGCCTGAGTCATGGTTAAAGGGCTACTCAGGTATGTGGCACAAGCAGTGCTGCAGGCCCACTAGTAGCATTTAATGTACAGGCCCCGGACACATGTAGTACACTGTACTAAGGGCTTATAAGTAAATTAAAGATGCCAACTGGGCATGGCGAAAGAACATGCACTTTAGCACTGGTTAGCAGTGGTAAAGTGTGCAGAAGTCTAAACACAGCAGAAATGAGTACAGAAAAATGGAGGGCAGTAGGTCTAACAATTGTATTTGACTATTACTGTTTTGGTGCTGCATACATTCTTTAAAAATAGCCTCCAAGTTCATCCTGTCTGTTTTGTGCCATAGCTACCAGGAAGTTGAACTCCGGTTTATTTAGTGAATTAGGTGGTTCACCCTGACAAGGATTGTAATTATTACAGGAGGTTGGTAGTTACCCCCCTTAACTGATGCTCCGAATTTGTACACATTCTCTTTTTTGTTGTTTCTTAAATTTGTTCAAGACAGCTTGAATATTCTAAAGTATGGTTCCAAAGAGTTTATCTTGCCTTTGTTTTATGTAGATATTCCTGGTTTTGATGCCAAGTTCCTTTTCAGGTTAATTGTGACATTGGTACTTCTGATTCAGTGTTTTTTAATTCAGAGCTCTCAAAACAGCATTCTAACCTTGGTAATATGTGCACAGCTCCAAAACATCACTAAGGTTTGGCTTTCTAAGAGTTGTTTTTATCCTCCTGTGATTGAGATGCCATGTTTACTGCAGTATTATTCGATTATCTATGTTGAGTCTCCGATTTTATTTAATTCTTTCAATGATGTTCAACAAAATTAACTGGCTTGGGTGCATGGGCCTCTAGGAGTGTTTTGCATTCCACTGTTATTTGCCAAGGGCAGTTGATGTTCCAGTGGATTTCAAGTGAGTATTCTGATTACAGTTGTTGATTAATATCCTTCTGGCTGAGGTTGGCACTGCATTTCAGTTTCTGTTCTTTTTTTGTTTTGATCGACAGTGAAAGGTGTGCTCACTTTAGTACAACACAATGGAGTAAGATAGATGAGGTGGTAATGGCCGAATTATGTACCTTTAGTCTTTATTACTCAAGGTTAAAGTCTTCCTTGTCCGTGACCTGCTGTCCCCAGCCCACACCTTCTATTGCCCTGCTATTGTATGTATTTATGGTCACATGTAGCTACCTGACTCCATAACGGATGCTCACAGTGATAGAAAATTACTAATAAGCCAGTCCTCAGGTCAGAGTACTTACAGGTAATCTCATTACCTCAATTTTCCCAGCCTAGAAGTATTAGGCGGTACCGCCCCCGACAGAGGTTTCAGCACTTTAAGGATGAAGGATTCCTTTTAGTTGTATGTCTTTTACCCTTTCATTGGTTACCTACAAAGGCCACTCCCACAATGCCCATCCTCCTATACTACCAAGTTCAAGCATGGTTGGATGGTCAACCTTCTGTGGACTAGGATGAGGAGGACAATGATTCAGGATAATGAAGATTACCTGTAAGTAACTGAGTCATTACCCCTTCATCTATGTACTCCTCATCCAAGTCCTGAAGTATGAGGATTTAAAGCAGGCAAGAGCACCAACAACCATGATGCTCAAGAGGTTTATTAGAACAACAATTGCATCATTGTTGAATAGAAGTGTACTACAGTAGGACAACAATTACATTATTGCTGATTTCAGTACTGGAGAACCAAAAGAAACAACATATCTGACAAATGTAACCTGTAGTGCTCCACAAACTTATGATGCGACAACCAAGAGGCTGCTCTTCAAAGCTCACGGATGGAGACCCGCAGCTTTTGCTCAGAAGCCGCCACTAGCGACCTTGGATATGTGGAGGGTAGATTCTCCTACACACTGGTAAGCCTGAACGATCGCCTGACAAAGCCATCTACTTACCTCTGATAGGGAACTTTATAGGCTAGCACAAGAGAGAGAAAAAAATGACTCAGACACCCTAAAGTCTTTTGTTCAGTCCAGTTAGATGCATAAAGCGGGTCTAAAATCTAATGTCGAAGGGGCTTCATCTGCCTCTAAAAAATACTAGCAAGACCAGTTTTTGGGTCACATGGAGTGAAGGAACCTTCGGTATGAACTTAGAGCCTACCCTCCAGATCACCTTGTCTGGGAAGTAGCGTGAGTGAAAGATTAAAGTAATGCCCCCAACTCACCCACCCTCTTGACAGAAGTGATTGCCACCAGTATAACAGTTTTGGCAGACTCCCAGGAAATATCTGACGAATCAAGGGGTTCACTGTAAGCCCCTCAGAATAATTGAAAAATCCCAGGAAGGAACTGGATTCAAAGCAACTGTTTTTTTCAGTACAAAGCTTTTCAGTAGTCTTGAAAGCAGAAGTGAAATGTTCGAAAAGTCTTGCTGCACATTGGGTGCCTAAAGGGCAGCTTACTAAGATGAGAGACTGGATGAAGACAAACCATATAAAAATCCATCCCTAAAAAATGTGAGAACATAAAAAAAGATCAATTGATAAGGGGTCAAAGTTCTTAAGAGAATCACAATGCTTTTTGAATAACTTGAGGGTAGACACATTTTGTGATGCTTGGATGTCAAGGGCAACCTGAGTTGAGGAGCCCAATTTCTCTAATACTACCCTTTCATATTCCAGGCCATCAGTTTGAGGTGATTAAGTGAATAAATGGGAGAAGAGGAAACTGGAGAGAGGAGGGATGAAGGGACAACTGGAGAAACGACCTCTTACACAGATTCATGTAAAACTGAAACCAGGGGCAATGTGGCTAAAAAGGAGCAATGATAATTACCCACTTCTTCTTCTTCCGAATCTTCTGAAGCACCCTCAGGAGAAGGGGAATCGGAGGAAACGGATACAAAATTCCTTGAGGTCAAGCAATGGAAAGAGCAGCTATTGCCTAAGCCAGAAGGCACCATGTCTCTGTGCAAAACTGAGCATTCATCACATTGTGTGGCAACACAAACAGAACAGGTCTAACCACTGTGTTGTGACCTGAACTCACACACAACTGAACTTCTGAACTGACAAATGGTATGTGAAGAAGGATGGCATATTTCAAACTAAGACTCTCTTCCCTGAAATTCGGAGTGACTTGAAGATACACTGCTGATAAAGCCAGAATGTAAATCTCCGCCCAGTAAAAAAAAGTTTGATGTTATCTGATTCAGCTATTTGCTTCTTGTTTCACCAAGCTGTTTCAGGTAGCATCTTTTTACCTGGTTGTTCATCCATATCGCAACATTTATGTTCTCTAGCTGAGGAGCAAAAATCTATAATGCCTCCTAGACAGCTGCCATGTCCCTCCTGTTCAACGACTGACTTGCATCCCATTGGGACCATGGACCCTTCATTTCCTGATCCCCCAACACCGCACCTTCATCCCACTGGCTGGCATCTGTTGTGAGATGTGTTGGAGCTTGCTACCTGAAGGGAAAATGCTTTTCTAGATTGTCCTTTATTTGTCACCAAGTAAGTTGATTGGTGTGTGGAGTAACTGGCATTAGGTACTCATAATCCTGAAATGTTGGAGACCAATGAACTGTGATTATTCTCTGTATAGGTAGATACACTCTGTCCAGGAGAGTGTTGAACTGGACTTCTATACAGTTTGTCTCAAGTGGATTGAAGTTGTGACTTTGGAGAGTTGAAGATGAACCCTAGGTTCTGAAGAGTTTTGATTACCAACTGGACATTTTCTTTAGTCTTAGAAAAGGAACAGACAAAAGCCAGTCATCAAGAAACAGAAAAACAGAAATGCCTTATAATTGCTGGAAAACCAACAACTGAAGCCAGTACCTTTGTGAACACTGTCGGGGAAGCTGTCAATCTGACAGGTAAGTTCCAGACTGAAAGTGTTGATCTCCAACAGCAAAACAAAGTAATATTAGGCTTGAAGGATGGACGGAGATGTGAAAATATGTGTCCTGCAAATCCAGGAAGACAAAGTCGTTCTGTGCCAGTAAAGCTATTATTGTATGAACAGAGATCATCTTAAAGTGATCAACTTGCACATATCTGTGCAGCGCTTTCAAATCTAAGGCAGGACAAAGCTTGCAATTGTGCTGGGAAACAATGAAAAGGATGGACTAAAACCCCTTACCTATCTTCTCCCATTGGTACTAGAAGGATTGCGTGTTTGCCCATCAAAGCCTGTATGCCTTGCAGCATTGCATTAAGCTGTGATACTTCTTGTAGTAATGGGGAAGCAACAAAACAATCCCAGGGAGGATTGGTGATGAAAGGAATCTGATATCCATTTTTTATTATATCCTTGACACAGTTCTGCCACTGCAGATCAAATTGCCCCAGCCTTGCTCCAACCCCAGGAATTCATGCTTCGGCTGATCATGAGTAGCCTCATTTGATGGTGGGCTTTTGTTACCCAACAAAGGAAATAGAGTTGCTTAGATGTCTACTGAAAACTTGGAAAATAGAAACAGGGTAAAAAATGTACGGCTCTACAGAATTCGGGAAACTTCAGAAGGGTCTAACATGATCTCTTTTCTGCAAAAGATCATGCATCTACGTGCCCTCTTGATATTTAAAGAGCCCACCATCATGGTCCAAAAGTATCTGCAAGCTCTTCTCATCATAGACCTAGAGGGAGTGATGAATTTGCAAAAGGAAAATAAGAGCTGGGGTTCTTGTCAGGAGGCCGCTTGCACCAGCCATTTCTCCTGATAGCACCGCTTAAAACAGAACCAAATACTATCCATGAATTGAGGGGGGTGGCATAATGGTCAGAGCTGCTGACTTCAGAGCTGGGGAACCAGGTTCAAGACTCGGAGTCGGCTCAACATTCTGAGGAAATCACAATCTCCTGTGCCTACAAAAAGTGTGTCCTTAACTGGTGCTCATGAAAAGAGCTCCAATTGGATCGAGTTCAAACTATAAGCGCAGTGTTGGTGATTAAGTGCTGGTGCTGAGTACCGGAAACCTCCCGCTCAAATTAAGCACTGCCTAGGTCATCATTATTCTTTTTCTACAGCACACTGACTTGCTGCCCAATGAGCAGGCCCACTCCAACGGTCTGGTAACAAGTTGTATTTCTTGCAGGATATCTCTAATGCAACGGCTGCAAGAAGAAAATGCTTTTTGGATCTTCCTACACAACTCAAATCCATAAACAGTAGGTATGGAATTGTTCACCTATGTTCTTTTTAAAATAACTTAGAAAGAGACTCCTTACACCTTTGAAGACACAGCTAAACTATAGGACTTTCTCCGTCAACATTGTCTAGAAGATATGGAAATTGGTGCTGCTGCAAAGGCTTAGTTATTATATATGTTCTGTTTGATAAACTTTCAATCAATCAATCAGTGGGCTTAAAGCTCGCTACTCACCCGTGAGGGTCTCAAGGCCTAGGGGGAGGGGAGATCCGCTGCTCCGAGTCACTTGAAGAGCCAGGTCTTGAGGTCCTTCCTGAAGGTTTCCAGGTTAGGGGAGCGTCTGATGCTCACAGGGAGCGTGTTCCATGTTTTTGCCGCGATGAAGGAGGAAGCCCCCCCGCCTGTTCTGGTTCTGCGGATGCGAGGGACTTCTGCCAGGGCGAGGTTCTTTGACCGGAGGTTTCTTTCGGGCACGTGGAAGGAGAGTCGATTGTTGAGGTATGTTGGGCCGGCATCATTGAGGCTCTTGTATTCGTGGTTGAGGAGCTTGAAAGTGATCCTATCTTCCACGGGCAGCCAGTGGAGTGCGCGGAGGTGGGGGTCATGTGTTCGCGACGGTGCGTACCCAGCACTAGTCTGGCGGCTGCGTTCTGGATGGTTTGTAATTTGTGGATCAGGGTTTTGTTAGTCCCGGCGTAAAGTGCGTTGCCGTAGTCCAGTCTGATGGTGACAAGTGTGTGGGTGACGGTCTTCCTGCAGTCCGCGGGGATCCACTTGAAAGTCTTACGGAGGATGCGAAGACAGTTGAAGGTGGTGGAGGCCATGGAGTTAATTTGGCGACGCATGGAAAGGGAGGAGTCGAGGATGATGCCTAGGTTTCGAGCGTGGTCGGTGGGGGCGGGCCACCAGGTGTGATCCCAGGCTGACTGGCAGGGTCTGAGGATGAGGATCTCGGTCTTGTCAGAGTTCAGTTTCAGGCAGATGTCCTTCATCCATTCTGCCACGTTCTTCATCCCTTCTTGGAAGTTGCGTCTGGTGTCCTTGGGGTTATGTGTGAGGGAGAGGATGAGCTGTGTGTCGTCGGCATAGGAGACAATGTTGAGTCTGTGTCGAAGTACAATGGTGGCGAGAGGTGCCATGTATATGTTGAAGAGGGTCAGGCTCAGAGATGACCTCTGGGGTACCCCGCAGATGATGTCGGTGGGTCTGGAGAGGAACGGAGGGAGTCTGATCCTTTGAGTTGGGCCCGTCAGGAAGGATCTGATCCAGTCGAGGGCGTTGTCCTGAACTCCTGCGTCGTAGAGTCTGGATACCAGGGTGTGGTGCGAGACAGTGTCGAAGGCTGCTGAGAGGTCCAGTAGGATGAGGGCTGCGGTCTGTCCCTGGTCCAGTAGCCGGCGGATGTCATCGGTGGCGGCGAGGAGGGCGGTCTCAGTGCTGTGGTTCTTGCGGAAGCCGGACTGAGAGGCGTCCAGGATCGAGTTTGCTTCGATGAAGGTGGTTAGTTGGGTGTTGACGAGTCTCTCTGTGACTTTGGCCGGGAAAGGTAGGAGGGAGATGGGTCGATAGTTCTTCAGATCTGAAGGATCGGCTGTGGGCTTCTTCAGGAGGGGCTTCACCTCTGCCCTTTTCCAGATGGTGGGGAAGATGCCTGTTTCGAAGGAGGAGGTGATGGTCCGGTGTAGCTCGGGTGCTATGGTGGCAGCTGCCCTGTGGAATACGTGGGGATGGCAGGGGTCCGTAGGGTCTCCTGAGTGGGTTTTCCGCATGGTTGCAGTGATGACTTCTGTGGTGGAGGGGTCCCAGGCCTTGATGGTACAGTTAGCTGTGTTTACGGTGGGGGCCGTGATAGTGTACGGCGTCTGTTCACTGAAATTGTCATAGATGTTCCTGATCTTCTGATGGAAGAATGTGCTCAGTTTGTTGCAGAGTTCCTGGGAGGGTGTGATGTCTGTGGACTCGCAGGGGGGCTTCGTGAATTCCTTTATGATGCTGAACAGTTCCTTGGTGTTTGAAGTGTTGCTCAGGACCTTTTCCCGGATGAAAGTCCGTTTGGTGTTTCTTATAAGCTGGTGGTAGGTCTTTAAGGCAGTTCTGTGGGCATCGAGGGTATCGGTGTTTTTCAAGCGACACCAGGATTTCTCAAGACGTCTGCAGGTTCGCTTGGCTTCTTGTAGTTCCGTGGTGAACCAGGCGGCTTTCTGCTGGTGTTGATTGGTGGGGCGTCGGAGGGGGGCGAGTTTATCTGCGCAGCCGGTGATCTAGTGGTGGAGCTGTTCCGCTGAGTCGTTGGGGTTGGCCGAGCCCGAGGAAGGGGCTAGGAGGAGGGCAGAGGTTAATAGGTCTTCTTTGACCTTGCTCCAGATCCTCCGCGTCGGGCGAGGTGGAGGCTTGGGTGCGGGGGAGGTCTGGTAAGTGAAATGGACGCAGTGGTGGTCCGTCCAGGAGGGTTCAGTGGTTTGACTGAAGCTGATGTTGGTCCTTCCCGTGAAGACGGGGTCGAGGGTGTGTCCCGCTCTGTGGGTGGCGGTGCTGACCAGTTGCTTCAGCCCGAGGTTGGTGAGGTTTTCGAGGAGGGCGATGGAGTCGTGGTCGTCCTGGTCGTCAAGGTGGAAGTTGAGGTCCCCGAGTAGGATGTAGTTTAGGGAGGCGATGGCTTGGGGCGCTGCGAGTTCGGTGATGGTCATGGCAGCGCGGGTCCGCGGTCCTGGAGGTCGGTATATGAGGGTGCCGCGTAGGATGGAGGTGGCGCTGCACTGGAGCTGGAAGTGGAGATGCTCTGTGTTGGTGTCAGGGTAGTCGGAGCTGGAGGTGGTGAGTAGGAGGTGGGTCTTGTGGATGATGGCGAGCCCCCCCACCCGGTTCTGAGCAGACGGTCTATCCTCAGGATCTTGTATCCGTTGGGGATGGCTGTGGTTAGGTCGGGCCGGAGGACGGGTTGGTCCAGGTTTCAGTGAAGAAAGCGACGTCGGGTGAGACGGTGTCGAGCAGGTCCCAGATTTCTAAGGCATGGCGGTGTATGGAGCGTACGTTTAGGAGGATGCCGGAGAGGAGATCGGTGGTGCGTGCCTCCAGCGGGCCCTCGGTGGCGGAGGGGGGATGATCTGTGATGAAGGATCTGTGGTACGGTCTACAGGAGAATGGGCCGTGTGTGGAGGCGGGTGAGGCCTGGCCGCAGGTATTGCGCCGTCCTGTGTTGAGCTCGTGCAGTGTGGCCGAAGAGTACCGATGGGAGGCTGAGGATCCAGGGGTCCCGGCCTTGGCCGCGTCTGGGTCGCGGACGGGTGCAGACGGGCTTGCCTTTGGCGCGCCTTCGGCGCGTCCGCTGCGCGACTGCTCAGCGGTCGCCATTAAATAGGGGAGGGGGGCGGGAGTACCAGAGGCGGGACTGGGTCGGGGGTGGAGCTGGAGAGCTCTGGGCACGGAGGTCCCAGCAGGCTCAGGCGCTTTAGGGAGAGCGCTATGGGGAAAGTGAGAGCAGCAGGGGGGCAACCTGTAGGAAGGAAAAAGGCGGGAAGGTGGTGGGAGGGGGAGGGAAGTGGCGCTGTGAGGCAGAGGGCCCACGGGGTAGGGAACACAGAGCTCCTAGGCGCTGAGTGAGCAGAGGTACACGGATTAACTTTGCGTATTATTATTTGATGTTTTCTTCCTTTTACAAATTGTTCTTGCCCGGTATTTGTATTTTGCATAACCCCATATTTTTCTCATTGTCTTTCAGCCCAAGTGTATCATTTGCCGTGTATGTCCTGTTCCGTTTCGCACTCCCTCAATGTATGTGTTGTTCCTGCAACATTTCATCCATATTAGTCCATGTTAAGTTGGTTGTCATGTTTCACATTCTCTTGTATCTTTCCTTATATTGTCTGATATTATTTTTCTTTTCCATATCTCTGTCCCTCTTTGTTTTAGGGATCGCGGATTTGTTTGATATTTCGTGTGTTTCTCTTCAATGCATACAGGGTCTGGGTCCATCTTCTTTAGGTGCTCCGCACTCTCCTCATCCCAAGGAATAGTTATTTTGACACTTAAGATGTTTTTTGCAACTAGAGGTTTTTCTTCGTGCGTTGCCTTTTTGCTTTTTTTGCCTTTGCAGGACTTCCTTACCCCCATTTGCCTTTTTCCTTTTCTTTATTCGTACTTCTTTATTTCTCTCTACTCTTGATACTTCTTGTTTATGATACATTAATTTCTTTAGTTATTCCCAATGTTCAGATGTGAATTCGCCAGGTATACCGCTTAGAGTCACAACCTGGAATGTTATAGGCTTGAAAAATCCCATTAAGCTCCAACAAGTTTTGTCCCACCTATCTAGATTGCGCTGCCAGCTTGCGTTGCTTCAGGAAACACATCTTACTGACGTTGACATCACCAAACTCAAAAAACAATGGGTGGGAAAACTTTTCTTTTCCTCTTCTCTGCAAGATAAACGCACATTTGCAATGCAACAGGACTCGCATTTACACGAGTTTGAGCTATTGTCATAGTAATTGACAATTCCTTTTATTTATGTTTTGGTTTTTGAAACATAAATAAAACACATCGTCATTTACAATGCCAGTAGCTTAAACTCACGTAAATGCAAGACCTATTGCTTTGCAGATGCTTGTTTAACAGTATGGTCTAAAGCTTCAAAATGCCCAATAATTATGTTTCCTCTGCCCTTGAGGCAAGAAAGACAGTAAGCAAGATTGTCGGTTATTCGTGTATGTCGAAGCCAAGTGGGGAGAGGCTGACAGCTCCGAGACCCATGTAAAGGTTGATTCTGTCAGTAGAGTGCTCGCCATGTTCAGGGTCACTGGATTTATTCAACCGTGGAGGAACAAATTAGGTGGCAGGGCTTACTAATTTATACAGGAAAAAAAGTTACATTACTCAGCAATATGGGACAAATTCTTTGGCAGTATATTTTAATATTTCTTCCTTTTAGCACAAATTGAAACTGCCTGGGCAAGGATTCCAGATTATAAGTAACAATCTTTACATTGCTTCTATATCCGCCAGATCGATACTGCAGCCAGTGACTCATTTAATACTTAAAGTACCTTCTTGGTTTTACCGGGGCGCTGAGAGGCAGCTGCTGGTTTCAAAAGCACTTCCCTTCACAGGCTCAGGAGGGATTCAATAGAAGACAGTTTAAGGCGAAAAAACATAGGATTATGGAATATAGCTTATGTACGCACTATGCCGGCATTCACACCCGAAGAATTCAAAGGCACAGGAGTTCACATTCCACAGGTGCAAACTGGCAATCACACCCGAGTACACACGGACACAGTTTGCTGCAACAGATATTATCCCAGACAAATCCAGGGTGAAAGAGCAACTTGTGCATGCATTTGCCTCAGAAAGGCAAACACAGCATTATGAATATGCTCAGTCATTGTGACAAAATAAAAAAAGACATTAGCGCACTTATGATAAGAGATGCACACATATCCGATCCACAATGCTCGGAAGGGAAAGTGGGGGATTTCCTGAAAGACTACAGTTCCTAAATGGCCAGTAGAGCTGGGACAGATACCACCTCTGTCAAAGGTCCTCACACACAGACAAATGTTCTCCAGCAGAGGAAGCTGTACCACGTCTAATTCAAGGCAAACAGAGACAGCTGAATAGCACTGAACATGGCGCTGAACTCACTTCAGGGCGCTTTAAAGTGAAGAGGTCCTGATGCCCCTGCCCTCAAACCCACACAATAGCACTGTATTTTTCCTATGCCACTCCCACCGCGACTTAAAGCACAAGCGTTTTGGGAAAGAGGCCTAATCCTAGTCACCAGCCTCTTCACTACCACCGTTGATACTGCCATGACATCTCTACCGTTCTTCATACTGACTACTTCAATGATGTGGGTGTCAGTCTTGGCCAGCACTTTAGAGAAGACACAGACAACGGGAAGCGAGGGAGGGAGATTGGGGAGATTTTGAAGGCACGGACAATGGGAGAGCAGGGGTGGGAGGAGAAGGCACGGACAACGGAAGTGGGGGGAGGGGAGAAGGCACAGACAACAGGGGGAGCGCTGGCAGGTGGGAGAAGGCACGGTCAACGGGAGGGAGGGGGGAGAAGGCACGAAAGCACGTCCTGCCTACAGTAGGAGAACCTCATTAAAGAAAATGGTGCTCACAGTCTAAATAACAGTACCGCGTAACACTCAAAAGGGGCCAGTCGCCATGGGAGGTGACAAATGAAGAGGAGGCGGTACTAAGGAGGGACTAACAAGCCTATCGACGAATCCGAAGCCAGCATTTAGGACAGATAGTGAAACAAGCCAATCGCAAATATAGGCGGAGAGTGGGCGGAGCTTCTATTCACCTACTCCTCTACAATAAGCCTCGCAGAGCAGCACATGAGCGCTGGCTCTAGGTTTGACCTATAAAGGAGTGGCCATTCTATGCCTTAAAAGTTTTAATGTTTCCCTTATTTCCAAGGAAAGTGATAAGGAAGGTAAACAGGTTTTGGTACGACTTATTATTGATAACGATACCTTTGCAATTCTTAATGTATATGACCCCACTAACCCAGACAATATGTTCTGGAGACATATTATTGTAATTGCATTTATATACACTTATTACCCCTGATGAGGGGTCAAAGCGTTTTCCAACGAGTAGCACGCTACCCTGGAACATAAAAAAGGATTAGTTGTGAATCAGTATTGGGAAATTTGAAATTAATTTGAGCGGTGGACATGTGAGTCTGTTAGTTGGATTGAAAAGAATAGTGGAGGAATAGAAGAGGGAAGGGTCTAGAAAGTGTTTCTTTGGTGATCACTGCAGCAGGAGTAGGTTTGGGCTGAGTACATGGTAAGGGGGAAGAATCAGAGGGAAAGGTTTAGAAAGGCTTGTTTGGGAGATCTGAATAGTAAGAGATTTGAGATGATGGAAGGAGGGGAAAATCTAGAAAGGGTTATTTTTGGGATCATAGTAGTAGAATGAGGTATATTCAGAGAGGACTGGCACAGGGTGAGATATAGGATAGTGCATTGGAGATGATGAATTAGCAATTGGTTACTCAAAATTATTCAGACAACTTCATTTTAGGGGGTGACTGCATTCAGATAATGGGCCCATTATTCAATCATTCATCTACCAGATTTCTTCCTCATAGAGCTCACAAAGCTTTTACGTATGCTATGACCCATAATTCCCTATCGGACTCCTGGAGATAAGCTCACCCCGCCATACAAGAATACTCCTTTTACGTCACTCCTCATAAAAACAGACTAGGATAGACTTTATTTTCCTTACCAAGAACCTCATTCAACATTTAGTTAAATCTAATCAATTTTATTTCTGAACCATGATCCTGTCTACTGATTTAGATATTCTGCTCGATCCCATATTTTGATCTTGTTGGTGATTCAACAGTCACTTACTCTCTGATAAAATCTTAATTTCTTCTTAAGAGGCATTTGTTAAATATTTCAAGATTAATGATACAGGTGAAACTTCTTTTAATTTTGTTTGGAATGCGTTCAAGGCTGCATCTAGAGGTTTTATTATTGTCTATGTCTCTAACAGACGGAAAACTATGGACAATTAATTGGCTGCCCTTCTTAGCGAAATTAAGGGATTAGAACATAAATATTTAATGTCTAAGAATAAAAAGCAGTGGCAGCTGACAGGGAATGGGGTGGCGAAGTGGGGCTCGGTGGGGTGGGGGGGCGTACGGACAAAAAAAAACGTTTTAAAAAACACTTACCTTTTGCCAGCTGCCGTCTCTACTCTGCTTCGGTCCATTTCACATAGCCATCTCCTCAGCTTCGGCAGAAGCAGGAAGCATACAGGTTCCCGCCCCTAAGCCAATTCTGAGCACTGTAGTTCATTACTCAGACGGGGACCGCCAGAATCCGGGCTGCTATAGACCGATCTCCTTATTCGATTCAATGGTGAAAGTGGTGGGGTGTGTGATTTTAGAACGTCTGCAGGAATGGTCAGAAGAAAATAATATTTTAACAGATTTACAATATGGTTTTCAAAAGGGGCTTGGACCCTCGGAGCATTGTTTAAATCTGGTCCTACTTATAGGAAAGTATACGAGGGCAAAAAATAGCAGATTGTATATGGTCTTTGAAGACTTAACTGCGGCTTTCGATTCGGTGATACATGCAAGGCTGTGGGAGGTCCTTGAGGATTTGAAAGTAGACCCTCAAATTATTGTTTTCTTAAGGAAACTTTATAGTAATGAGTCAGCTAGTGTGTGTTTTGGAACAGGGGGGAACGTACAGCTAACTTTCCCGTAAGAAGTGGGGTGAGACAGGGCTGCGTGCTGGCCCCCTTCCTTTTTAACTTATATACCAATGGGTTAGGTGAGGCATTAGTAAGAACGACACATGACCTTCCCCATGTTGCAGGCGGACCCATCCCGGTACTCCTCTATGCGGACGACACAGTTATGTTGGCAAGAACCCAAATTGCTCTCATAGACATATGTAATGAGATGTGGCTGTGGGCCTATGCGGGCAAAGGACATCTTTGTAGAGGGGCAGAAACTAAGTACAACTAAGAGTTTTTCATATTTGGGTGTTTTGTTTAATCAAAACAAATCATGGACTCAAACTACAATTGCCAAAAAACTGATGCTTATCCGGACGTCAAATGCTTTGGTGGGTATTTCTAAGAAACTGGGTCGGAAACCCCCTGCGGAGATGATACAAATTTACAAAGCAAGGTGTATCACCTCCACAATGTATGGAGGCGGGGTTTGGGGATTAGCAAATACCACGCAGCTGCAACAAGTGGAGAATTCTTTTTTAAGATTTATATTATCCGTCTCCCCTAGTACATCATCTTTTGTTTGTCATGAAGAACTGGGTCTTCTCTTTTTATCGGATTTAATTAAAATAGAACCGATACTACTGTGGCATAGTATCTGGATTAAGGAACGGACACAGTTAAATCGGCATATTCATAAATTAGATGGAGCCTTAAAAATACCATGGATCAGCTTTGTTCATGATTTTATGAAAAACTTAGGGCACCTAGAATATTTTACAAACCCAAGTTCCTTGCAGATGATTTCACGGGAATCATTGAAAAGGGAGGGGCTCTGTATGCTAGAAGAGGCCAGACTGTCTAGCGAAATTACGAAGCCCACCGTTAACCAACACCAAACCATCTTAACTACATTTGGAATGGAACCATACTTGTCATTTGTAACTGTTACCTTTGACAGAATGTTATTGGCTAGATGCAGGTTAAATATATTTCATGGACTGGTGTCGTGGCCCAAAACGAATGACTGGTCGAGACAACTTCCGCCTTGTCCTTGCAATAATCACTCATGCCAGTCTACCATCCATTCTGTTCTTTTCTGTAAATTTTATTCCGAATTAAGAAGAACGTGGTTGGTTCCGCTTTTGAAAACTTATGGGCTGAGACAATGTCGTTCTGCTTTAATAAAACTTCAGTTGTTGGATAATGAACATGCAGTATGGAGGCTTGCTATGTTTTTAAAGAGAGTATTTTATTCAAAGAAAAGTCTAACGATCACTGATGAATTATAATTATTTGTTGAACGGTTTTAAAATTCTCATGGTATAATTTTGTATCTATGAATGTGTTTTTGCCCAATATGATTGCTACTACTTTGTAATTTTACTGGATTGATTGTAAAATGTTTTTTAAAATTGTGCTTTTATGATTGTAAATTTGTAACAATCGAATAAAGCTTTATGAACTGAACAGACGGGGAATGGAAGCCTGGGCATGTTCCTTATCAGGCTATGTAATGCAGCCTGGTGGAGAGCATGCAAATTTCACATGCCTGTTTGCCCTAGAGGGCCGGCCAAACAGTCATGCACACTAAAGGAGTGCAAACCACTCCTCCCCCTGTGACTCACCAGCCCCACCCCACCCTAACCACATATTGAAAAATAAAATGATTACGGGGTTATCATTTTATTTTTCCTTTCTCCTGCTATCAGAGCAGTGGGGTGATGCTCCTCCCACCTATGGCATCCCTGATAATAAGGCTGACCTAAATGTGCTTGTTACAACCAAGATCCAATTCAATAAAAATGCTATGGAAAAGGCATGTGAAACTCTTCTAAAAATCAATGCAAGATACTGTGGGGTATGTACTAAAACCGAGATTTGGCTAGCTAACTATCTTAAAAGTAGAAAAGAAAAATCCTCTATTGCCTCTATCACTAATCAGTCAGGAACTAAATTCTACTGCGACTCGGATATTGCTAGATATGTCATCGATTATTAGCAGATACTCTATACCCCTGAAGCCATGCCATATGAGGATTCTCACTCTTCATTCTTTTCTCACTCTTTCATGCGCAAACCTTCACTAGTTGATTTGTCACCTTTAGAGGCTCCGCTACAAGAGGATGAATTGTTTTCTGCTGTTAAATGCCTTCCACTTGCTAAGGGACCGGGACCAGACGGGTTTACGGTTGCATTTTTCAAAATTACTTTTACCCAAATTATGCAGGTTCATTACTCATTTCTTCTCATTTTTAAAGAAATCATCAGGTTCATTTATGAAATCTGTGATTTGTCTGATCAACAAAAATTACAGCGATCCTTCTTTATCCCTGCTCAATACAGACTGTAAAATTGTTACCAAAGCACTCACATTGCGCCTTAATAGTTTTATGCCAGATCTCATCGATGTGGAGCAATCTTGTTTTGTTAAAAATAGGAACATTACAGATAATTTGCAAGTCTTTTTTAACATCCTCAGTAAAGGTACTAAACTTAATCACTCCCTGGCTGCAGTGGCATTGGAAGTCGAAAAAGCATTAGATTGAGTAGATTGGATTTATTTAATACATGGTCTCCATTGGCATGGGCTTGGCCCTCAATTTTTACAATTAATCTCCGTACCATATTCATCCCCCTGCTCTTCTGTTTTGGTTAATGGTAACCATTCTTCTTACTTTCCCCTTCACTGTGGCACGCTGAAAGGATGCCCTCTATCACCAATACTTTTAAACTTGCCCTCTAACCTTTTTGCTATAATTGAAACTCTCTGATGCCATCTCTGGCTTTCAGCTGAATAAAGTCCATGTTAAATGTATGGCCTGCACAGATTATATCCTTCTTTATATCTCTAAGTCCAAAACATTGCATCCTACCTTTTTTGAAGTCCTTAATTTACATTCGAATTTCTCAGGCTATAAATTTAACATTGAAAAGTTCTGCTTCAAAGCGCCTTTTGTTGGAATGGATCTCACCTGGAACCCTGATAAAATTAAGTGTCTAGATATAGTTTACCGCAAAACCCTTAAAGATACCCTACATTGTAATATGAAAAGCACTACTGGCAAAAAATTGCTAAGTTGCACAGGGTTGGTCCCCTCAATTTTTGTCTTAGTGGGGCCGCCTGGACACTATTAAAATGATGCTGCTTACAATAATCAATTTTTATGTTTTGATGCTGCCCATCAATATTTCGGTAAAGTATTTTACAGCTATTGATAGATTCTTATCTAAATTTTTACTGGAATGGTAGACCTTCTCGTATTTCTCTACATCGCCTCAAATCTCCAAAATCAATAGGTGGGGCTAACTTTCCGATTTTCTCTTGTTATCATGATGCTTTTGGCATTAAACAATGTCAAAACAGTTTTTTGGCTTTTCAGACCATCTTTCAAAGCACTGGTTTCAACTGGAGTTAGCCCTTATTCCCCCTTTTCTCATACTCACTTCTCCCTAAATACTAGGTACCTGCAATTATAATCTCATTCTTGTACTCTCTTTATGCCTTACTTGGTTGCTCCTCTTTCTTTAGTTGACAAATGTTTCCATAGTACTATTTCGTACAATAGAAACCTACTAGTAAATGGTAAAACACCGTTTTGTCGGACTTGATTCAACAAAGGTATATTTATTGTTTCTCAATTGGTTCAGCACAATAACACTGTTACTCAATTTTCGACTATCTTCCTTTAATCTCTCTCTGAAGTCTTTCCAACTATATCAAATCTTATTGTCTCTTTTGGTGCTTATATTGCAGTTGCTCCCTAGTCCTTCTACTCAGGGTTCTTCAGTGCAATTCATTCTTAGTCACATACTTCAATTCTCCAAGGCCTCAATAATATACAGAACACAGCTACCCCCTCCTTCAGAGAGGCAAACATCTAAAATAGAGCTTATATGAGAATCAGACTTGCACTCTAATTGGCCTACCACACTTTGGCAGGAGATATGGGAGAAAATGTATTCTATGGCTCGTCCTGACAACATCACTCAAATGCTCTATTATTTCTATAATGGGTTATAACGTACAACTACATTTTTGTTCAAGTGTAAGTTGTTTCAAGGTGATGCTTACTGGTGGTGCAATTCTAATCCTGGTGATTACATTGACATGTTCTTCCTATGTCCTAAATTATCATTATTTTTGGAGCAGTTGTGTACAAGAATAGGACATAATACTGACATTCATTCTCCATTTTCTATTAATGGTTTGTTTTTTGGTGGCTTAAGTAGTATCTGGCCTCAGAATAAATTAATCTGCAAACTTGCTGATCTACTTATTACCACTGCACTACAGGTAATAACCACTATTTGGAAATCTATAGATTTAACATTACAACAGTGGTGGAATTTAGTTTGTCATAATCACCGTTTAGATCACTATAATTTACTCTTCATCTTTACTGGAAAATAGTGAAGAACTTTGGGAACCTTCGACCAGATACTTGTCTATGCATGTTTGTAGTCCAATTTAATTGGATACTATTTTTTAGCTTTCCAATTGTTAGTTGTTGATTATTTATTTTTCTATGACTAACGCATTTCTTGCTGTTATATCATTTATTTTTATATGGCTTTTATGGTACTATTTCTACAATTTTATAGTTTTCTCTTCATCATTCTTTATTTAATTCGGTCACTAATATAATGTAGTATCGGTTTTTGTGATGGTGTTGGATTTTTCATTTCTGATTTTTGAAATGTACTTCAAGGTTCTTTTTATATATTGGCGTGCCAGAACATATGTGTACTTTCTTTTTACTTCAATAAAAATAATTAAACTCTAAATAGCAAAGAAAGGCCAGCTTACATTTTGTCAGCAAGGACAGATAACACTCAAGAGGATGGGTAGGGTGGGAGTGGCCATTGTAGGCAACCAATGGAAGGGGATAAGAAATGCAACTGATGGGGATCCCCCTCTGTCCGAGGTGGAACCATATCATACTTAAGGTCTGGGATGAGAGGTACATAAGATGAGGGGGTAATGAAGATTACCAATAAGTAGTCAGGCCATTTTGCTTTACCTTTTGGGTGCCATTTTCAGGGGAACCCTGCCATGGAATCGTTGCCCCTCCTAGCTAGCTCAAGACATTAATTCTTAGACTAATAAAAATCCAAACGGCTAGAGCAACAATAGAACTATATTCTACTGACTTCTATGGGATACAAAATTGCTAAATTTTTGATTGACATGTAAAATGCAAATCAAATTTCAAAGCTTTATTCGACAGCATGTCATAAAAGCAAGTTACATCCTAACAAGTGTTATAAATACTACAAGATAAAAATACAATGTATATGTTATAAAAGCTCATTAAACCATAATGCTGGCGAATTACAAAAGTTGTAAAAGAAGAATAAAAATATCACTAGTAATTAATAAAACAGTTAAAAAAAAAAAAAATCTCAGTATAAAATTGGTCGTACATAATTTGTGTCAAAAATTCATTGGCCAACTTCTAAAGATTTTAGGGTGCGGGAACGAATTATCCATGACAGGTAAAATGCAACTAGGCTCCTATAAAATGCTGATTCTGGGTGCCAGACTTGTAACAAGATTGCACTGTAAGAATGGGCATTCCGGGCAACATTCACACAAGGTTTAGCATTATCGTGTCATGAGTAAAAAACACAACGAAATAGCCACAGTGTCTGTGTTTTGATTCTGGGGTCACATTACATGAAATATTTTAGGGCTGGTGGTGCACCATTGGAGTTTACTGGTAAATGATAAATGATTGATAGTGTGCTTTACTTGTCATAACAATGAAATTGCTTCGTGTGATAAAGTAGTGGTAGACTACAGATGCCCAGATCAGCTTCTTGATGGCAAAACAAAGGCAGTATTGTGCTGACAAATATTTCATATCTTTCTCAACAATTAGTTTGATGTTTTTCAGTCAGTTCTTACTGCTGTCCTCACCTCCACTGACTTTTCCTCCAAAAGCAATCACTGTTTCAAGGAGTACAGATAAGGGACTGATTAGGAAACTGTTTCAGCAAGATTTGGTATTTTCACAAGGAGTTCTCAATTTACTTGCTGTTGACTTTATTGGGAACACAACATAGACCGTGCCCATGGTTGTTTCCAGGTGCACATCATATCAAGAATGCAATAGAGCACATATTCTTCAAATACATCCACCAGACATCTGTTGAGAACAAAAACCAATTTTCTTCAACGTGAAAGGTATCCAATTTTTTTTTATCTGAACCTACCTTAACAGATTCCATCCACTTTTGTGGCATGAGAAGCAGTGGAAACTAGTCAGGCCTACTACATATGTAGTTTGGAATTTGTTATTTTGAAAACACCTGACAGAGCAACACAAAATAAAATAGGCACTGCAGTTACAACATGGGGATCGAGTGAGTCAGTGCTGAGGAGCTTCAGTAGATTTAGAGCTTAGTTACAATACATAATACAAACAGAAAGATCATGCTGCAATCTCAAACCTGATCTGGCCTCAATCCATTATCAGGTACCCTTGAAAGCAGGCTTCCTGAGAAAAAAAAACACAAAACAGCCACAGTGCTGTGTTTTGATTCTGCAGTCAAGTTACATGATAACATTTTAGGGCTGGTTGTGCACCATGGGCGTTTACTGGTAAATGATTGATAGTGTATTTTTATATGTGTTTTACTAGCCAAAAGAATTATACTGCTTTGTGTGGTAAAGCAATGGTAAACTACAAATGCTCAGAAGGTCAGCCACTGATCAAATTAGGTAAGTGAAAGGTTTTATCGCAGTACAAAGGCAGTTGGGTGCTTGTAAAAATTGAATATATTTCTCAACAGTTAGTTTTTTGTTTTTCAGTCAGTTCTTACTGCTATCCTCACCTGCACTGACTTTTCCTCCAAAAGCAATCACTGTTTCAAGGAGTACAGATAAGGGACTGATTAGGAACCTGTTTCAGCAGGATTAAGCATTTGCACAAGGAGTTCTCAATGTACTTGCTGTTGACTGATTGGAAACTGATCTAGCACCTGTCCTTTGTAGTTTCCAGGCGCACAGCATATCAATAATGCAGTATGGCACAGATTCTTCAACCACATCAAACAAAACAACTGGCCAGAACAAATACCCGTTTTCCTCAAAGTGAAAGGTATCCAAATAGGGTATCTGAACCTATCTTAACAGATTCCATCCACTTTCGAAGCGCGAGAAGCGGTGGAGGTCTACTACATATGAAGCTTGAAATTTGTTATTTTGAAAATGTGTGTCAGAGCAACACAAAATAAAATGGGCATTGTAGTTGCTACATAAGCATGGAATGAGTCAGTGGAGAGGATACTTCAGTAAATTTAGAGCTTTGTTACAAATACGCTATACAAACAGGGAGGCCATGCTGCAATTCCGAACCTGATGTGGCCTCCATCCAGGTGTCAGTTATGCTTTGAAAGTCATTGTAGCAGCAGCAAGAACACCAATGTATGGATAGACTTCATTGGGAAGTTAGAAGAAATGCGTTGAAGCTGATCGCCGTAGAGAGACCTAGAACACGCTATGCTCCTGAGTAAACAAAATGGCGGCATAGCGTACGATGGTGGAATCGCACTCCCTAATATCTAGACCTATTATTGGGCTTCCCAACTAACCATAATAAATAATTGGCTCCATGTCCCTCACACGGACCCGGCTTATGGGCTGGACAGGGTGGGAATGGGAGACGAAGGTCTGTATCGCGCAATCTACGGTAAACCGCAGGCCCTGCTGGGTCCGACGAAGCACACCCTCCAAATATGGCAAACAGTACATAGAAAACTGGGCTGGCAGAACAAAATTACACAGGCCACTCCACTTTGGGTCACGAACAGACTGGGGAGACTGAGTAAGAGCAAGGGATTCCACAAATGGGACGCTATCGGCATCTCCAGGGTCGGGGACCTGTGGATACAGGGAAAGAGGATTACATTTGAGCAACTCCAATCCAAATATTTGATGGCCCCAACGGAGCTTTTCCGATATTATCAAATAAAGCACGCCTTGGAGGCGGCAATCCCGCCCACCATCAAATTACCCGAGGCATCCCCATTAGAAGACAGGCTACTCACAGAGCATATGGGCAAAAGGGCAATCTCCATGACGTACCGGAAAATCATTAATAACGCACCTGACCCCATGCAAAAGCTCCGTGATAAATGGGTCGCTGACCTGGGGGACCTGGACGACTCAGACTGGCAGGGCGCATTAACCTCACCCAGGGAAGTGGCAATCCCATCCCGACTTCGTCTGATACAACTTAAGATACTCCACAGAGTGTACTACGCAGGGGGTGCCCGAAAAAATGGATACGGCTGTGGAAAGGATGGAACATATACAGGAGGGAGTTATGCACATGATCGAATATAACACAGGCCCCTGACGAACTACTGTGAAGTAGACAATTGTAACAGAATAATGTGATTGGCTTATGGGGTGTTGCGTGCGTGGGTGGGGCTACACAATGAGGACTGTGATTCACAACCCATTCGATAGAGGTCTTAAAAAACCAAGTTGAATATAAGATGGAATACCTGTATGTCTATATGCTTTGACTTTGTGCCTCCTGATTATTGTTGATTTTCTTGAAAATATATATATATTTTTTTTTAAATGAACCATTTATTGAAACATCCAAAAAAAAAAAAAGAAAAAATGGCGGCATAGCAACATGGGTGAGGTGAGAGGGGCAACTCAGGAGTGACAAACGTTCAGTAAGGGATCAGCAGTCAAGATCCACTCCAACATGAAGGCAGGAGGGAGGTCCTCTTGAATGCACCAGGAAATTGCATCAGGCATCTACTGTGATTCCTCTGAAACAGAACAAGAAGGGGCTTAGGTGGATAAATGTTTGTGGGCATGGAACACAGGAGATATACTGAAAGGGCCAAATTGTGGAAGACCCAAGGAGGAAAAGGAAAAGGTGATGCAGCAGATACTGGTTGATAACAGACCATGTCTGGTTCGGAAAATCAGCAGTGAAATAGGACTTGAGAGAGGAATTACCCTCACACCATGTTATCACTGACAATGGAGCTGTCCAGGGCTTTCATGTGACAACCTAATCCATTATGAATATTTTAGTCTTGGTTTACTTACATCAAACTTAGTAGACTTAACATATGCCCATGATTTGTAGGTTTGAGTCCCACTAGAGGAAACAGTGTCCCTGATGAAATGGAATAAGGTAGCAACCATTAAAATGCGTATAGCAATGTGCACTAGTATGTGAGAATATAATGAACATAGGTTTCATTACAGAACAAGCACTGGCAAAAAACAAAAGGTCTAGCCTTAGAAAGCTGGTGTATTTGTTAATTCATTTACTTTTGGTTGCAAGCATATGCCACAAAAAATATGTTGTTAAATAAACGTGGTGGTTATATCGTTGCAATAAATATTCCATTTAAAAATAAATTACCCATCACCTGTAATTTCAAAAGAACAGTGGGGGTGTTTTATATGAGGCAAGCGGGCTTAGAAAAGCTTTTTCTTAATACAACAGGACTGAGTTGGGTATTATGACAAGCCAATGATCAAGGCTATAGAGATCATCTGTTTATTATGAAAAGTTATGACATGTTAGGCCTGACATTTATTGTATGAAGCATATGTTAAAGTCAGTAGGCATTTAAGGTTGTATTGTTATTACACTGTGTTAAAGTCTGCAGACAGGTATTACGTTAGATGGCATCTCACAGCTTAGTAAGGTAGGCAAGGGTCCTGGTGGTCACCCGCTTTGACAAATCCTATTGGTAGAAGATATGCTATTTGACATTACTAGATAGCCCCTCTGAGGTTGTATGTGTTTTACCAACACCAATTTTGTACATATTTGCAATTTTATAACTGTGTGCTGTATGGTTGCCTTGTGGGAAAGCTTAAGAGCAAGACAGTAAGCCTGAGCTGAATATGGGTGGTAATAAGCCTATAGCCAGTTTGGTTCATTGAGGCCAGTTACATAAGCTGTCATTGGTTTATTATAAAATGTTATGTATGGCAAAGGGAACAGGCATGACATATTTGCAAAATGATTGTTAAAGCCAATAGGCATTTATGAGTGGATTGTTAATAAATATATTGTGTTAAAGTCTGCATACAGGTATTTTGTTATATGGAATCTCATAGATTAAAATAGTATGCAAGGGTTTTTGGGAAGGTTTCAACATCCGAAAAATCCTCCGGGTAGGAGATTTGCAGTGTGATTATACTTGATAGGTGTTCTTAAAAGGAGTTATACATTATTTTACCATCTAGAATTTTGTACATATTTGCAATTTTATGACTAAGGGTTGTGTTTTTGGAAAGCTTACGCTCAATTCATTATGCTTGTGTTGGTTATGTTGACAAGTCAGTTTGAAAGGCTGTAGCCTTAACTGGTTCATGGGGAAAAGCTATGCAAGATGCTGTGGGTTTGATCTGTTTATTAAGAAATGTTGTGAAAAGGCAAGAGGCTTGAATTATTTATTGTGAAAAGCATCCGTTGAAGGCAATGGGCCTTTCAGGTTGGATTGTTATTGTATTTTGCTGAAGACTGGAGAGAGTTATTTTGTTACATGAAATCTCACAGATCAATGTAGTAGACAAGGATTTTGGTGTTCATTACCCCCTCTGACAAGTCCGGGAAGGGTAGAAGATTTGCACTTTGGCAATACTTGTTAACCCCTCTGAGGTGAGATTTTATGTTTGTCTCGGGTGAAAGCTTGTGTTCAATTCAGTAGGCCTTTGTTGGTTATGGTGATAGAACAATACTGCAAACATAATAAAAGCCTTATTTAATTGTGAAACGTTGTTTCAGATGCCATGGGTCTAACCTGCTTATTAAGAAAAGATATAACAAAAGAAGTAGTCCCGACTTACTTATTATGAAAAAGATATGTTCAGACCTATAGGAATTTAAGGGGGGGGGGGTATTGTTATTTACCTCCCCCCCTTAATTATTTAATTTTGTTAAAGCCTGCAGACATGTATTGTGTTACAAGGAACCTCACAGATTACTGTAGTAGGCAAAGGTTTTAGTGCCGGATGCCATTTAACAAACAGTGGGGAGGGAAGATTTAACAATCCTGGTTACCTCCTCTTATGGCTTATTTGCTGTTTTAGGGCAGCCTGGGTGATGGCTGGCTTGTGGGAAAGCTTGTGCTCAATTCAGTAGGCTTGAATTGGTTATGGTGACCAGCCAGTGATAAAGGCTATAGGTCTGATTGGTTCTTCGGGAAAAGGAGTGTCAGATGCCCTAGGTTGGATCTTTTTACTATGGAAAATTACAACAAAGGCAGCAGGCCTGGCATATTTATTTTGAAAATCATAAGACAAAGCTATATTGCCTGCAGCTGCAGAAGATGACCATATAACTGTGGCGCTCTGGAGCTCCTGACTTTGCAACACATTTCATACCTCTCCTGATCAGCTCAAAGTGTCTCCTAGGTGCTGTTTCTGACCGACTTCTGGTCACTCTACCAAAGGTGCATTAAGAGAATGCTGCCTCACGCCATTTTCCTGTGGCCTGGTGGAGCAGAGTTGCATGACTGCACTAAATTGGACACCTAAGGTTCTGCTGCCACCAGACATGGTAGGTCCACCAGAATTGTGTTGTGCTCCAGATCTCTGCAAAAAGAAGAATTGATGGACAAATGTTGAACAATGTCAAACATTCACCCCAATACAGAGATCTGGGCCTAAATCCATCGTTTTTTTGCTCCTCATGCCATTCCAGTTTGAACCCAGCCATATGCAAATCAGTCTTGACCCTGTTCCCCATTGGAACAGTCCAGCCTGAAGTGCCAGGCCAGGTCCTCCCTGGACCAAAAAAAAGCATCCTGGGGCCGGTTTCGGGGCATCACCCCTAATCAGCCAGGCTAGATGACTCCAGTAGTATGGAGAGCACAGGACCCATGTCTGGGCATACCCCTCCCACTTGGGGTGAAAAATGTAAAAAGAACAATTTATGGACAGAATGTTGAACAATGTCAAACATTCACCGCAGTACAGAGATCGTGGCCTATATCCATTTTTTCTTTTTGCTCCCCATGCCGTTCCAGTTTAAACCCAGCCATATGCAAATCAGTCTTGGCCCTGTATGCTTGTTTCTTCTTTAGTTTCCTATTCGCTTCTCCCCACTTGCAATACAGGTTAAATCCCTCTTTCTTCACCAGCATCTGGTAGGTCAGGGCCATGCCATTTTTTTAAAATTTAGAAATAGTACAGCAATCACTATAAATAATTTGAAAGCATATGAATGTCATTCCCAACAGTTCCTGCCCTCTTCGACCTCCGATTGGCCTGCAGAAATTGAAAGTTTTTAAACTTCTGCAAAAATATCGATTTGTTGCATTCCACAAGTTTAATGGTAAACTACCAACTTGTTTCCAGAACAGAAATGGAGCGGCCACTTGCAGCGACCAATTTGAACCACTTGGGTTGCAGGGAAAAATATTCAGACAAATATTAATTATCTCTCAGGTGCTGCCCCACAAAATGAACCACTGGAGTAGACAAAGAAAGTGATGGATGGAATGCTTGAATTAATCTCAGCCACTGGATGAAAAGCTGTTTTCCGGTTCAGGGAGGCCATGACCTGCCAGTTCAGGCAGGACTGTTCCCAATGGGGCAGCGTCAGGACTGATTTGCAGATGGCTGGGTCTAATCTGAGGTGAATGATGTGTGAAATAACGATGGCCCTGAGTAATTATCCGAGGCTGAGATCACTTCAAGCATTCTTTTCATCACATTTTTTTATTCTTCACACAATAACACAGATGAAATATTCTCTTTTTCGTTGACAACATTACAATTTGTGTTTTTCGTTGCTTGTTAATGTCATTATTTCAAGTTGCTCAGCTTCTATTTGTACCTTCCTGCCCACCTTCTTACCCAGTTTCAACTGGTAGAAACACAGCCACATTCTCTTTACCCATACTGACTGGTGAAAGCACACCACATTTACTCTCATGTTTTGTACACTGATGTGAGTTACATAAGCGAATAAAACGGCAATCCATTTTACATCCGAACTACTTACGTCAGGGACAATCTTTCCTCTGAAACAAATTCTACCTTTACACTCCTAAATGCTCACTTCTTCATCCTCCTAGCAACTGGCTGCCATTCACTTTCACAAAGACAGTTCTGTCAGCCTCTCTGTAAAGCTCCCTCAGACTCCAGGTAGCCTGAACACCAACACACATTTAGGATATTGTTGAAGACCAGGCCCTCATCAGGTAAGTAAGTAAGTAAATATACTTTATTCGAAATCAAAATTCATGAAGTCATAAAAGCAGCAGGTTCATTACAAAGACGAGTATAAATTTTTTAAAATGCATACGAAATTACTCTAAAAATTGATTAAACTTTTCCTTATGATACTTTTTAAAAAACCCAGCATAGTTAACACACAATATTCATCATTTAAAGAAACTAAAAACAATAAAGCTGGGCGACATTGTCTCCATGAACCATGTTTTTTTAAAAGTGGCTTAATCCATCTTAATCTTTCTAACGAATAAAATTTACAAAAACAAATTACGTGCAAAGTGGATTGAGTAGACAAATTATCGCACGGGCATTTACAGAGATTTCTAGCAAAGTGACTAAACGAAAGAAAACATCAAACCTGAGTCTAGTTAGTAAGTAACGGTCAAAACCCTCCTGACACCATATTAAATAGGGCTGGATGGTATAAGAGACTAGTGTAAGTTGATGTTGCAGTACAAGTTTCTTGTTTAGTTCTACACCAAGTCTAAGAGATTCTACATGATGCCAACACAACTCCTTCAAGGCCTTGCCAGTAATCCTACACATTGACTCAGGTTGATGATAAAACTCAGGTCTTCCAAGGTCCCTGGTGAAATTACATATATACTTCAACCAGGGTATCCTGGAGGCCCTGTCCAGCCCCATACATTCCTTAATAATATTTCTGTTTAACAATAGGGCTGGCGAGGTCCATACTCTATACCAGAGCAGAACTGGTTGTATACTAACCAAGTCACTCACGTAACGCACTCCCAACTCTGCATGACAATTAAAAACAGGGGAGCTGGCTGGGGTTGCCAAGATAAATCTAAGAAATGCATTCTCTACCTTCGGCTCGGGCCTTTAACGCTGCAGCGGGCCTTTAATAGCCGGTATAGCCCGCTACGGCGGGCTATAAGTCTATAATAAATCATTTCTTCGATTGTGGAATTTTAAAAAAATGGTACGCCGCCTTCTGAGAAAGTTCAGATCAATAGGAGAGAGATTCTCTAATTAGCAGACTGTCAAGAGTGTTGCCATGACGCCCCAGACATACGGAAAATGCAGTTTGGGGCGAGGATGGAGGGAATGGAGTTAAGAGGGAATGGCTGATGTTGCACCTGCAGGTAGTAAGAGTCTGAACCAAGTCATAGGTTGCACCTCCTGTCTGCCTTTTCTATCAATTTTAAGCGGTGCTCGTGTGGAAATGTTCTGGATGTGGCCAATATAGATTCCAGACTCTACTCGCAGAATGCACTGTGCTGTGTTACGACTTACGTTGCGGACCCCCCGGGGGGGGGGGGGGTGTCGCTGCACTGGGAGTTACCCATGGTACCCCCCTAATTTCCATGCACCAAGTGGCAGGCGTGGTGCCTGCCCCGTAGTGCAGGGAAATGCTGTGCACGCACTTTTGACATTGCATGCGGTGCTGCAATGTCAAAAGCCTGGATGCACCCTCCATACTGGCGGGCACATCCTAATCTCAGTGGTGAGACCGCTTCATCATGTCTGGCGGGTAGTCCCAGCACTGCAACGATGCGGGCGGACATCACGTAATGAGCCCCTATGTGATTTCCTTCTCTTACTTGTAAATATCTGGTACAGAAAAATAAGTGCTGGTATCCAAAAATAAGTGCCTATGCTCCCCACCGGCTCAAATTAAGCACTGATTCTAAACAAGTTTGGCTCTCAGCAATCAATGGCCAACATAGAGTCACTGTCCTTTTGTCTCATATTTGTTGTGTTTAGGACACTGGGCCAGCGCTTAATTTGTAATAAACATAAGAGTAGCGGCCCACATTTTTTCTTAGGAGCCCACAGCTAGTGCTATACTGAATGCTGTGCTTACCGATCACCAGGAATCCTAGTCTTGATTCCACCAGTTTTTTTTTTTACCACCACCCTTCTTTCCGTGTCTCTTTAACTCACTTTTGCTGGTTTATTTTCACGCTTATTTTCTCCATTTGTCACCACTTTCTATTGTCTACCCTTTCTCTTTTTCTTTTTCTCGGTCAGAACTTGATTAAAAACAGTCCCCAAATATTAATGCATCAGTGTGGGATCGGGATCATAATTAGGCCGGGGTACTCCCCAAAAAAGTGGCCCACATTCCAGAATCGTTAATTGTTTTCTATTTTTATATAGTGTGAACTCTGCCTCATGCAGAACAAGCATTTGCAATACAATAGGTCTCGCATTTTAGAAACTTTGCCCTATTGGTATTGTAAATGACAATGCCATTTATTTATGTGTTTACAAAACACCTGCAATAATAAAAGGCATTGTCATTTACAATACCAATAGGTCAAAGTTTCTAAAATGAGAGACCTATAGCATTGCAAATGCTTGTTTTTCTTGCTCCTTACTGGCCTTCAACACCACCTCTGGGATAGCAAGCACTATGTAAATATATTTACAATTAGAAGCATGCACTTCACAGCTCGTCACAAAACTTCCAGTGATTCAATCACTGAAAGCCAGTACCGGCTCCCAATCATTCTTTACAACTGCAAATTGCCCTTTGCATTTTCAGATTAACTCATAGCGTATATTTCCATCCCTTTCAAGTAAGCATCCTGGAAGGAAACCTTGTTTAGCTGTCTGATCAGCTCCGGTTCACAGCACAAGTGAACACTTCTTGAATGGCATTACAGCTTTAAGTACTTTAATTTCATAATGAACTGTCCGGGCCGTTTTTTTCCCCAAGAGCCCAAGAAGTGAGTCCTGGGTATGCGTGACCCCCTTACCAGGGCTCCACGGCCCCCATGGTGGTCGCGCCCCACAGATTGAAGACCTCTGGCTTACAGTGATTTGAAGTTGCCTTTGGGTGATACTTAATGCTAAAGAACACCAGCAAGTTATGGTATAAATCGCAAAGCAGAATTCTTTGGAGAGTGAGGCAGACTAGAGGTAGAATGTAGGTATCAGGAATGTGGAACAGACCCACAGCCACTCAACCATTATATGTTAACCAGTGGCGGCTCCTTTTAATTGGCTCAGGGGCTACGCCCCCCCCCTTGTTTCTGGCCGATTGGTGTTTTTTATACCATGCCAAAAGTGAATAATCTATTATTCGCGCTTGCTATAGTAAAAATGGCAAACCTCCTTTGGGTCTGACAACAGTCTTTGTCTGAGGGCTGGCGAGGTGCACCAAGGCACATGCATCAGCCTTCAAAGTCAGATTACTAGGGCTGGAGAAATCCCATCACTGGCCTGGTGTGCTTCGGTGCCTTCCTGATTCGTGACACGCTGTGCAACACAGCTAAAGGAAGACGGATGCTGCAGGCTTAAGCTCTGCAGTATCTGTGTCTACACCCCAATCAGCCGGTCAGCCCACGCTTTCCCAACTCGTCACAGAGTTTGGAAAGGGTGAGGTGAAAAGCAGAAACTGAAACCCTGTCTGTACAGCTGCATAGGTCTGAGATTTCAGATTAGTGCCCAGCATCGGAAATTGAAAGGAGCAAGAGTCGAAATAGGACCTGCAACAAGGTAAGGGAGAAAAAAAAACTTTAAAGTTTTTGACTGTTGTGTGCTGTGCATATGGGTAAGAGTGTGTGTTTGTGGGTAAGAGTGTATCTGTTAGAGAGAACATGTGCATGTGGGATATGCCTGTGTATATAAAAGCAATAGAATCATTGGAGGAAGTCAGTGAGTGAGAATAAGTGATGGGAAGAATGAATATGAGCGAGAATGAATGGTAGTAACCGAGGGATAATGACAGAGTCACTTCCGAAACCCCCGCCCCACCTCCTGCCCATCTGTGACGTAGGTGCACCGCGAGACACTCTGACGTCACAGATTACCACCAGTGGCGCAGATAACAAGAGGTCAGTTCTTCCTTTGCCGTCCGGTGGGCTTTTGGGGGGCCGTGATGCCTCCTCTGGTTGCAGGAGGCATCGTTGTAAAGGGGAGAGTCTTCGACTAACCGAGTGGTCTGGTATACATGTAGACCCTGTCTTGAAGTATTCTTGCAGGTGTTGCTTACAGGTTTCCTTATCGAAGGGCCCAATATTCCACAGGTTCCAGGGAACTTTAGTCAGATTACTTTTTTCTGTTGAGGCCCGAAGTCTAACTACAGATCAAAACTTTGACAACTCCTCCCTAAGTCGCCAGGAGAGACCATATATATGAACAGACAGGACGTACTTTACGTTTGATATAAAATCATAAGCAACCTTGGGGTCTGTTCAGTGTTGTGTTCTATGTTGTGTATATATTATATATATATATATATATATATTACCTACTGGCGGTCGCCAGTAGGTAGTTATAGTTAGGACCCCTTTTCCATAGGAAATCCGCAACATTCTATTTTGAATAACTTTGGCGCCGGTCGATGAATCCTCGCGAATTTCTCAAAATAGGTGGGGCGCTACGCTCCGCTCCTACCCTGAAAGTCTCGGGGGGATACGTCAAGCGGGGGCTGAGATAAAAGGGGGGTCCCAAAACGCGTTTTTCCCATGCATTTTTCCATAGGACCTTTAGAACGAGCTACAGCCCGAACGGCTGAACAGAATTACTAGAAATTTGGCAGAGAGGTAGTCCCTATGTCAAGGAAGTGCCTTTTGTAGGTTTGGTGTAAATCTGTTCAGTAGATTCTGAGAAAATAGCCTTTAAATCAATATATATATCTGAGCCCGCTTACGGTACGCTTACCGTACGCTTACGGTAAGCTTACGGTACGCGTACGGTGGCGTGCGCGAGCGCGATTCTGATTGGCTGTTAGATCTTAGTAAACATTCGAATCGGCCGAAACCAGGAAACGGCGGCCGCCATTTTGTGTGTTTCACTCAGAAAAAAAAGAGTGAAAACAAGAAAAGGGGGCAATGAGGAGAGTTACAGACCCCCTTACATTTGTGAGGGGGTCAAAGAAGGACTGTAAAGTACAAAGAAAACATTTATTGATTTTTAAAAAAATCACGGGGTACGCGTACGGTAAGCTTACGGTAAGCGTACGGTAGAAAAAAAAAATAAAAAAATAAATGAAATTCAGATTTAAGTGTTTAGATATTAGGGGGCTCTAAAAAGAGCCGTTGTGTTTATGAAATGATTTTTTAGTGGTACCTACAAGTAAGTACCGATGCAGAGTCTAAGGTTCAAGAGGAAGACTCTGTTCCCTTCATCATTGAAGTGCACACCATCTCCTCTATAAATGTCTTGCATGTCATAACGCAAGTTGTTGTGGTAAATGGCACCCATACCATAGTCACGGAGGAAAGCAGAAACAGATTTGTTGACGTGCTTTCTTGCTTTGTCAATCTGCGGACAGAAATGATTGGACCAGTTCCATTTTTGCCTTTGGCATATGTTGGAAAACACAAAGGCAATTTTAGGGAAAAGTGAAAACAGTTGTGCAAAGGTGTCCTTCATAAGCATTTCCAGACCTACCCCAGTCAAAGTGCCTAGGTCATTGCCACCACAGTGCACTATTATGAGGTCAGGGTGTTGGATTTGCATGAAGGATTTCACCAATGGCATCAATTGGTGCCACTTTAACCCTCTCTGACCAATCCATTTAATGTCTACATTTGGCAAAGCAAGGTCTCTCACCATATCTGTTTTCTCTGCAAACTTTTCACTCCAGAAGACATAGCTGTGCTCTACAATCCACACTGTGAACATCTTCAAAGGAGAACTGGATGCACTCAGGAGGTGTCTTTCAGTAGAATGGCAATATGAAAAGAAAGACAGTTTGGAAATGGAGGCATACATATTTTTTTCAAAACAAAAAGAACTGATTGGCTGTTTCATACCATTCTAGAATAAAAACTAGGCTGTATGTGTAAATTAATAGAAGCATGTTTTGTATTGGTACAAAAAAATGTGTTACCAAAGAACAGTACTATGGATTTGCTGTTAGGTTTGAAAAGTCAAGCACTCTTGCTCTGTGGAATTGAAACATTGTGTGGCGAACTTCTGACCTAACTCCACACAGCAGTGCTCCATGACCTGTTGCTATGGTAGCAGGCAGAAGTCAAGTTGGGGGAAGGGTACTAGGCAGAAGTCAAGTTGGGGGCAGGGTACTTTTGGAAAAGGGTTGGTTTTCAACCAATAGAAATGTGTGATTACATTTGAAAAAAAGGGGGAAGCACTGAGATTTGAAACTTACATGTATATGTGTGGAAAAATAGAGGGAAAGTTTGCCATTATCTGGTTCTGCTGAGAGGAGAGAGGTGAACAGAACAGAGATCCTGGCTCTGATAATCTGCTGTTTGAGTGCCACATTTCTTTCACAACTAACTAATTTTAAAGGTGAGGTTAGAGTTTGAGAGGAGATGTATATGGTAAATTAAGAAATGAATAATAGAAATGGAAATTCTTTTTGTTGAAGTTGCGTTTATCATTTTCTGTTTTGGGAGAAATTTAAATGTGAGGAACATGTAAAATAATATGGACTATGTTTTCACGATAAATTAAGGTGTACTGGAAAAAAAAAAGAATAGTTTAAGGGTTTGAGGTTGGACTCAGTAATGCAAATACATTCAGCATCACTAAGGCTGGTTGCCCTTGCTGGAATGTAGGCAGCCACCCAGGTTACACATGGTGGTGGTCTGAAAAAGCAGTTTGGACATGTGGTTTCATAATGTGTCAGTCTGTAAGTATTGGTATTAGATGATATTTTTTTAGATAATTATGCATTTCTATAATGTTAAGTTTAAGTAAAAAGAGATTCTGGGCTTTTTTAATACAATCTTTGTGATTGTTATTTTTTTTGCCCGCTGTAAAATGATGAATGCAATTGCTTTCACAATTTATAGTGAAATGCAATATATTCTGAAAACAGCAAAAATAAGGCAAAAATATTTTTTGAAAAATATGTAAATATGTGTACTGTATTATAAAATGTTTTAAAAATATTAATACTTTTTTCTTTTTTTTCAGATTGATATAGAAAAATTTCGAAAACTAGAACCATTTTTAAAGCTATTTTTTTAAAAAACAAATGAATAAATATTTTTTTGAGTGGGTATGGTAAGTCAATAATAATAATTGTAGTCTCTCAAGGACCTTGTAATGTGATAATTGATTTTTAGTGTTTTTTTTTTAAAAAAAAAAAAAGTACGCGCACCGTACGCGTACGGTAAAAAAAAAAAAAAAAAAGTTTTAAAAAACATATGTAAAAAAAAGATGAAAGATAAGGTTGGCTCTTAAAAGAACCGTTGTGTTCATGCAGGGACAGAGGAAAGAAAGAATGGGAAAATTATTCAAAGCGACAAGTGTGCTGATCTATTTTGTTGTTCACTAGGGAAACACTGGTCTCCCTATGGCAAATTAGATCTTGACAAAAGGCGCATCGAATATCAACCCTCCGAAATCGAGGGTTCATTTCCAGAGGGCCAGCAAAAGGAGATGCTCCCCCCACAGATGAAGGGCTCACTTGACCTGCAGAAGAAGGAGTCAGCTCTGCAGATGATGGTCCAGGCTGAGCTGCTGTGGATGTACTTGCTTGTCTTTCTGAAGAGTTACCTCCAAAAAGATGACCATGTGTCCTTCTGTGTACATCCTTGAGGTGTCTCTTCATGGTATGATTCCCAAAGGAATACTTCCTGTCAGGATTACCTCTTGAAAGTACACGCTGACACAGCTTGCAAGTTACTAAGGGTGCATTCACCTTTTGCTGGCCTTCAGGAAAAGTAAAATAATCCCATACATAAGAGGGCTTTTGTTTCCTCGCTCTCTGCCTCAAAACAGTGCTGCTAGTGCTAGCCTCACTCTCAGAAGAGCTCTGCTGTTCTGCCATCGTATCACAAAGACAACCCAGCTCCTTCTCCTAAGGGATCACAAGCAGAAATGAGAGGAATGGGTGTGGTGTAGGAGAGTTCTAGAACTGAAAGTAGTTTCAACCAATCAAAAGTTGTGTTTCATGATCACATGACCTACCGTACGCTTACGGTGCGCTTACGGTACGCTTACGGCAAAAGTGCGCATGCGCGTAAAAAAGACACGCGCTTGCGCGCATGCGCATAACAGACACTACCCGACACTTCCGCGTAACGTGCGCGTGTAGCGTACGCGCGCACGCGTCCCACGCGGAGTACGCGCGGCTACGCAAATTGCGTAACTATACGCAAGCAGCGTAGAAAAATTACGGGCGTTGCGTAAACCGTACGCTTACCGTAAGCTTACGGTACGCGTACTAAAAAAATAATAAAAAAAAATAAAAAAAGTACTGCAAATAAATTTTACATGTTTATTTTAAAAAATATATTAAAAAAAAACATATTAAAGAATTTTAAAAATTTAACCATAGTCTTTATAAAAGGTAAGAAAAATAAAATAAAAATATGTTAAAAAAAATAGAAGAAAAAAAAAACAATTAGCATTTAAAAAAACCTTGCAAATTCACTGAAAAAACCATGGGTTTCACACACGTTATAGTTAGGAATTAGCATTTAAAAAACCTTAGAAATTCAGTGAAAAAACCATAGGTTTCACACACGTTATAGTTAGGAATTAGCATTTAAAAAACCTTAGAAATTCAGTGAAAAAACCATAGGTTTCACACATGTTATAGTTAGCTGGACATTTTACTCGTAAAAAACCAATGAAATTCCCCCGTTATAGTTAGTTCAGCTAACTATAACTCGCGCGCCCGCAATGCACTGCTGATGACGTCACATATTACATCACTCATGACATGGTCAGTGACATCACTCATGACATCACTGATGACATCTCAAATGACATCACTGATGACCTCACTGATGACATCATCCTTGTGATAGAGTGGCAGACCTCCTCTCACCCTAATATAACCTTTGATACACACAATCAAAAATAGAGACTAAAATTTACAAAACAATGGACATACCAATAACAGTTACAACAACCTCTTCAGTAATTCTAAGATCCACATACACATCCACTCATTCACCAACAGTCCAATACAGTCACTCATACATGTACTCACTTATCATATGTACTCATACACCTATACATCCTATTACACAACGCCACTCATCCATAGAGCTACTCACACACATAGTCACTCATGCCAATAAAGAATCAAACATCCATTTACTTGCATATACAGTTAAACACACACCACCACACTTACTTCTACGGAAACTTACACATACTTAGTCTTTTTAACAATCACTTATAGAAACACATACTTATTCATACAGGAACTCTTTCAATCTCTCACTCTCACATATACTCACATATATAAACCAATAGTCACATATACTAGTTTTAAACATATGTAGTTACTCATAAAGACGCTATTGAGACAGTCATTCACTCACTAACACACCCATACACACACTCATCCACCCATGCAGTCCTGCACACATGCTCTGTTCAACACATACAAACAGTGAGTCACTCATTCATGCACCTATGCACTACGTCATACCCCCCACCGAACCATGCAGACACTCATACTGATACTCAAAAAACCAACTAATAACCTATATAGACACCCATGTAGCTACTCTCCAACCCATGCAGCCACTTATACACAAAGTGAGAGACTGATACAGATATTTATATATTTAAACATTACTCACTAAGCCATGTATTCACTATGATACACTTAATCAGTCAGTTAGACAATCAATTTTTCAAAAACAAATCATCCATTTAGACAGTAATATACCCATTTATTCTTCCATCGACCTTGAGATATACATATATAAAACATTTAATTTTCAGAAAAACACACATTCACTGGATGATGTCATCAGTGAGGTCATCAGTGATGTCATTTGAGATGTCATCAGTGATGTCATGAGTGATGTCACTGACCATGTCATGAGTGATGTAATATGTGACGTCATCAGCAGTGCATTGCGGGCGCGCGAGTTATAGTTAGCTGAACTAACTATAACGGGGGAATTTCATTGGTTTTTTACGAGTAAAATGTCCAGCTAACTATAACATGTGTGAAACCTATGGTTTTTTCAATGAATTTCTAAGGTTTTTTAAATGCTAATTCCTAACTATAACGTGTGTGAAACCTATGGTTTTTTCACTGAATATATATATATATATATATTACTTCCACTCGCCTCACTCTTCCCTCGCTGGAAACAAACGAGCGTAGACCCAATATTATTCGTGCAATTCGTTATTTATTTAGCCATTCTCCGCCATTACGCGTTTCGGGCGATCCCGCCCTTGATCACATGACAACACTTTGGCTGATGACCGCTCTTTTTAAAGTGCAAGTGCTAGTGCTTCAATCAATGGACATAGAAAACATACATTTCTATCAACATTTATATGTGTAAATCACGGCGAACACGATAACCGCATAATGCCATTATGTTATCCTAATACTGATTTTCACATCGTATGACACTTGATAATTGCGTAAATGCATGATATGTACTTTATATTATGTCCATTAAAAATAATTATTTTACCAAACAGTGACAGTGCCCTCACCTCGACATTTAAGTGCTAATGCATCTAAAATTAAAAATAAGTATAAACGACTAAATTCATACAAGGAAGACTGGATGATGATCTCGGAAGGTTACCGTATTCCATTCTGACCCAAGTCTGGCACAATATTAAATCAGAGCCAGATCTGAACATAGGACATAATTACATAGACAAATAAAAAGTGCATTGAGGTAGTAGATGAAATGTACCTATTATTAAATTGAGCTATTTCTAGGAGATCCAACAGGAATCATAAATCATTTCATAGATGCATATAATATGCTTTCTATTTAATTAAAACCATTCCTAAAACCTCATTTCATATTCAATAAATAACCCTATACAACATCTTAAAATGTCACCTAAAATATTCATGTCCATAAACAAATTGTGGTGATGGAGACTTCCGTCTAACCCTCCAAGGAGACCGAGGTAAAACAAAGAGGCACAGCCTCTAACATACAATTAAATCGTCCATATGGACTGTCATACAGAGCGTGAGACTAAAATAGACATTAACATTCCATTATACATACTGTTTGGCAACACACCTCATATTGTAAACAATTTTTCAGATTTTACAAAAACGTATACAGGTCTTCACTGTTGTTAAGCCCCATCGGGTGTTTAGAATCCAAGCGTAAAATATATGATGTTTCTAATTTCCTTAACCTGGATTCCCTATCCCCTCCTCTTTTTTGTGGGGTGACCGTGTCAATAACATAATATTGCAGGAATTTAGGATCACTATTGTGAGTACTTTTGAAATGCCTGGCGACCGGGTAATTCTCATCATTATTATTGATCGCTCTTAGATGTTGCAGGATTCTTTTATGGACCGGTAATTTTGTGCTCCCTACATATCTCAAATTGCACCTGCAGGTGAGCACATAAACAGCAAATTCGGTCTTGCATGTGAGATGATGTTGAATCCCACATGTTTTGAAACCAAATGCTGGAACGTAGTTCTTGGTATTAATGGCATGTTTACATGCTTTACAAGATGCACATTTGAAGAATCCCTTTCTCATGGATAACCAGGAACCCTTGCTGCCTATTTCCAAATTGCTTCTGACTAAAGCCATGCCCATGCTATTAGTCTTTCTAAAGGCAACTGAGGGACTGTTTGGTAGCGATTCTCCCAATATAGGGTCATCTTTTACAATAGGCCAATTTTTCCTTACAATATTTCTGATCTGTTTCTCCTGTCGTGAAAATCCTAGAATCAAGCGAATAGGTTCCTGCTCTTTTTTCAAGTCTAATACAGTCTCTTTCTTTTTTAGCAGGTCCTGTCTTGCCCATGATCTAGATTTAATAATGGCAGACTCTATGATTTCAGTATTATAGCCTCTATTAAGGAATCTCGCCCGGCTTTCGCCTTGTTTGATTAAGCATTCCTTATCCTCACTACATATACGTCTGATTCTGAGCATCTCCCCGTAGGGGATGCTCTTAATTAGATGAGGAGGATGGGAACTCGAGGCGTGCAATAATGTATTACCCGCTGTGGGTTTCCTATAGAGGGTAGTAGAGATCTTATTATTCATTATTATGATTTCCACGTCAAGAAATGTGACCTTTTCCTTGCTGATGTGTGAAGTAAGTTTTAAGTTGAGTGTGTTGTCATTCAACAATGCAATGAACTCAGTGGCGCTGTCAACATCACCCTCCCACACTATAAAAAGGTCATCAATATAGCGGAGCCAGGAGATTACTTTTTCATTGAATATCTGTTCATGTTGCTGCATGAGGACCAGCTCCTCCCACCAGCCCATAAATAGACAGGCATAACTGGGAGAGAAGCTGGCCCCCATGGCCACTCCCTGTATCTGTTGGTACATAACACCATTGAATAAAAACAGATTGTTTTCAAGACAAAAAAGAAGCATTTTAACCAACATCTTATTGTGCAGAAAGAATTCAATTGGTCTATTCATCAAGAAAAATTCTATGGCTCTGATACCATCATTATTTCTGATGCAGGTATAAAGTGAAGACACATCTAGTGCAATCATTAAATACGAAGGTTTCCATGTAATATGTTGCACTTTCCTTAGGAAGTCACTTGTGTCCTGTACAAATGATTTCAAACTCTTTACAAAATCCTGCAAAAAGAAATCTATGTATCTTGATAAATTTTCCAAAAGTCCATCACACGCAGAAATAATTGGACGTCCCGGGGGTTTCTTCATATCTTTATGCAATTTTGGTATAAAGTAGATGACTGGGATGGTAGCATTCTCTTTCTTGAGATATTTAAATTCATCCCAACTGAGTAAACCCGTGCTTCTCCAAGCTACAAGCTGGGAAAAGAGCGTCTCTTGTGTTGTTCTAAATTTGGTCGGTGCTACTTTTCTATAGCACTCTATGTTGTTTAATTGGCTGTGAGCCTCTTCAAGATATTCCTTTAGTGGCCACAGCACCAAATTGCCTCCTTTATCTGAGTTGCGTATGATGATCTCCTGATTTTCTTTTAATTTTTTGATGAGTTGCCAATACTTTCTCTCTTGGTTGGAAAACTTCTTTTTGCTTGTTTCATTAGTTGCAATGTTGAGCCTCTTGATTTGCGCCACTATCTGTTCATTGAAAACGTCTATGGAATCTCTCGCCATGACAGGTACAAATTTAGACTTTGGGCGGAACGGAGTCCAAGGTTTCATATCCGTTCCTGGGATCTGTGACGTTTGCGTGTTGGTTGTGATATTGTCCCATTGAGCTTGATCATTGACTGGGTTGTCACCTCTTTCCAACCTCCGCGTGGTTTCAAATAGTTCATAATCAGAGCTTATCAGCCCGTGCATTTCTGGCATCTTGACCGGGCCCCCCAATTCTTCTGGTCTTTCCTTGTTTCCTCGCTGATGATGATATTTCTTTAACTTCAGCTTGCGAATGAACTTATAAACATCTGCGCGGGTTTGGGTATAGTTGAAGTTAGATTCAGGGCAATAGGAAAGTCCTAATGAAAGGAGCTGTCGTTCCGCAGCTGAGAGATCAATACCTGCCAGATTAACAATGGTATTGGATTGCTCAGAGGATGATGGGTCAGTGCATAGGTTTGACGACAGTTGATCCCTTACCGTCGTGCTCTGCCCCTCCCACGCCTTCTGACGTTTTCGTTTTGCTTGCCTACGCTCCCTTCTTCGTTTGTTTGCCCTGCTTTTTCGATTACCTGGGTGCGTGGCCGCAATGTTTCCCTCCTGCTTCGTTTTAAAATGTCCAACTCTTCCCCCAAGGTTAATCTGATGCTCCTTGCCTCGGCCCTCACTGCCGGATTGTCGGACTCTGATCCGCTCTCCATGGCCGAGCTGAGCTCCGATGCTGATGGGGAAGCGTTGGTTGCTTCTTGGTGATTTCTTCTGTCCTCCCTATTGCCCATGCGCTTTTTGGCTGTATCAACACGCATAGAATCATACCTCCTTGCAAATGTGAATATTTGCCCGTTTGCATAATCGTCACGATCACGCCTAAATTTGAAGGTTTTGCGGCTCTTTATCTTTTCCTCCTCCTTTTTGAGTCTTGCGTTCATCTCCTCCACCAATTTTTGCTTAGCCTGTGGGTCACCTAGTGGTTCTATTTCTTTTTCCATGAGCTCAATCTTTTCTTGTAGAGCAGCCCTGTCAATCTCCGCGTATTTTACCAATATTGTAACAAGTCGCCTCGATGATTCGAGATTGCATTCTCCCCATTCAGCCATCATGAGAGGATTCGGGGATTCGTAGCTGGGGGCGATCATTATTCTAAGGCCTCTTGGAATTCTCCCCACATCGAGATATCTCTGTAATGAACGCGCCTCCCACCACTTGGCCTGCTCTTGCTTTTTCAATTTTTCCAAAGCTCGGAAATTATCTCGCAGCCCCATGCTCTTACGGGGTTCTTCCGTGGTCACTTTTCCAGTTCCTTGACCGTCCTCGGGGGAGTCCGAAAACATCCCTTCAGCTGCTAACTCGCGGTCCCTGAGTGTGTCTGCGGACATTTTCTGGCCTTTTTGTATAAATCGAATTGCGAGATAGAACACCTATTGCGTGATGCTCACAGGGGCTCGTACTCGCGTTGCACACCTTTCAACCTGCCCTTCGCCAAAATGCGCCGTACCTTATTAGAAATGTCCACCAATTTAGCCGTGGATGCCTCTTCGCCGCCGCCGCCGATCCTCCAGGGAAACACCGGAAGCGGACGGAAACTCCACAGCTGCTCGGCAGGCCAATCTTCGTACTTGCGTTAAACTGTAGGCTGGCAGGGGGCTTCACTTTTTCCCGATTGGAAAAAACCTTTTGAGTGCCCCGGGGGTCCCCGCCAAGACGCACCACGGGCCCGTGGTGCTGACTGCAGACGGATACTCCAGGACAAGACTTGCCGTAAGTGAAGCCACAGTCAGAGAGGGGGTCCACGAACCGGAGACAGTCAATCCGGTAAAATATTACTTCCACTCGCCTCACTCTTCCCTCGCTGGAAACAAACGAGCGTAGACCCAATATTATTCGTGCAATTCGTTATTTATTTAGCCATTCTCCGCCATTACGCGTTTCGGGCGATCCCGCCCTTGATCACATGACAACACTTTGGCTGATGACCGCTCTTTTTAAAGTGCAAGTGCTAGTGCTTCAATCAATGGACATAGAAAACATACATTTCTATCAACATTTATATGTGTAAATCACGGCGAACACGATAATATATATATTTGTTCACTGTATGAGCACTGCGTTGTCGGCACTAATTTGGATACATAATAAAATGTATATTGTCCTTATACAAAAAATTTGAAAATCATCATCATAAAATATATTGGGTTCTGTGCCTTTTTCCAATAACATGGTTTATGATAAAAGTTACTAATTGTTTGCTCCACCACGATCCCGACGTAGTTTTCCTTCAGGAAACCCGCTTGCTCTCTTCTGACATCCACCACACATTCTGACATTTCCCACACAAAACGTGTGGCTGGCACTTGTTTTGGTACTCTGCAGTGTCTCCGACCTATTTTTAAGTTCTTCGATGCGGAGACCAGACAGATTATTGTCCAAGCCCTGGTTCTCACCAGGCTGGATTATGCTAGCTCCCTGTTCCTGGGTCTGAATCAAGCCGAGTTATCTCGCCTTCAGAGAGTTCAGAATGCGGCAGCTAGGATGCTTGTTGGCCTTCCCAAATTTGTATCGGCCCGTCGGACTATTCAGGATCTCCATTGGTTGCCGGTGGGGCAGAGAATTAAGTTTAAAGCTCTCTGCTTAACTTTCAAGATTCTCAAAGCAGCCTCCCCACCCATCCTTGCACAGACTATCCAGCACTATGTTCCTGCCAGAGCTCTCCGCTCTGCTGGAGCTAATTTGGCCATCGTGCCACGCTTCCAAAAATCTAGGATGGGCGGACGCTCTTTCTCAGTTTTGGCGGCCACTCTTTGGAATTCTCTGCCTGCCCCTTTGCGCTCCATCCCTGAGTTGCTTCCTTTTAGAAAGGCTCTTAAAACTTTCCTTTTCACCACAATTTAGGTCCATCTCTTTTATCCTTTGTCGTGTTGTGTTTACTATTCTCCATAAGCGCCGGGACGCCACTTTGCTGCGGCATCCGTGCGCTATATAAAAGCATATAACATAACATAACATAACCTCATGTCCCATCGTAGTTGTCCCATTCAACACTGGGCGTGCTCTCCTTCCAAAACTTGAGGTGTGGCCATTTTCTTTAAGGCAGGCTGGCGAGAAACGTCCATCAAAGATACAGCTGATGCTGAGGGAAGGTATCTCAAGGTCCATATGGATTGGGGGCGGGGTTCTTACGCTTTCATCAATGTATATGCCCCCAATCAGAAACAAGACGCATTTCTTCGTTTGCACTTGGGAGCCCTTCTCCGTTCCCTTACTACTCCTGTTGTCCCTGGCGGCGATTTTAACTTGGTTTGGGACACTGAGAGGGACCGCACGTTGCAGGCAAAACCGTGCGACCGGGGCGATGTCGGCGTCGCTGCGGGATGCCCTCACTGACTCTGGCCTTGTTGACACCTGGAGACACCTACATCCGGACTCCCCCGATTACTCTTTTTTCTCCCACGTACATCGCTCCTATTCACGTATTGATTATTTTTTCTTATCGCTCCCCCTGATCCATCAGTTACGTTGCGCTGAAATCTCCGATATATCGATCTCAGACCACGCTCATGTCTTGCTTACGCTTCAACCTCCGGATGCTCGGCGTGCACCTCTACCTAGGTGGCGGCTGCCCCCTCAGGTCCTCTGAGATCCTGTTGATCTGGCGGATGTTCGCAAAGAAATCGAGGCCTTCTTCATCGCCAATTCGCTCTCCGACACCCCTGAAGACGTTCATTGGGATGCCTTTAAAGCCACCATTCGGGAAGTTATTACCTCCATATCCATTGCCCGGTCCAGGGAGGCACATTTGGTTGAATCCAACCTTTCCTGGTACATTAAAGACCTGGAGCGCAGGGATCATGCACATCCATCCCTTAGCAACAAGCGACACCTTGCAGAACTCCGGGGCCAGCTACGCCTTCAGCAAACTAACAAGGTGGAACGCTTTTAGTCACTCTCAAACAAAAGTTTTATATGGGCGGCGAAAAGGTCGGGCGTGCCTTGCCCGGCGCCTTCAGGCCCAGACTGCTCGATCTCACATCGCTAAGCTTAAGAGACCGGACGGCTCTTGGGCCATTTCGGAAGCTGACAAGAGCCATACGCTCGAGGACTTCTATAGGGACCTCTATGCTCCTGCCTTACTCGCAGTGTTGCGACCTTTCTCGATTCCTGCCCGTGGGACCCTTTCGATCCCTACTTCTCAAAGTTGCTTGATGACCCGATCTCTCATGAAGAAATCGCTAAGGCACTGAAACAGCTCCCGGTGGGCAAAACCCCGGGCCCTGACAGTTTGCCGGTCACTTTTTACCGGGTTTTTTATCCACAACTGCGGTATCATTTGCACCTGTTTAATAGCTTCACTGATCACTTGGGCCGCTCCCCTACGATGAACGAGGCGGAAGTAGTCCTTATTCCCAAGCCAGGCAAGGATCCGACTCAGCCTGCTTCCTTCCGTCCTATTGCCCTGCTGAACACGGATGCCAAATTATTTACGAAGATTCTGACGAATCGCTTAGAGCCCCACTTACCGGGTCTTATCGACCCCAACCAGGTGGGCTTTATTCGCCATCGCCGGACAACATCCGCCGGATAGCTTACCTGGTAGAGAAGGTGCGTATCAGAAACATCCCGGCCTGTTTGGTGTCCTTGGATGCCGAAAAGGCGTTTGATCGTGTTGATTGGGGCTTCCTTCGGGGGGGTTCTTCAGAAAGTAGGCTTGGGTCCGGGGATGATCTCTAAACTGATGGCTCCCTATGCGAAGCCTGTCACTCGCATTCAAGTTAATGGCTCCTTAACAGCACCCATCCCTATTCACCGCAGTACCAGACAGGGGTGTCCCCTCTCCCACGTCTTATTCGCCCTTGCGGTTGAGCCCCTAGCTATTGCTATATGTCGTAACCAAGATATCCGTGGCATACCTATGGCGGGCACAGAGCACAAAGCCTCCCTTTTTGCTGATGACCTTCTACTGTCCTTGTCCTTTTCTGCGATATCTCTTCCAGCGGTGGTGACACTTCTGGGGACCTTTGAAGCCGCCTCAGGATATCGAATTAACCTTGCCAAATCCTATGCCCTTAATCTTATGCTTTCGGCCCCGGAGATTCAGGAATTGCGGGACCTTCGTCCGGTCCAGTGGACTGATGTCTCGATTCGCTGCCAGGGGATGGATCTCACCCCTACGCTGGAGTCTTGGACCACGGCTAACTGGCCCAGATATAGAAAGTCCAATTGGGACGAGATGCGTAGATGGGAAGGTCTCCCCCTGGTGTGGTAGGGGCGCCTTAATACTATTAAAATGTCTCTTCTTCCCAAAATACTTTACCTTTTTCAATCTCTTCCTACCCCCATACCACGGAGGGATATTCCCGCCCTCCAGCGCAATTTCACTAAATTCATCTGGGGAAAATCACGGCTGCGCTTCTCCCACAAAATTCTTATACTTCCAAGGTCTCGGGGTGGTCTTGCTTGCCCTAACCTGCTGGAATACTACTGGGCCTGTCACCACTGGTTTCTCTCTGAATGGATTGTCCCCGAGATCAAGAAACACTGGTTTCATATGGATCGGGCAGCAGCCTGTCGGACCTTATGGGACCTTGCCTGGATCCTGCATGAATCCCGCCCCCCATAGTGCTTACTTAGCCACTCCAACGAGAACGGTATTGGAGATCTGGGATAGGTTGGCAGTGTCCCGGGCCTTACAACGTTCCCTTCTCCGAATACACCTCTAACGCGTAACGCTCTGTTTCCCCACGCCCTATCGCCTACTACCTTTGCCACCTGGACTGTGGAGGGACGCCGTGACATCCAAGATTTCTTCCAGGGCACGACCCTTCGCACCTTTGAGCAGTGTAAACAGGCCTTTCGCCTTTCAGACACCGCGCGCATACAGTATTACCAGTTGTGCCACTGGCTTAGCTCTCCGGATTACGCCCGAGAGGCAACCCGCAGCTTACCCCCTTCGAGTCTTTGGTCCGTAGATTTGATGGTTCACGGGGCTGATCTCCAGAACGTATTACGTCCTGCAGCACTCCCAACAACTCCCACCTCATGGATACCAGACATGGTGGGCGTCTGACCTGGCCGCCGAGGTCTCTCCAGGGGCGTGGACTCGCCTGTGGAGGGACAGCCCCAAGGTGTATCCTAGTACTCCCCAGCGCGAATCAGCGTACAAATTGATGACACGATGGTACTATACCCCCACTCGCTTACATCAGATGTTCCCGAACTCTCCATCACTCTGCTGGAGATGCCAGAATGCCGAGGGGGACTTCCTGCACATTTGGTGGTCCTGCCCGGGCCTTACACTGTTTTGGAAGGAGGTCCTCAGCCATATCAAAAACATGGTGGGGATCCCGATCCCTTCTGACCCGTCCTTCACGATTTTGAGCATTAAAACAGGCATGCTTAAAGCTATGACCACAGCGGAATGGCACCTGATCCTCCATTTTCTGGGGGCAGCGAGGCAGTCCATTGCTGCCAGCTGGAAGAAGCCCCACCCCCCCCTCCATAGCTGCCTGGTTCCTGCGATTGTGGGATGTCCTGGCCCTCGAACTACTCACAGCACGTCTTAATCATACAGACACCCGATTTGACTGTATTTGGCAACCACTTATACGACACTTCACTAAAACTGAGCATTCCCATCTGATGCCCCCCAGGTTATGCACCTTGCAACTTTTTGAGGACTCCCTGGCACACTTTTCTCAGGGTCAGGAGCTGGAATCTCCAAGCCGCCCTATTTAAACCTAACGGGAGGACTCCCTCTACTCCGGTACCCGCAGACCCCTGCTCTAGTCTCCGGATTCCCATGGCGAGCCTGGCATTGACTCCCCCTCCCTCTATATTCCCGCTCCCTTCCCCCCTGAAAGGAGGCCGCCCTTTCTCTCTGTTGATCTTCTTCTCTTCTATTTCTATTCTTCCTTTTTCTTTCCCTACAATTTCTGTCTTCCTTTTGGTGGTTGTTTTAGTTGGTTTAATCTGAAGTATAGATTGTTTCTTAATGCTGCAATGTGATATAGTTACTCATGGGGTGGGAATAACGTCCAGGACATAGGAGTTCTAGCCGCTTAGTCTTTATTGCATACTCAGTCAAGTTGCTGTGTTGTCCTTTTTTACTAGATGTTCAGACTCTATGTGGGCAGCCTTATTTTGACCCCTCCCACGAGCCCTCCTCCGTCTCCGGCCGTTCGGCCTTGTTGCTTATTCCCCGGGAGGACTCTGTATCACGCCCTATGTTACCTCACCAGGTTTGATGGGGAAGGGGTTGTTTTGATGGGTAGATTCATGCCCCTCTGGTATACTCTTCACCCTACTTTGTGTTGCTCCTTTATTGTTATCACTGCAGCGATATGCAAGTACGATTTGCTTGACTTCAATAAACAGAATTTCAACAAAAAGTTACTGATTGAGTTTTCACACTTCTACAGCAAAATAAGTAGTGTTGGTGAATGAGTCCCGCAGGACATTTGTTTGGCTTACTACTTTAGAGAACGTAGGCAGTATTCCCCAGCATGTTTGCCTTAGTTTCAAAAGTAGATATGCTCGTTCAGTTCGAGGAATTTAGGCATTGAAGGCATTCTCAGACACCTCCAACTTGCATCCCCAAAATCGAAGGAGTTACTTTTAGCACAGTGAATGTCCTGAAGGCGCAAGCAAATCAAGTTTTTTTAAGCTTCAAGTAGCTAGCAACGGAAGGTGTTAGTATAGGTTCACTTAGCAAGTAAACAGAATTAGTCAGGACAGAGACAGGAACAGGTAGTAAAATCTTAGGTTAGTTGTGCTTTCACTGGGATATTAAATAGATAGAAGGCAGATAGTAAAGGTAGTACAGATACACATGCCATTACTTCATCTTCACCTACGGATTCAAACCCATTGATGCCGCACTCACCCCAATACTGAATTACTCCCTCACTCAACTAAGCAGATGACTCCATACAATACAGAATACACCAGTCAGCCTCCTCCCTCAACATCCAAACACGCACACACCCTGCACCTCAAACAGCTTCAATGACTCCCAATCCACATCTCTTTTCAAACTCCTGAAACACATGTTCAAAGCCTTACACAGCACTGGTCTAGCCCACCTCAATACTGCCTAAGATTTCAGAAACCTTCCAGACACCTTTACTCAGCCGACTCATTCACACAAACATTCATTGCATACGCAGCACCAGAACAAGAGGAAATGACTTCTCCAAATTGGCTCCATATGGGCAGAATGACCTGCCTCTACACATATGCGCCGTCTCTAAAATTAGTGCATTCCACATAAAGCTGAACACTTGCCTCTTCAACTAAGTTTATCAATGGATCAGCCCTAATTGCTCTTGCATCGGTGAAAGGATTCTCACTTAGTTGATAGTGCACTTCACAAAAAAGTCATAACATTAAAGAGAAGTCTGCAACCATCGCTAAACGTATAGGTAAAATCTTTGTCTTGCTTACCATGTTCATCCTCCGTCAGAACTTAGTATATGTTCAGTTTACTGGATGACATGTGCATTACAGTCACAGCACTGCACATAACAGTGGACGTGACATATGCTACGTACTCTCTGACAACCATGTATGGCAAAAACTAATGTTTTTCGTACTTTATGACTTGCTCTTTTAGGGAACTTAGGCAGTATTCCCCAGCATGTTTGCCTTAGTTACAAAGGTACATATGTTCACTCAGTTTGAGCAATGTAGACCTTGGAAGGCATTCTTGGAAACCCCCAACTTGCATCCATAAACCGGAAGGAGGTGGATTTACCACACTGAGTGCGTTAGAGATGCATGTAAGACATGTCTTCCTGCTTCTCATGTGGCTGTCATGGGAGCCATAAGTAAAGATTCACTAGGCATGCGTTCCGTAATGGTCAAAATGAAGGAGGTTACTTGGCAGGTGGTAAAAATGTAGTCAAACTGTTTATTCATTTTTTAAGGTTGTGGATGCACCAACTGTCGTCATGTCTGGACATATCTGTTTAGAGAGTTTTGTTTGTGTTGTGTTTGTGTGCAATTTAGTTAATGACAATTTGAGAGGTTGTCTTGAATGGGGATTCTTCCCTCTGGTGTATGAATGTGATGGGCCCTTAAATGGAGGGGGTATGTTGATGTGAGTTCACTGATCTGTAGGACCGGGGACGTGGCTGGCTGTATGAAAGTCTTGTGTGTGGTGTGCGCATGGTGTGTGAATGGACAATAAAGTGGTTAGTTCTTGACATGGCTTTATGGCTCACCTTCAGTAGTCTTGGCTTCAATATTCAGATAATTTCTTGAGTTCTTGTACTTTGAAAATAGCTTTTCTGGAGCTGCTAAAACCAACAAGTGTAAGTGGTGGATGAACTTTGAAAAATTAGTACTTGATTAATATATGTGGTGGTAAGGATACTCAGTCGCAATGGCAACAGAGTAATCTTACCGTGAAGGTAATGGTCAGGCTGCCCGATATATATGCGGACGGACCACTGGTGTAACCGTGGGGAAGACTAGTCCATCTCTGGAATGGTTGTACTCCTTCCATGTTCAGCACTGCCAATACCACCCATTAGGCGTTAAACTAACGCATTTCAATTGGTGGTCTACATCACCGCAGTGAAATGGAAAGTCATGCATTTAGAGCGCCTCCTGGGCTATCAACAAGTCGGAGCGCTGCTAAATTAGCACAATGACAGAAAGCTGGCAACAAGCGGTCCACGCTGCTTGCAGGCTGGCTTGGGGGCTGGCTCAGCTTGCTCTGGGCTCACTCACATACACACACAGGGTGGGTCTGGCGGGCCCAGCCGCCCATGGCACAAGCGGGCAGCACGGCTGTGCAGACAGTTTCTGCTCACACCGCGCATTGTTGACTTATGCCCTACCCGACTGCCATAATGTGATGACCCATCACCCGCGACCCAGGCCATCACCCAAGTGATGGTGCCTCAACAGGCACTGCAGCACTGCACTGAGTCCAGCAGCACTGAGGCCATGATCAAAATGCCGCACCGGCACCAGTCGTCACCTCAAGACATGGACAGCGGCTGCTGCTCACGGTGCAGGGGGAAGTCATCGTGGCAGGCTGGCCAGTACTATGCGGGGGTTGCAGTGCTCACGCTACTACTAAGTGTCACACTGACTACATTCTATGTAGCGGATATGTTGTCACTTTATCTAGACCTAATCTGTTTATTCAGACAATCGTTGCAGGTTCTATCTGTAGTCAATCCGATTCTCGCTCATAGAGAAGCTGACATTCCTTAAGGCACAAGAGCACTTTAACTTTTTTCATTTGTTTAAGCGTGCAGTGACAACGCTCCAATCATTGGATGTACTTCTATATTACAATAACTTCAACATTGTTCTCCAGATCTGCAGTGGTAGATTTTAAATAAAAAGATAACGTTTTATTTGATTACTGTATTTACCATTGCTTCTCTGCTTATAACAGTAGTCTCCATACATGACTAAGCAACACATTTGCATTCTTGCACCTGTGCATGCAGCGTACTTTGAAGTGCAATGTCTGTGAAGGGAGATAAGTCTGTCCAAGTATGTGATATTTTAATAGCACAAACCTAGGCAGAGGAGCGCTGTACAGGGTCAAAGGCCCGAATACAGTCAGTGAGTGATTGGAGAAGTACCTGGGTTCTAAGAAGAGATGTGTAATATTATGCCTTGTGCTGCTGTGTTCTTTTAAAAGGTGAGTCTACAACTCTTTTGATGTATAGATGGGGAAGGACTACTATCCGTTTTATCATTTTTTAGAGTTTTTGGTAGCCAGTCGAGTTTGCACCCGTTTAGCTTAACTACATGTGTTTGAGCACATGATTCTACAAGCCATCTCGTCGCTCAAATGGGTGCAATTTCTGATATATTTATGTTTCCCTCGTCCTCATTGCTTGATTTTGAGCACAAGAAATTGCCGTTCAAAGTCAGTGAAATGTCACTCATAATTACACTGAAATTAAGAAAACATCACACATAGCAATCTAAAACCTTAGCAGCTATGCATGGACTGACTGAGTAAGGGCCATCTGTGGCTGATCTCTATGTCTACCCACCTAATTTAGATGTGCAAATATACAGGTCAGTTTTCACTGCCCATCACCACCTGGAAAACCACAATGGTAGGGGCAGTGTCTAATGACTCCTAATGCCCCCCTTGTCATGGGAGATGACTCCCATGGTGAGGGGGCATTTATGTTTCTAAGAAAAAAAACAGGCTTTTAGATTTTGTTTTTGAACATAAAAAACATAATTGATAGACAGCCCCGTCATTTTGATGGAGTAATGCATCAAACGTAAAAAGGCATTGACAGGAAACACTGTAACAATGGCTCCTACCAATGTCTTGGGATTAAATGCCAGTTTACTGGTCCTTTCTAAATTTGGCAAGCGGAGTAGTCTCAGCCATGCAGACATTAAGTACTCTGCCAGGGCGACAGAGCCTTCTTTGTCAGCCAAATTGTAAATATGGCTTTTACCAAGAACTCCTCTTCTTTTGTTTTTGCAATCTAAACACCCAGAGGTTTTCAACGTGGTGTAACTTGCATGGATTCTGTTCACTTTTCCATAATGCCGTACAAAACTTGAAAGTGCGTACCTGACAAACATCACTCATTTATTTCGATTTTGTGTTGGAAATTTTTGTTATCTGTTGAGATTCACAAATTGACAACCAACCAGGGTACCCACGTGCCTCCACATAAAAAATGCATTTCGGTGGGTGGCGCTAGCGCCCACAATGGCACACAACATAGACACACCACACTTATGCAGTGAAAAAGCACCTTTTTTGTAATGCAGTTAGCTGTGGATTTTGGAGCCTAGCTCAGCCAGCACCTAGGCAAACCTGCAAATTTGTGAAAGCCTACAGACTTTTTGCAATGGAAATTGATGCCCCACCAACCAAACCAAGAGGGCGGGGAAACCTAGGTGTGATCAGGGATTGAAGCTGATTTACGATGCCAAATGTCAACAAAGTCACTACAAATACCTTTTACTCCGCAAAACCCTAGCATCGGATCTTCCTGTCCCTTGGGGAACAACAGAAGCTACCTGCCATTGTTTACTTGTGATATACAAGTTGAACTGTGCCAATGGTGTTTACCTTGGTGTCCCCGGATTCATTTTACATAAACTATAATAAATCCAGTACAATGAGGTTAGACTCTTCTTCTGCCTACACTAGTGTGAACTGATGACAGCAATTCTTTAAGCACTCCACTGACTTCTTGTAGCAAAGTCAATGTTCAAATAGCTGTGCATTGTACACATATCCTCCAAGGCAAGAGACCACTGCACCTGGGAATACAATGAAAACTTTACCTGCAAAACAGGAGTCTCTGCTCCAGGCTAGCTTCCCAGATCGTCATACCACCTCACAATAAAGAGTTTACTGGAAGATCTTCTGTATTGGTCCAAGCAGCCAATCTCTGGAACTCTCTACCAGGATCCAAGAACATATAAAGTTCAGAAGAGAAGTAGAGACTGATTGTTCCAGAGATAGCCACTCTTGATTGGCCAACCTCAGGTGAAGTAACTTGCAACATAATGATCCCTTAGCTGAGAATAATTGCTCTCAGATGCAGCCTACAGCCACCCACAGGTGGGGTTAGTCCGTCCGGGGCACATCCTACACCAACGGCAATAAGAACTACTGGATTATCAACATCGCCTCTGTGAGTTGGAAACAGTCACTCTTGGGACACATGGTACAATCGCCTTACAAGGCAGGGACAGCCCGCTGTCAGAATAAGAATCATAACCGTGGATTGAAACGTAGGTCCTTGGGCTCACAGCCTATGGTTGGGGAATAGCCAGTCCCAGGCAAAACCCTCAACCACCTCATAGATTTTGATTGTTACTACAGGCTATAAATAGCATTCCACCAACACTTTTTGCAGAGATACTGTCATTCCAGGACACCTACCCTCCTGTCCTGCTGCTCTGGCGTACACTCATAAGTTCCACAACCGATTATAACCAAAGCAGCATACATAATAAATACTTGTACCATATTGGCCCTCATAAATTGATATAAGACAGAACTGCAGTGGAACTGATTTAAGGGCCAGCATGCTATCCTAGCGTCCTTCAAATAACCACTTTATGACAACTGAACAGGCAACGATGGCCATGGGTGGAATGCAACACAGTGACACATCGTAGCATGCTGCCTGTCATTCAAAAACAAGCATTGGCATAGCCAATAGGTCTCGCCTTTGGGACCTTATAAGTGTTTAGCCATGCAACAGTTGCATAACTAAATACTTATAAGGTCCCAAAAGCGAGACCTTTAAAGTGATCGCGATCAAACATCAAAGCGGCCGTGTGGCCCCGAAAGTGAAAGTAATCGTGGTAAAAGCGGCGCCCGCGCACATGCACTGTAGCTCTAGGCTGGCCTGGTAGCACTTTTTGGAGCCCTCTCAATAAGTCTCGCCAGACCAGCGCATGCGTTGGGTCAGGCGAGACCTAACTAGGACTGTGTCATAGTCGATCTGGGCAGACCTCTTCCCTGATCAGCCCCATAAACTTGCATAGTATTCAACCCTGGTACAGCAACTAATGTAGAAAATGAGCTGGAATCGTATGTAATAACTTAAGCCCCTTCAAAGGGCCCTGCACAGCCAATCAATTTTGCTAACATACTTCACCCCGTAAACTGCACGTCCCTCAGACTCCCTCACCCACAACACTGCTAACTGCTGATCCAATACCATGATAACCGCACCTCGGTGGTCATCACACGCTCCCCTATAGGCTCCAAAATAAGACAACACTACCATTTACACCTCCTACATGGTGCAGAATGCTATTCCTATAGGCAAGCAATTCCTCACCCCACCTAGGAGCAGTAAGAGATTTACAAATGCAATTAAAATGTAAATGATTATGTGAGGTGATTTGCAAACAAAAAATGAAAGAGCGAAACACACATCATTTCATGTGGACAAACTCAATACTGTGATTACAACAGAGGGACTACTACCTAAATTAATTACATATAAACTGGGCACAACTTGAGCAAAACCAAGAACTCGCATCTTCCTAGCCCCCCTACATCATTCCAACTACCCCTGCCACCCCCTCTCATCCTCCACTCGGTGCAAACCACAGCCTCCACCAACGGAGGACTACGGGTGAGGCTGTCCTCTCCCAAGCCACAATGATTCCACCAAAATGACTTCTCAGGTCCTGCAATTATTACAAAGCTCACAAAACAACTGCTTAGTTCCAGATGCTTCGTTTGAGCTGGTGGCTGCAGGTTGCTCACGTGCGCTCATTTTTAGGGGCAGCTGGTGTAGCAGGTGCAGTGGCACAGGGCACACTGAACTCTGATACTTGCTGTATTTTACAGCTCCAACATTAGTCAAAGGGTTCACTGTCCTTGCTTGTGCCAGATCCCACAGCTTGTTTGCCGCGCTAGAGGGGCCATCGCTTGCTTTTCCTCACAAACTGTGATCCAGGGCAAGAGAGAAGGAAGTGAAGAACGGAACACAGAGTGAAAGGGGTGAACCCGAACCTGCGAGAGTGAGCTAAAGACAGGGAGTGTCTAGTGTGGACTGAACTGGCATGAGGTGAATTAAAACTGTGCATTCTTGGTATTAGCACCCCGACCTTTGACAGCGCCGGTCGCAGCTTGGGAAGAACTTTGGTCCACAGCACTTACTGTTAGCATCATGATTATTTTACAAATCAAGCACCGTTTCTAGGGAATCTTACCACATTTCGGATAGGCAACGACTATGACATCGTCTGGGCGCGGGTGGAAGTCCTTCTCCAGCGCCTCGAAAGTCTCCGGGCTGCAGAGCAGGGTCGGGTACTGAATGCCCTTGTAGGTGAACACCAGTTCTTCGGGGGTCTTGGCTGCGGCCAGCTGACTCATGCTATCGAACTGCCGTTTTTGGTTACTTCCCTGGCTCTGCTGCTCGCCTTCCATCGTGACCGCTGCTGTTATGTGCACAAACGGTAGGCACCAAATAACAGGCTGTGAGTTCCCTCTAGGAACCCCTCGCCTCCTTGTAACAGCAGCCTATGCCGTGCGTGCCTCCCCTTAGGCCACTCCTCACAGCCCTCGTCACTCCACCGAGTCGGCTATTCATTTCCTTAGAACGCCCACTTTCATTACACAACTGTTTGCTGTCAGGACTGGGGGTAATTGCATTTTTATAGAGCGCAAATCTGCCCCAAGAGCAGGGGAAATGTTTTTAACAGAACCAAACTAGTTACAAATGTTTTTGCCCTGCGGGCTCAGTGATTTCAGTAGTAGTCTACACGCATTGTACAAAAATGTGTATGTTGGTACTTTGTATCCCGGCCTAATCCCGAGCCGGTGTGTGTTTTTAAACTTTTTGTGCCTCAAATGAGAAGACGTCTACGGCACAACGGGGTTACGATTACGAATGCCTTTTAAATTCTTTGGGTCCTATTGCATTGCATGTCCTATTGAACCTCGTATTGCGTTGTCACTGTACTAGGGTGAAGTTCCATGTTCGCGCTGTGAATACAAAGTGCCGGATTAAACACTGTGAAGGCTCCTAGGCAGTCGAAATTTCGGTGCAAACACAAGAAGATGATAGACGGAGCGCTGAAACTTTTCAAACTCTCACCCCAGTCTGTTAGATCTGGGTTAAATCCATGATTATTTACCTTACTTGCCACCCCAGATCAGACCCCGCCATATGCAAATCGCCATATGCAAATCAGCCTTGACCCTGTTCCTCATGACCACAGCCCAGCCCAAACTGCCAAGGGACCGGGTAATCCCCCTCCCCAGCCAGGCGAGCTTGAATCGAGTGGCAAAGTGAGCAAGGGACCCACGTCTGGGCATACCCTGCCAACTTGGGGCGAACAATGCAAACACAATAAGATGATGGACAGAGCGCTGGAACTTTTCAGACACTCACCCCCAGTCACTATTCGATCAGGGTTCGATCCATCATCGTTATTTCGCTCACTTCACCACCCTTGTTCAGACCCAGCCATATGCAAATCAGTCTTGACCCTCTGCATCATGGGAACAGTCCAGCCCGAACTGCCAAGCCAGGTCTTCCCTAGACCGGGAACAAGCATCCTGGGACGGTATCAAATATTGGGCCCTCCCTCGCAAATTATCTTCTAATACGTTTTTAATTTTACCAACCAACAATTTTAATAAACAATTTTATTACACAAAACTAAACATATTAACAATTGTTAATGTTATTAAAGAAACATTCATTGGAAACAATTTAAGAAAGTTTGATTTTAATATTCTTTTAAGGTCAAATCAATATAATTTTGATCTGTTGTCGCTGAGCCCCTAAATAGAGTGGGGCCCATGGACGGTGCCTACTTTCCCTATTTGGTAATCCGGAACAGCTTTCAGTTGCCCCCTGACTGCAGTGGTCAGGTCGCTGAGGAGATGATGTGGTTTGGGGGGTTAGGTAGTTAACATGTAAGTGGGAGGATAAGAATCTTAGCATTCTCATTTTACCAATTTTCTCTTGTGCCACAGTTATCCCAGCTATCCAAATAGGTAGTCTGTGAAACTAAGATGCTCATTAATGGGAATTACATAAGAATCACATCTTGGCCAGCTGTGCCTGTGCCGCATGGAAGCGCCTAGAGGCGAATCTTTTCCTTGTGCTTGTTGCCTGTGCGGATCTCTCCATTCACTGAGTCCATAAAACATAATTACCTCTTCATCCATTCCTGTCCTATTTCTTACTGCAGTTATGGTGACGGAAACTCACCAAGGTCACCCTTAACAGGCACATTTCCCCCCTTTCTGTTTTTTAAATAACTCTCTCATGCTTTAAAAGGGGGACTGGTCTACCACTTATTAGTGCCGTAACGAAACTTGAGGAGACCCCCGCAAGATATGCTAATGGGGCCACCACAACATGTCTCCCCGCTCCAATAAATCCAGTAAATATATTTATTTGTGGGATGAATTATAGCCTAGATAGGGGATTGTCCATAGTGCAACTGCTATTTATTTTAATTGTATTCTATTTTCAGGTACACAATACAGAAAAGTAAATAGTTTACTGAAAAACCGGCTCACCGGGAAAATGCCCAGTGCCCGCTACGGCCAGTCTGACCCTGATCTCCAACCTTCACTAGTGAAGCCCACGGAGAAGAGATACTGATGCATGTTTGGGCAGTCTGTGAATCAACCTGGCAGCCGCGTTCTGCACCAACTGCATACGTCTCATTGAGGTTTTATCAACTCCCAGGTAAAGGATGTTGCCCTAATGCAGGCCTAGATGACACCTCTTTGGGCAGCTGGGGTAAGAATCCAGATACATTTCTGCAGCCATTTCAGGGTCACGAAACAGGTTGCATATATCTTTGCCACCTAAGGCTTCATAGAGAGCTTAGTGTCCACCAAGAAGCCAAGATTCTTTACTTTGAGGGCAGGGACAGGAGAATCGCTCAGAGCATCTGGCAAGTGTTGTGGTCCCCAAAGGGGTGCGTTCTTTCCAAGCCCAAGCGTCTGTTTTCTCTCCATTCAGTTTCAAAAAGTTGTTGTTCATCCATGAGGCTACACGAGCCAGGCAGGAGTTCACAGACCCAGAGTTGTCCCGAGGGAATGATAGGGAAAAGATGATTTGAATTCACAGTGTTCCACCAGGTCGGCCAGGGGGCTAACATAGATGTTGAAAAGTACAGGGCTTAGACCCCGAAGATCAATGCATGACACTTGAAAGAAGCACTGCCCGAGGAGACCTGGAAGGTTCAGCCCTTGAAGAATGAGGATGGCTAGGCAAGTGCAGTTCAATGGATACTCAGTTGTGCCAATCTCAAAATGAGCATATCATGGCACACAGTATCGAAGTCAGCGCCAGGGGCGGCTGGTGCTAATGGGCAAAATGGACATTGCCCTGCCACCCTTAGGCGAAAGGCAGGAAAAGAATTACAAAACGCCAAGCAGCTAAAACAATTTTACTACTTGCTTGTTGCTCTCATTTTCATAAGAGGACATCTGTGAGGAACTTTGCAGGGGTATGGTCCTACTGCGCATACCTGCTGGGTGAGGTATTATTTGACCAGCAGGCACAAGCTACAGCAGTGACATCATGGCAGTGGGTGTGCCGACTTTCAATGCAGTGAATTCGTTTTTTTGGGCGCTTACACAATGACCCTGGGAGGAGATCACAGACCTCCATTCATTTCAATGGCGGCTGGTTGTCAGGTTGATAGGAAGAACAAGGTAGTGGGTGGCAACAATTACACTCATCACAAGAGGAGACGGGCTTAGGAGGGGTGAAGCAGGCTGCTGTTTTCCTTCCTCCCCTGCTGTCTCATTACGCAAGAGGGAGTGTGAGAGACACGTCATACCTTTCCTGCGCCATCTTGACCTTACTGGAAGGCAGCAGTAGCATTGGCACTCAAAGTCACCGAGCCGGAGAGACTAGAGTGTATTAAAAAATAATTAGAGCAAGGTAAAAATGTAACGACTGACTGTGGATTCTTGCAGTAGTGCATTTAATTGTACGCTGTCAGTGTGGCGAGTTTTGAACTGTATAGGGGCCTACATATTGTTTAACTATCATGTGTGTTTAAGTTCCACTTCGTAAAATCTTAAATGGTGAAAACAATTAAAGATGGTGCAGTGCTTGTTCTCAGCTGCCAAAGGAAATCCGATCACTGACAATATAAAATCAGTGGAGAATCAAACTGGATTTAAAGCGTCTTTGTTGTTTGTAAATTAAATCAGAGAAAATGTTTTGCATTTTACTAGTGTTAATCAAAGTAGTAAAATGCAAACACATTTTATTTGATCTGATATACATCCAGCCAAGACGCTTCATGTTTGAATACGAAGATGTGTATTCAAAAATAAGCTGTGACTCGCTCTGTATGCGCACTTTGAAGCCACAAGTGCATGCATAAATAAAATAAGTGTCATGATTTTAATTTCGGCGCTTCTTCTGCGACTTACATGATCCTCAGACATACTTACTGTCCGTCACAATGCATGGCCAAGTGAAACCGTATCATCGTAAACTATTGTAGTTTCTTTCTTTGTGGGAATGTTAATAGTACAAATGTGCTCTCTTATAACTGTAGTGGATTCATTTGAAAGAAGATCTCTGAAGCTATTCCGAGTTCGACAAAAGCTGTGTTTAAAAATCAAATTATGTACACTGTGACCCGACCTATTACAAAGTGGCAGCACTGCTGCCTCGCCAAGAGGACAAGGTTTACTTTCGGTTGAGAGTGAGACTGACTCTTCACAAAACTGTTGGTTTGTTTAAATACCAAGGAGAGAGGATCTGTATCTCCATCTCCTGTCCTACTTTAAACGTTGGTACCATTGGGAGAGAGGATGCTCCTGTCCTGTTTTAGGCAAGGCAAATGGGAATTTCTTGACGGAAGCAGTTTACAGCCCTGTGTTTAAGTGGACATAAACACGGAGAACAAATGTGTTATAATATCATTAAAACTGCTGATAGCTGACACCCTCCCCCCTCCAAATACAAGCAATAAATACAAACCATTGCATGACATAATAAACATGCGCCTGTAACAGATGGAATGACAAATGTAGTGCAAACATTGGGAAAGGAAAAGCTACCCCAGTCGTGTCAATCAGGCACACTAGTCTGCAACTTCGCCTATTTCAGTTACTGGTCTTTGTCTCTCAAACTATAATCCTTAATGAAAGCATTTTCTTAAAGGAGTGGTGTTTGTTTGTTGTAATTGTGCTGGTAAAAGATCAGTGATGTTTATTTCTTGCACACTTTGCCTTGGCGCAGTTTTTCATGGTTGAATGTGCCTTAGGAAGGGGTGAACCCAGAATTAAAACACATCTGTTTAACCTGGCTGCTCACTTGCATACTCAGAGTGTTTACTTTATGCTCTCTGGTTAATATTTCAAGTCTGCACTTTCAAAATTCCTTTATGAATCGTCAGGCTTTGTCATATTTGCTTTAAAATGTACAATTTTCCCCCTGACCTCCCCTTATGACAGTTGTGCTCGCTCGCTCTGCTATCTCATGATGCACCTCTCCAAAACTTTCACGCCCTCACCACTTTCAAATGTCACCAGCCGCCACTGGTCAGCACTGAAATCAAGTAAGATCAGCGCTGTTGTCTCACCCTCATCTAGGAGCTGTCTGAGATATTCTTTGACCCCAAGGACGGCAGACTTGGTTCTGTGTTCTGCTCTAAACCCAAAGTCATGTAGAAAGCTTTGTGACTCCACAAACGCAGAGGGTTGTTTACAGACATGTTTTTCTAAGATTATAGACAGGATGGGGAGCAAAAAAATGTGTCTATAATTGGACCAATGGGAGGATCCAGATTGGGTTCCTTCAAAAGAGAAAGGACCGTGGCATGCTTCCAAGCCTGAGGGATGACCCCCTCCTGTAATGAACAGTTGAGGACTCTTACCAAAGGAAGCATGACATCAGGATCCAAGAGGCAGAGCTTAGCTGGGGGAAGAGGATCTTTGAAAGAGCCCGATCTTATGGCTTGTGCCAGGGACACAAATAAAGGCAGGATGCTCTCCTTCAGAAGGCCCCACAGCCACACCAACTCTTGTAAAGTGCCTGGCAGGTTCAGACTGAAGAGAAACAAAAATGTTATTTTGTTTCGTTTCAGTCCTGGGTCTTCCCTGTGCCACCTCAGAGTATGCTGCACACTGCAGCTGCTCTAGAAAGAAATGCTGTACAGACATGCTGCAGGGGTCCCCTTCATGTAGAGAAGACTGGGGGCTCCCTCGCACCGCAGGGGCTGCAGGGGTTTCCGTTATGCCACCGCCACTTATCCTGTTCTTCTTAGTGCAATTGTTTGGAAACAACACTCTTACCCAGTGCCTGTGCTCCATCAGGGCAGAGTGGGTGTAGTGGACACTGTGAAGTCAAATTTACAATTCTAACTTCAGTCCTGGGATATTTAGGAAAAGAGCAACCTTCTCCCAGATATTCCAGGAGGCTTATTTACAATTCTAACTCCAGTCCTGGAATATTTTGGGGAAAGTTATAAATGCCCAAATATAGTTTTAGAAAGGTTTGAAAAGTAGTAATTTTAAATTGCAGAAAGTGCCATCCTGCAAAGATCTAGGAACACCATTATGCACAGACAGTTGGTATGAGGCCCATTGTATTTTCTTTTCATTTTTCTTCTTTTCTTTATTTTTGGAAACAGGTGTGGCCTGTTTTATACACTTTTAAATTTAGATGGACCTGCTCTCCATATGCTTCCTGTTTGTTTTGGCATCAACATTGTGTATTTGACAGAATTGTGTGTGAGAGAGGGAACTGGTGTGTGTTCTATCTGTAAAAACAAAACCTTGGAAAAACCAGTAAGTGGAAAGCTGGGTTGTTGTTGCAGTACCCCCACACACTTTTTGCCTGTTTTTTGATGCAACTTTGACTGAGGTGTACTGGGTCCCTGCTACCCAGGCTCCCAGTACCAGTGTTCTTTCACTTAAGCTGTGCAACAGATGGCACAACTTCAGCATTCTCTATAAGTTCCTAGTAAATGATACCCCTGGTACCTAGGGCTTTGGGACAGAAGAGGGTCAACTAGGGCTGCAGCACCAATTGTGCCATCCTAGGGACCCCACACCAAGGTAATGCAAACTGCCATTGCATGCTGCGTGTCTTGGTGCAGAGAGAACTGAAGAGGCGACATACCTGTGTGCCAAGTCCACTGACAATGCATGAGATATATGTAAGTCACCCCTACTGCAGGCCTTACAGCCCTACGACAGGGTGCAATATATCCTATGTGCGGGCTTATCTGCAAGACCAGATTTGACCCTGCAATATCTAAATCTATTCTTGGATATTTAAAGTGCACAGGGAAGCCACAGAGAGTACATGAGCTGGACATTTGTCAGTGCGAGTTCCCCAGCTCCATGATGGCTGATGATTCCCCAGCACCATCTTGTCTTAATAAATCCTCAATGATGCCAGTTTTGGATCTATCAATAAATGCACACAGAGGACACCTTAGTTGGTCTCCTGAAAACCTACTAAATCCTGTTGTGGTCTCTGACTAGCCTTAGCCAGACTGCCACCACCAGACATGTTTCTAACCTCATGGGGTGAGAACCTGTGCTCTCAGAGGCCGGGAACAAAGCCTACACTAGGCGGTGCTGCTTCAAACCTCCCCCAGGCTGGAATGGCTTTCCTAGGTGGGAAGCTTCAAAGATGATGCCGCCTTTGAAATGTGACCCAGGCATCTCCAGATAGTGGAGGATGCCAACCTCCTGTCCTGCTCCTAATTTGGCAGGAGCACATGTGGGAGTATTAGTTAATGTAGGAGGTGGGTCCCCATTCAGCCAGCACTACCCCTACAGTGCGAAAGGTGATGTGGACCCCATTTTCTATTTCTTCTTTCTTGTTTTGAGAGGGAATTAGCCAATTAGGGTCAGAGTTGTGCCCACTTCCCAAAGTAAGTGGTCACATAGAGGGTGTAGACACTCTAAAAGGTAGGTTGCCCATTGGCTACTACCTGTCTCCCCCGGAACGTCCTTAAAGGTAGTATTTAGGTGGCACCCCCAGGACCCAAAACTTTAGATTCGATGGACCAAAGAAAACAACAAACAAAGAAGAATGGCTGACCCGAGAACAGAGTACCTGCTGCAGAATCTAAGCTTGAAACCCTGCCTGCTGTCTCCAAGGACTCAACTGTGGTAAATAATTTAATTACCGGGACTTAATTTGATACGGAAACATAATAAAATAGCTCAGTAAATAAGAGGCAGAATCCGTGGTATTAGAGGTTCGGAATGGGCTTTATTCCAATGATCGATTATAATCGGTTGCTCCAAGTTCCATCACCACGGAGGTTCAGGAAGTGAAGTACATACATTATTGACAAGAAATGACTTTTATAGAACATACATTACAATGAAATAGATGCGGGAGGCGTAACAATTGATAAGGAAGGTGACGATTCACATGCGTAACCGAAAATGGGTGTAATGGGGAATAAAAAGGAACATAATTGGTTATGATGTCATATATATAGGTGGATCCATAAGATTATACTTGGCATAGATGCGCGCGCAGCAGTATGACGTGTGATTGACGTGCAACTAGGGGGTGAGGGGGACTTGACATTTAGCTCTACATGTGGAGACGAAAAGTCTGGGGGGTCAAGTCAACCTAATCCCAAATCATATCTAATATCCTATGTTTAAAGAACTGTGTTATCCAAAAAGAAGGACTCTCGGACAGAATCTATTCTATACTGACCGTGCGTGCGTGCACAAGCGTCTAAGTGTCTACACTAGATGCGAGGGCAGGAATTTTCCATAGTAACAGGACTATGAATTACTTGCATAAAGACAGAGAAGCCGAGCCTTTGCTCGGTAGCTGGAAGAATGTTTACTTAAACTACTAGACAGGAATGCATCGGGCAGGGAACGGAGCAGATAATTTCGAAGGTGAAATACAGTTCTTTGGCAGGCAGCAAGCTGATGTCAGGCTTCGTGAGCCGCGCAGAGAACGAGACAAAGTTCATGGTCACAGATGCAGGCTCGGACTGGAGCTTTCAGAGGCAGAAGGCAAGAAAAGCTTGATGACAGAATCAGGGCCTACTTGCCTGGACTGTAAAATGGCATAAGTGAACCATATAAAGGCGGTGGCCTTTCGTACTTAGGAATGGAATATCCGGCCCATTCATGGCGGATCAACAGAGGACATGTTAACGGTGGACGCACATGTATTTGCGTCTTCATAACTGGAACTGGAGGGAACATACATGTACTTGTAACATGCACATAGAACCGTTGGGGTCCAAGATAGGGGACATAACTGACCAGAAAAATCCATATTTCCACATTCCCTCCTTGTCCCCTACTTGCCCGTCAAGAGATATCAATCTTCATTAATCCATTGATCTGTTCATATAGCATCATTTGTTCTTCTTTCTTCTTCCGGGATCTTGAATGAAAATCTTGATGTGGAATGCACGATGTGGCACACAGACCACAAATCGCTGGTCCACATTGCAGGCATAAGCAGCAACTGAATAATATGAGAAGGCCAATACCTAGGAAGGATAGAACTCTCCATCCCCAGGCTGATATCACGCTCCAAAACCAACCGGACCAAGTCCAGGTGCCTGGATTCTGGTGTATCTGGCTTACAATCTTATGAAGGCGGGTTATGGCCTTATATACAGATGGCGAATTTTCTGGTATGAAAATGCAACAGCTTGATCCGATGACCCTACAAGCTCCGCCCCTATCGGCCAGAATGACGTCAAGGACAAGACGATTTTGAAGCACAACAATCCGCATAGCAGACTGCTCTTCTGTTAAATTGCCTAAAGCGGAAATAGTTTCATTCACTACTGCTTCAAGGGTTCTAGTTAATCTACGTATCAGTTTACTATTAGTAACGGTACCTATATAGGGAAAGAGACCTTTATTGAAATCGGTGTATTTTTCCCATGCTGTTTCAGTGTAATCGACTATTGGGAGATCTCTCCTTACTCTATTATTTACTAAATGAGTGTTTCTGTGATAATCGGGGGGAGCTAGAAAAACAGGTGGCAAAAGGAATCCAATGTAGCAAGTACCATCCCAATCTAGAGGCAAACGTACATATGCCGTCTGACCACATATGAAATAGGAATGGCGGGAAGCTCTAAATGTAGACTTGCCTTGATCACTAAATTCTACTACAGTGGTGCATCTACTATGGCCCATATGAATGGAACCATTCTTTCTTACACATAATTCACCTTTTACTGGAAATATTGACATAGCGGGCAAAATTGGAGTAGCTTCGGATTCGACATTTAGGATCATAAGATTAAGCGTAAAATTACCTAATCCATATACTTCATTTTCTAGATCAGTTCCTGTTCTCTGGGGAAGTCCCTCCTTGTTGGGGTAGCAGACCTTAAGTAAAATTAAGTTCAAATTTCCCCATACCCAGTTATCTTGATAAACTGCAGAATTCGAATCTAGAGAATTAATTAAACTAAACCATGCTCCACAGGAGCCGTTGTGTGTGAACGGGTATGGAAAGAGAGGTAAAATTCCTTTATAATTCTGATAGGGAGGGAGTCGGCCACATATCCAACAATTTGTAGCATTGCTAACCTGATGGGAATGATGTAACATACTAATAAAAGTGTTATTGCGCAGCGCAAATCTATATGACAATTCAAGCGGAGGTAAGTCACTAAAAGAATGTTCAGCAGTAACATTGTAAACGTTTCTGGCAATAGGGTAATATATGTGCAACAATATACTTGCAGTAATTATTAAAAGACTTAAGAAAAACAAGATTAATAATGTCACTATGCAATGGCTACGCATTGATTTACAATACGCCTGTCGTTTCCTCATTTTTCGCGACTGTCCATGATTCAGGTCTAGGCGATACATGTCGGAGACAGATTCAACCGCTTCACCTAGGAGAGGACTTAAACAATCAAATCGTCCGACGGCCTAGGCCTTAATTTTAGTTTATAGAGTTCTTTACTGTCGGCCTCAGCCAGAGGTAGTTTTGAGTCAATTGGTGAGGACACACGAGGTGGGCTGTTTACATCTGAAGGAAGTCCATGAAATTTCTTGATATGACTTGAATGCACCCATCCTTTCCTGCCCTCGATCTTCACGGCTGTCCTTGTGGTCAGCAGGACCAGCTGGGGTGTCTTCCACCTGGGCTCCAGCTGAGTCTTTCGGTCGAAATTTCTCACAAGCACAAGGTCCCCCGGAACTACGTCATGGGGTTTCACCTCAGTGTTGTCGGGAAAGGCTGCAGCTACCTGTGAACGACAAGATTGTAGTGCAGACATCAAGGAAGCCAAGTAATCTGTCAGCATATTACAGTCAATATCAGTTATTTTTCGTGGCATAGGCGTCCCCCACATATTTGGTGGTCTGCCGAAGATCACTTCATACGGGGATAGCCCTGTTCGAGAGTGTGCTACCATTCTTGTGTAAAAGAGTGCAACTGGTAGTGCTACTACCCAGTCGACACCTTTTTCTCTGCATATTTTGGATAATCTTATTTTCAGAGTCTGATTATGTCTTTCTACGAGACCTGCTGCCTCAGGGTGTCGGACACAGTGGAACTTCCACTGATAACCTAACAAAAGTGAAACGTGTTTCATTAATTCGGATGAGAACGGCTGGCCGTTATCTGAGTGAACAACACGTGGTAAACCGTATCGTGGGAAGAATTCTCGAACCAACTGTTTGGCAGTAGTCGGGGCAGTGTAATCTGAAACCGGGTATGCCTCCGTCCAACGGGAAAGAGCACACACAACTACGAGAACATATTTGAATCCTCGACATCGTTCCATCTGGATATAATCCATCTGGAGGACTTCAAAAGGGTGATCAGGAGGATGAAATCCACCCTGTTCTACGGGAACGCTTTTTCCTGGGTTGAACTGGCAACAGATCAGACAGGTACGGACCTTTTGTTTGGCTGCTGTTCGTAAATGTTTATTGAACCAAATGTGTTGAATGCTATCTAGCATAGCTTTCTCTCCTAGATGCGCTGGACTATGGATAGTGTTAATAATGACTTGGACCATTGAATCAGGAAGGAACCACACAGACTTTTCCTTCATCATCCATCCTTGATCCGTTTGGATCCCTCCTAATTCCGTCCATTTCTTTATTTCATCTGGTGTAGCATGTGTCTGGATGTCAATTACGTCAAGAGTAGGATCTTTAACCGTCATACAATGTGTTGGCGTCTGGACTATTGTCTTTGTCATCTCGGATGTTTGAGTTTGAGCAGTCTGTTTAGCTGTTCTATCAGCTAGATCATTGCCTTGAGAAATGATATCAGTAACTTTCGTATGTGCTTTGCATTTCATAATCGATATTGCAATGGGTAAATGTATTGCATCTAATAAGGCATGAATGAGGGGTCCGTGCTGAATGTGGGCACCGTGAGAAGTTAAATAACCTCTCTCTCGCCACAGCACGCCGAAGTCATGTACGACTCCGAATGCATAACGTGAATCAGTGTATATGTTGACTTTTTTATTTGTGGCTCGAATACAGGCTTGTGTCAGAGCGATGAGCTCTGCGGCTTGAGCTGACAAAGTATTTATACGATTGGTTTCAATGACTTCAGTATCTGTTGTGACTGCATACGCGGCCACTAGCTCTCCTGTACTTGTTCTCATACATGAACCATCTACATACAACGTCAGGTCTGGGTCTGACAATGGGACATCTGTCAAGTCTTGTCTGGGTTTCGTCGTGATTGTAATAACATCAATACAGTCATGGGCTAGTGGGTCTGTTCCATTTACAGGTAAAAGTGTGGCAGGATTCAATGTGTTACAACGTCTGATTTTTATATGTGGCTGAAACAGTGTTAGTTCATACCCTGTAAGTCTTGCTATAGTCAAATGTTGTGTTTGCGTTCGATTCACAAGAACCTCCACTGCATGTGGTACTTGTACTGTTAATGGATGTCCTAACACTATGGCATCGCTTTGTCTAATTGCTAAAGCTGTTGCTGCCACTGATTTCAGGCACGCAGGCAGAGCCTGAGCTACGGGATCTAATGTACTAGAAAAATAAGCACATGGTTTGTGTGCTCCTGCTTGTTCCTGTGTGAGTACTGACAAGGCAGTACCTTCGCGTTCTGTAACAAAGAGTGTAAACTGTTTTCTGTAACATGGTGTTGCTAAAACAGGTGCTTGACATAAAGCTTTCTTTAGGCTTTCAAAAGCTTGTGTATGTTCTTGAGTCCAAGGGAGAACAGTCGATGTGGCTGCCTCCTGTGTTGTCAACTGAATGAGTGGTTTTGCTAAAAATGCATACTGAGGGATCCACTGTCTACAATATGAAGTGAGGCCTATGAAAGCCCGCACCTCCTTTTGTGTCTTGGGTATTGGCATGTTAGCTATTAACTGAATGCGGTCGGGTGTAAGCTGCCTTCCCTCCTTGGACAGCGAGTGACCAAGGTAAATAACTCGCTGGACACAGAATTGCAGCTTAGAAGGGGACACCTTGTGACCCTTTTCAGCTAGAAATTGTAAAACTGTCAGTGATGCTTTCTCACATTCGGGTTCGCTTCTAGCGGTGATCAACAGATCATCGACATATTGAAGCAAGGCAGTGTTAACTGGCATGTGGATACTGTCAAGTTCTCGTTTCAGTGCTTGGCTATAGATGCTGGGGCTTTCTGTAAATCCTTGAGGTGCGCGTGAGAATTTGAAGCTACGTCCACTTAAACTAAATCCGAACAAATATTGGCTTTCCGGATCTATTGGGACGCTGAAAAAGGCATTCTTGAGATCGATTACAGTAAAGAATGTCGCTTCGGAATCAATAGCTGTCAGTAATGATGAGATATCGGGGACCACAGAGAATTGTGGCACAATGCACTTGTTTAATTCGCGCAGATCAATAACCAATCGATATACTGGCAGGGCCTTCGGATCTGTTCGTTTAAGAATCGGAATTATCGGTGAATTACATACATTGGAGTCTGTTTCCACAACTACTCCTTGGGCAATGAGCTCGTCAATGATCTGCAGTAAAGCCACTACAGCATCTGGTGGTAACTTGTATTGTCGCATTCGTGGTAGTACCACTCCTGCCTTTAGTGTGACTCGATATGGTGTAATATTCATGCAACCAACATCAGTAGGGCCTTGTGCCCATAGATGTGTAGGTAAAGTCTGCAATCGGGGATCCATGTCTCTAGACACATAATGACCTTTAAAATCACGTAAAAACAATCTTACTCCTTCCGGAGAACAACATATTATAGCTCCTAGAGCCTTCAGTGTTTTTATTCCTAACAGGTTTTCTGGACATGATTTAGTAAGCAATAAATCTGTAGTTCGGGTCAAAGGTCCTATCGTAAGTGGAAGAGGTTGTGACACTTCATTAACAATAGGTTTTCCTGAAAAACCAAGGGAAATATTCTGTGAGCCTGAGAGGGGTGCCCCTGGAACTTCACTACGTTTTATGGTTGTTCGACTTGCCCCGGTATCGAGTAAAAATTTTCTATCTTGGCCTAATAATTCACTATGTACATAAGGTCCTTCTTGGTCTACCGGGATCTCGATAAGGGGTAAGTCAACTTCCCTCTCTAGGCTGGTTCATGCATATCGTTGATAATCAGGATAGTCATACTGTGCGGTCTGGTACAGTTGTCGTGTCGTGGTTTGTGTGGCAGCAACAGGCAGCGCTGGTGCAGCTGGCACAAACTGTACAGACTGTGGTGGAGCTGGCATGGACTGTGCATGTTGCGGGGCTCCTTGTTCATTCTGATCCTGTCTAGGTGGCCGTGGTCTTTCTTTTGTATTACCTATGGCGATATTATGTTTCAAAACTGGACAATCGTGTACGTAATGACCTGGCTTTTTACAATAATTGCATGTCCCTTTTACAGGTCCTGCGAAATCACCGGAATGTGTCACACCCTTTTTATGTCCTTCAGCTGGAACTGTCTGAGAAACTAGCATCTTCATTTTCGTGTCTTTCATGCGTCTGTGTTCATGTTCTTGTTCCTCTCTAATTCTATTGTGATGGTACTGTAACATTTGTAACATTTGTGATGGGGTGTTACCTTGCCAAGTACTCTCGAATTTTAATACTCTATTCTTCACTTGGGGCAAGGAATTTTCCACTAATTTTGTCACACACAGATGTGGGTATGATTCGCTACTCGCTTTTATAGGGGAACCACCTTTACAACGCAACTTTTACAACGCTATGCTATTACAACGCATTTTTTACAACGCAAAAACTTTTACAACGCATGCTTTTACAACGCGTGCCATTATATGGTAAGTACTGTTACAACGCATATACCTTTACAACGCATTATGTGAAAATGCCTTTACAACGCATTCTTTTACAACGCATGGCTTTACAACGCAAGATGTTATATGGTAAGTACTTTTACAACGCATATACTATTACAACGCATTTTTTTTTTTTTGTTTCCATTTAAAAAAATATTTATCTTGTCTAATTATTTTTAAAAAAGCATTTGTAATTTGACAAAAGTTATTTGTTTTTCAAAATATTAATACTTGAGTATTTTGTCTAGTAGAAATGTTTGGATGGATAGCAGTTAAATTAATACTTGAGTATTTTAATTATTTCTAATAAAGCAATTGTAAGTTAAAAAAAGAGAGTAGTTTATTAAAATATTAATACTTGAGTATTTTGTCTAGTAGAAATGTTTGGTTGGATAGCAGTTAAATTAATACTTGAGTATTTTAATTATTTTAAAAAAAGCAATATTAATTTTAAAAAAGTGAGTAGTTAATTAAAATATTAAGACTTGAGTATTTTGTCTAGTAGTAATGTTTGGTTGGATAGGAGTTTAATTAATATTTGAGTATTTTTAAATTTATACTTGGCCATTTAGTTTAGTAGGAATGTTTTGTTGGATAGTTAAAAAACTAATAGATTTTTAAAATATTAAAAGTTGATACTTAATAATTACCAAATTTAAGATTTGAGTATTTTTCTAAATTGAATGAGTTTATTAAAAAAAATAATGGAGTATTTAATATTATAATTTAAATAAATATGAGTGAGTACCTAATTTTAAATACTAGAGTATTTTTATCACACATGAAAAAACTAGAGTATTTATAAGTACAAAAGACAGTGCCCTTTTTTTAAGTAATGGAAGAGTATTTTTGGTTAAATTATTATAATAATAATATAATTTTATTTTTAAAATACAAATAAATACTATAAAAATTAAAAGAGTAATACATTTTTAAATTTATCATTTAAAAAAATTTTAAATTAGAAAAAACATTTATAACTTACTTTTTGTAATAAATTCCCACGCTTTTCCATTGAAGTCTATGAGCGTCTTTGTCCTTTATTTATTTTGGCAGCCTCACAATATACAACCCGCGGAACAAGAAAAGAAGGTACAGAAAGTGAAGTAAGAGAAAGTTTTGAAGGGAAAAGACAATAGAGTCAAGGTAAGGAACATATTTAGTTAATTTACATTTATTTATTTACAATATTGGAGTTTAAAAAAATTAATTTAAAATAATGACAGCAAACAATTATTGATTTCACATTTTTATTTGTTTTAAAATTCATGAAAAAAAAGCATATTTTTCATTCATTTTTCAAAGTAATTTTTATTTTTATAACAAAATATATATATTTTATTTACATATATTAACATTTATTTACAGTAGAATTAAAAAAAGTAGTCCGCCATAAATTGAGATGCACGCGATGACGTAAGGACGTGTGCGTCGACGTAATACGCCATTTTGAAGAGCATCGGAGGAGGAAGCAGCAGGAAGCTGATCTGCGTCCAGGTAGGAAATTTTTTCACTTGATATTATAGATTAAACATTTTAAAGGGATACATATATAGTAAGGAAAGAATAAGGGGAGGTTGCTGGAAAACTAATAGATGTCTTAAATGTTGTTAAACATGTCCACATTAATGTCATTAATACATGCCTATGTCGGGTCGCTTAAAGTAAGTTAGTTATTTAAAAATAGTATGTAACTCTTACAAAATTAAAAGTTACTGTTCAGACAGTTGATTTGTTTATTTACGAAGTAAAAAACGTACTGTCGATCTTCATTTCTAAGTTCAAAAATTATGCGTACTTGTAAATTTTGTAAATGAAAATTTGAAATACAAATGATGATTCAGCTGCAAAGTGCATTTCTGAATATGGTTTGATTTGTATATTATACATCTGTTTGAAATTTGGTGTTTGGTTTTGACGGTATTTAAATTGGATTTTTTCGGTAATTTGGAAAATGGTGTACCGATAAGGAAAAGTGGTTCAACTTCTATGGAACAGTAAATTTGGACTAATTGGTTTATTTTGGTGGAAATGAAGATTTGTTTTAAATAATACAAAAAAACCCGACTTGTTTGTTTGAAAAAATTTTTAGAAAAAAAAACTTTGTATGCCAATTGAATTTTAAAAATTACTATAATTTAAAGCAAAGCAGGAAAGTAAGTAAATTCATTGTTTTAAAAAGAAAGAATGTTAGAAAGATTTTCCAGGTAGTCTATAGCCACACACAACGAAAACTGTTGCAGAATTGCCAATAGTCTTTCAGACATTTCCCTTGTTTTGACTGTTACTCGTGGGTTTAGACTACCTGCGAGTGTTTGTGCTATTCTCATTTCTTGGAAACTTTGCTCCTTCTTCAAAGTTTCCAAAAATGAGTAGAAGTTAGGATGTGGTTTTCCAATTGTATGATTGAAGGAGTTATGCCACCCCTCAATGGCATTGTTTGTTTTGGCCTCTCCCTCTAAACAACTCGTGTAGCAGTTCCACCACTCCACATGGAATCGTGGCTTCCTCCTGCGACCCGATCTGCTTAGGTGTCCAATCCATGTGTCCTCAAAATAATTTAGAATGGGTGCCAATTTTTCCTCGTTACTCGTATAATAAACAGATTCTATAATTGCAGTGTAGTACTCGTCCACACTATCGGGAGGAACAAAACAAAGTGCAGTTAATTTTTTTAGTTCAAACTGTAGTTTGCTATCCCGAGAATATTCTGCAACTAGGGATGTTTTCTGTAGTTTACGCCAAAATGCCTGCGAAAAATGGAAGAAACATCCCTGAATTTGGGTATCCGTGTACGTTTTAGTGATCACATTGATCATGCTCAATTCGAAATCAATAATTATTTTTCGAGGACTTGCAGATGTTTTGCTTTTAATCACTGATAAAAGTTCAGTGTATGTTGCAGAAGTCTTATCAGGTAGCAAACTATACACTAAGGGAATTACACTATTGTTAATTTTAGCATGTATAGTGTAAATTTGAGTGAAAGGATGGGGTGTACTTTTAAACGTCCCATCCATCATCCAAATTTCACTACTTTCTAACTTAGCAAGGTTACGTGGGGTACTAAAAATTAGAATACGTTTCTGAGGGTTTTCATTGTCATGCAGAAGGAAAGGTTCATCAGAAAAAGAAATAGAAAGATCATGAGGAATTCTAATGTCAGAGAATGTATGTGGTGTAGACAATTGAATATTACTTGCCTGCTTTTGTCTCTGAATAATTCTTCTCAAATTGGGTATTATAGGCATGTTACTAGCAACATGACTGGGGACATGCTGTGCAACCTCCCTTAAAATTGATCCTGTAGAATCATTGGAGGTGCTTGCAATTGCTTTCATCTCATTTATTGTCTCTCTGATTTCTACATCCATTGCAGAGGCAGAGTGGTTATGTTCTGTGGTTTTCACAACCAAATTATCAACAGTAACCGCTCTGCCACTGCAATGGGTAGTGTAGTATTGCACGCACCTCCAATGATTTCTAGTTAAACTTATTCTTTCCTTACTATATATGTATCCACCATGGTTTAACAAATTTTTGCCCTTCCTGGATTTAATGAAGTTGGCTGCTCCAAGGCTAGACATTATCTGAAAAAAGGAAAAAAGATAAAAAAATTAGCATGATATAATTTAATATTTTTTTACAACAAAACTTTTACTCCATCCATTATTTTGCCTACTGATGCAACTACCTGGAGTAAGAATAGTAAATTGTTACCCCTACACTATCCAACACTTTCCCTACTGATGCACCTTCCTGGAGTTAGAATAGTAAATTGATACCACAACACTATCCAACACTTTCCCTACTGATGCACCTTCCTGGAGTTAGACTAGTAAATTGATACCCCTACACTATCCAACACTTTCCCTACTGATGCACCTTCCTGGAGTTAGAATAGTAAATTGTTACCCCTACACTATCCAACACTTTCCCTACTGATGCACCTTCCAGGAGTTAGAATAGTAAATTGTTACTCCTACACTATCCAACACTTTCCCTACTGATGCACCTTCCTGGAGTTAGAATAGTAAATTAATACCCCTACACTATCCAACACTTTCCCTACTGATGCACCTTCCTGGAGTTAGAATAGTAAATTGATACCCCTACACTACCCAACACTGTCCCTACTGATGCACCTTCCTGGAGTTACAATAGTAAATTGATACCTCTACACTATCCAACACTTTCCCTACTGCTGCACCTTCCTGGAGTTAGAATAGTAAATTGATACCCCTACACTATCCAACACTTTCCCTACTGATGCACCTTCCTGGAGTTAGAATAGTAAATTGATACCCCTACACTATCCAACACTTTCCCTACTGATGCACCTTCCTGGAGTTAGAATAGTAAATTAATACCCCTACACTATCCAACACTTTCCCTACTAATGCACCTTCCTGGAGTTAGAATAGTAAATTGATACCCCTACACTATCCAACACTTTCCCTACTGATGCACCTTCCTGGAGTTAGAATAGTAAATTGATACCCCTACACTATCCAACACTGTCCCTACTGATGCACCTTCCTGGAGTTACAATAGTAAATTGATACCTCTACACTATCCAACACTTTCCCTACTGCTGCACCTTCCTGGAGTTAGAATAGTAAATTGATACCCCTACACTATCCAACACTTTCCCTACTGATGCACCTTCCTGGAGTTAGAATAGTAAATTGATACCCCTACACTATCCAACACTTTCCCTACTGATGCACCTTCCTGGAGTTAGAATAGTAAATTAATACCCCTACACTATCCAACACTTTCCCTACTAATGCACCTTCCTGGAGTTAGAATAGTAAATTGATACCCCTACACTATCCAACACTTTCCCTACTGATGCACCTTCCTGGAGTTAGAATAGTAAATTGATACCTCTACACTATCCAACACTTTCCCTACTGCTGCACCTTCCTGGAGTTAGAATAGTAAATTGATACCCCTACACTATCCAACACTTTCCCTACTGATGCACCTTCATGGAGTTAGAATAGTAAATTGATACCTCTACACTATCCAACACTTTCTCTACTGCTGCACCTTCCTGGAGTTAGAATAGTAAATTGATACCCCTACACTATCCAACACTTTCCCTACTGATGCACCTTCCTGGAGTTAGAATAGTAAATTGATACCCCTACACTATCCAACACTTTCCCTACTGATGCACCTTCCTGGAGTTAGAATAGTAAATTAATACCCCTACACTATCCAACACTTTCCCTACTGCTGCACCTTCCTGGAGTTAGAATAGTAAATTGATACCCCTACACTATCCAACACTTTCCCTACTGATGCACCTTCCTGGAGTTAGAATAGTAAATTGATACCCCTACACTATCCAACACTTTCCCTACTGATGCACCTTCCTGGAGTTAGAATAGTAAATTGATACCTCTACACTAGCCAACACTTTCCCTACTGCTGCACCTTCCTGGAGTTAGAATAGTAAATTGATACCCCTACACTATCCAACACTTTCCCTACTGATGCACCTTCCTGGAGTTAGAATAGTAAATTGATACCCCTACACTATCCAACACTTTCCCTACTGATGCACCTTCCTGGAGTTAGAATAGTAAATTGTTACTCCTACAATATCCAACACTTTCCCTACTAATGCACCTTCCTGGAGTTAGAATAGTAAATTGATACCCCTACACTATCCAACACTTTCCCTACTGATGCACCTTCCTGGAGTTAGAATAGTAAATTGATACCCCTACACTATCCAACACTTTCCCTACTGATGCACCTTCCTGGAGTTAGAATAGTAAATTGTTACCCCTACACTATCCAACACTTTCCCTACTGATGCACCTTCCAGGAGTTAGAATAGTAAATTGTTACCTCTACAGCATGGTACATTTTAAAATGTGCTGCACCTTACAATGTTGGTTGAAATTACCTTTTTTTTTCGAAATTGCTTTTCTTGCTGACTCTTGGTCAGTGGTATTGGTGTGTAGGCTTGTGTAGACACTTACAAGGTGATTTGTTGTGGAATCGATAAATAAATGTCTGGAATAGTGAAAAAAGAAAAAAATTTTGGAAACAGAACGATGTTGAGAAATGTGTTTTTTAAATTTTTTCATCAAAAATTGCACATGTGATATAAGTTGCAGTACATAACAATTTCCGTAATGCTAAACCATCCTTTAGACATGAAATATAATTCTGAAATGGGGAAATGTAATCATAATTGCATTGATTTTTTTTGGAAAACTTTAACAATGTAATAGTTAGTCGAATATTTTGAAGGTTAAGAATCCGTGCTGTAAATAAATACCTTGATTTGTAGAACTTGCTTTTATGGATGAGGTGGCTGAAGATGATTTTCTTTGTTGGCTCAAGATTTTAGTTGTGAATTAAAATTGTTTTCTTTGGGGAAAAAATAAGAGGAAAAAAAAATAATTAACGGTGGTTACAAATGTAGAAACTGAGTATCTTTAAAATTATACTGACATACAATATAACTAGTACTACATGACACTGTCCTAATCAATGCACCTTACTGCAGTAGAAATAGAGATATGTACCCCTACACTACACAGAAATATCCCTAATGTTGCTCCTTCCTAGAGTAGAAATAGTATATTGTTCCTCTAAAATATCCATTAATTTTCAAATTAGGTACGTTAGAGGAGGAAAAATTGGAAAAGGAAGGATTAATAATGTATAGTATTAAAAAAATGGAAAAGGTAACATACCTTTTCCAGTTGTTTTTTTGTTATCGTGCCTTTAACCTGATGCTTGTAGGAGGTTACAATTTTTTGGGTGAAAAGATGTTCACTGGTGGAAAAAAAATAAATAAATAATTGTTCCTTTGTCAACGTTGGATTGAAAGAAAAAATAAAATTATAAAAAACATTTGTAATTTGTAAAAGGAGTATGAGTAACAATTGGTGACAGTAAACATACTACACATTTGATGCATTTTTCAACTAAAACATAACAGGCAATTTCGAAACTATTACTAAATTTGTGAAATTCTGAACATTCATGGACTTAGAATATAAATATTTGCCCTAGTAATATGAAACGCTTTTGCAGATGTGGTAACTAACTGAAGTCTTATTTGAAATTGTTACTCCAGCATCATGGTAATTTTTCCTTTATAATGTGTTGAGATTGAGTAATAAAAAAAAACACCTTTGCTAAACATGACTTTAGGAAATTTTTTAAAAAAATTTTTACAAGTAAAACCATTACACATAAATAACATTTACCTGAATAATTGAGTTTGTCAGTCGTTAACGTGGTGGGGATGCCAAAATAGGTGCAGCTATTGTGGAATGTCAAAATCTTCAGATTTTCTGGTTGTGGAAAATAAAATACTTGTTTTGATTTTGTGTTTAATTTTATTGATAATATATTGGAAACAGTACATTTGTAAAGTTTTTATTATTAATTAAAATTATATTTTTTGTGGGTTATGAAAATATAATATTCTAAAAACTAACGTTTAGAAATATATTAATAACTTACTAGTAGTTGTTCTGTTGTTATGCTTTCACGAGTGAATTCCGTGCTCTCTCTGAGGAGGTCGCAGTGCAGGTGACAGAGGGTCAGCTTATTACGTCTGCTCTCTCTGCTAGTTGATAATCAACTGAGTGCAAAATGGTGTCTCCCTTGTATTTATAAGTTTTACTCTGTGTCACTATTAATTTTTTAAAAAACTGCGTTCGATGTGTTTTATTTAATGCTTTGTTTTACTGTGGAAAATGATAATTTAAAAATGCTTTTTAACAAATATTGTTTTCATTCATTTGTTCCGTTTTGGCATCCATTTTGGAACATGTCTTTTGGTATTGTTTACATAGAAACTGTGGTAGGACAAGTTTTACAAGTGAGATGGGTAAAATGGCGCCTATGTGTATGTGTGTTATGTTTCAGTTGGTTGACTTACTTTGCGATCTAATCATGTAAAAAATGTGTTTGTTCTGTTATTTATTTTTTCGTTATTTTTTCAAAACTTAGTAATTTGTGAAAACGGATTTTTATGGGGAATTTTGAGTATTATTTTTAATACTCGAGTATTAATTTTAATACCCGAGTATTAATTTGGTAATGCGTTTCAGTCGATTTACGTACAGTTTTTCTCCACGTTTTAATACACTTCCCCACCCTAAAACCCCTAATTTCCCTGCATCCCGTGCCAGATTTTATTGTACTTTTAATTAAAAAAAAAAAAAAATCGCGTTGTAATGGTATGCGTTGTAATATACTTCGTTGTAACAGCTCTTTTCAGTATTTAAATAGGTTTGGCGTTGTAAGAGAATTCGTTGTAAAGTAATGCGTTGTAGTAGTACTAGCGTTGTAAAAAATGCGTTGTAAAGGTATGCGTTGTAATAGCATGCGTTGTAAAGTCATACATCCGCTTTTATACCACTATTTATACCAAAACATTTTTCAAATCGTGCATAGAAATCACTAGTGTCTTCATCTTGCTTTTGTTTACAGGCTGAAATTGCACCCCAGTCTTCCTTTTTCGTGGTTAATAAACGTGGTAGTACCTGTACTAGTAAACCTGGTAGTGCTTTAGTTTTGTCCCCAAGCCCTGCTCCTGCAGTTCGGGCCCTCTCTTCTGCTTCTAAAGCTGACCATTCTATCTTTTGGTCTCCTACCTCCCACTCTTTTTCCTTGAGTTTTTCATAAATGCCAGCAGGCATCAATACCTTTAATATTGTCATAATGTCGGGATAGGTATACTCTCCCATGAGTAACATGTCTTTAATTTCTCGGTGGAAACCCGCTGGGTCTTTGTCATGACTAGGTACCACTTTCTTCATTTCCAACAATTCTATTTTCGATATGGGCGTATACACATATACACGTTTAAACTCATTGTCCTCGCCCTTTATTGGGTGCACTTCTCGTAAGGGATTCTGTCTGTCCATGTAATACATGGTTCTTTCCTTGATGGGCAGTGAGACATGTTCTGGGCATATAAAAAGAATGTACTGCTTTCTTGATTCTAGTATTTTTTTAATTAGCTTAGTACCTGAACCTCTCCATCTATTCGTGAGTAATTCGGTCAATATATCAGGTAAGGGACCAGGATCTGAATGTTGGCTTTTATATAGTATAAGAAGTTGTTGAATCATATAAATCCCAGCTAAACGCTGTTCATCTGGGGTGAGATTCAAAAATGTGTGAGCTACTGTGTCATCACTATACTTCCCGGGACTGTCAACCCAATGAACAGCTGACCTGGCTAATTCTTGTTCATCCATAGAATCGAGAAAATGATAACCCCTTCGTTCTCGGAGTAATTTATCTGCTGCTTGGAATGAATGCTCGTTAGACCTTATATTTATTATTGGTGTTTGAAATTTCCTGTTATTTTCTAGACACATCGGACGTATCGGATCAGTAAGACATCTAGTACTATTACAAGATCTTCTTCTACCTACATAGGCTATAGTTTCTGACTGTCCTGTGGGCAGTCCTGATGCTTCTTCCTCGCTTCGTTCGAACTGGTCTACCGCTAATCTTTCTTCGTGTAGGCGTTCTATTTCTTTACGGATCTTTCGGCACATGGCTATTATACAGTTTTGCTTATCATGTCTCCCTTCTGATATATTCTGGCTCCATCTGGTAAGAATCTGCATTGCTTCCGGGTCTACCCCCGGTCGGTCTTGATTTCTGATCACACAATTTATGAGGAAACGCAACAGTTCCCCCTGTATTTCCACTTTCTGGTATTCCATAGCTCTGTTAATACATTCAGAATCTCGCCCGGTTTGGACAAAATGATATATATTATCTAGATGTGCAGTCATTCCTGGTAATTTCCCTAAATACACTGCGGCTCGTCTGATACGTAATGATGCTAGGGTCATTTCGTCCTCTTTTCCGGGCACAGGGTCATATCTACAATCTATAAGAAGTTCCTTAAGCGTACGGGCATTTATGAGTTTGGGGGTACGTGAATGTGCTGACTCTTGAAAAGTAAGTTTATTTATTCTAGGTGGTGTAGAAAAGATATTGGTAGCACCTCCGGTAGCCCCATCTGGGGTATCGGGTGTGAAAGGATTCGTTGAACGTGATACAGCAACTATAGGCGTGGATACAGCTATAGAAGTAGCTGTAGGAACAGATGCAGAAACAGATGTGCTTGCCGGAACTTGTGTCAGAACTTGTTGCTGTAACGATACGGGTACTGGATCTTGGCGTTGAACCTCCCTGGCAGGCGGTCTATGTGGGGCGGGATTAGCATACTCGGGAGCTGCGTCATCTAAATATGAGGAAAGAAAAACATCTTCTGCGGTTCTAGGATGCCCCTTAGGATGTACCTTTATTGGAAACAATGGGGTTGGCAAGTCTTTTGGTATCTCTGAAGTAGCTTTAGGCAATCCTTCGGTCAGAAGGGGATACATACCATTCATAAGGGCATTTCTTTGTCTGTCTACTTGTTCTGATTTCACTCGTGCACCTTCTTTAATTAATAGATTTTCTCGGACTTCATTAGAATTCTCTTTACTCTTCTCTTCCTGTCTACGTGCTTTTTCTGTTCGTCTATGTGATTCTTTACGCCATAATTCAATGGCGTCTTTCTGTGATTGTCTAGCTTTCTTTTTCCATAATTCTTCCTCCACTTTCACGATGCACTCTGCATCCCAGGTCCCCGCTGCGGGCCACCTCTGACTTTCTGGTAATTCCTTAGTGTAGTCTACCCATAAATCAAGAAATAATATAGCGTCTAAGCCATGTTTATGATACATGAAGTACCCTGGAGTGTCCCTAGGAGGAATGGGAACAGCTTCTTCGAGTACCCCTTTTCTAGTTGTGATCTGTCTTAGTTTCGAAAAGAGCGGCATATTGAGAACTGATCTGATACTTGATCTTGAACAAACTTAATACAGTAATCACAATAATGAACAGTCATTCATACCACAATATGCAGGACGTTTAACACATTAAACATTAAACATTAAACATTTTTTAACCTTTAAAATAACCAACAATGATGATCGTCTGCATAACTAATCACCAAGCATAATTCTTTGACAATAACTAGATACTTCGGAATACTTGATATACTGCTAAACAGTACATATACACTGCTAAAACAGTGCAGACCGGATTTGTGTACCCAAACCCGTCTTGACCGGCACAACCTATGTGCACTGCACGTCAGAAATGCCTCCCCAGTAATGGTACTCACCGGGTAGCTCGGAAACGGAAGGCCTCAGAAACTGGACTGAACTTGAACCGGACTGGACTCGACTCGAACGCTTCGGACACTGGACTCGACTTGGGACTTCGGAAACTGGTGGGCCTCTGTATACCTCGGATCTTGCTCTCTCAGCTAGGCTCTGGTCGGGATACTTCGCACTTCTCACCGCCTCGTCTGGGTGTTGATCGCAGCCTCAGTCGCCCCCGCTTGACCGGAGGGAGACACAGGAAATCCTGCTGGTACGCGTTATTGTCCGTCCAGCTGTGGCAGGAGACCGGGCCTGCAACGCACCGCCGGCGCGTGAGATGAGAAAGTGTCCCTGTTCGGGCGCCATTCATGTGGTAAATAATTTAATTACCGGGACTTAATTTGATACGGAAACATAATAAAATAGCTCAGTAAATAAGAGGCAGAATCCGTGGTATTAGAGGTTCGGAATGGGCTTTATTCCAATGATCGATTATAATCGGTTGCTCCAAGTTCCATCACCACGGAGGTTCAGGAAGTGAAGTACATACATTATTGACAAGAAATGACTTTTATAGAACATACATTACAATGAAATAGATGCGGGAGGCGTAACAATTGATAAGGAAGGTGACGATTCACATGCGTAACCGAAAATGGGTGTAATGGGGAATAAAAAGGAACATAATTGGTTATGATGTCATATATATAGGTGGATCCATAAGATTATACTTGGCATAGATGCGCGCGCAGCAGTATGACGTGTGATTGACGTGCAACTAGGGGGTGAGGGGGACTTGACATTTAGCTCTACATGTGGAGACGAAAAGTCTGGGGGGTCAAGTCAACCTAATCCCAAATCATATCTAATATCCTATGTTTAAAGAACTGTGTTATCCAAAAAGAAGGACTCTCGGACAGAATCTATTCTATACTGACCGTGCGTGCGTGCACAAGCGTCTAAGTGTCTACACTAGATGCGAGGGCAGGAATTTTCCATAGTAACAGGACTATGAATTACTTGCATAAAGACAGAGAAGCCGAGCCTTTGCTCGGTAGCTGGAAGAATGTTTACTTAAACTACTAGACAGGAATGCATCGGGCAGGGAACGGAGCAGATAATTTCGAAGGTGAAATACAGTTCTTTGGCAGGCAGCAAGCTGATGTCAGGCTTCGTGAGCCGCGCAGAGAACGAGACAAAGTTCATGGTCACAGATGCAGGCTCGGACTGGAGCTTTCAGAGGCAGAAGGCAAGAAAAGCTTGATGACAGAATCAGGGCCTACTTGCCTGGACTGTAAAATGGCATAAGTGAACCATATAAAGGCGGTGGCCTTTCGTACTTAGGAATGGAATATCCGGCCCATTCATGGCGGATCAACAGAGGACATGTTAACGGTGGACGCACATGTATTTGCGTCTTCATAACTGGAACTGGAGGGAACATACATGTACTTGTAACATGCACATAGAACCGTTGGGGTCCAAGATAGGGGACATAACTGACCAGAAAAATCCATATTTCCACACAACCATCATGGTGTGCTGTATATTCTGCCGCTGTGAGGCTTCCAATATCCCTAGAGCACACCCAGCCCTTCACCAATGACCAGAGGACTCCCTTGAAGAAGAGGAACTACTCCCCTGTAGTCCACAGGCACCGAACCCGCAAAGTCTGGTTTACCAACTCGCTGCTCCCTGTTGACTCTGAAGCAACACGCAACCAAGAAGAGGTACATCAGCCCTGAAGGCTACCAGAGCCATGCCGTAGCAATACCTGAGGTACTCGACCACCTGCAACCGACAGCAAGACAAAGAGCCCAATCTGGACTCCAACTGCCCAGGAAGCAAGCACCCGGTGAGGGATGTCAAGACCCCTGCGAACCACTTCGTGCATGGCCCAGCTGTTCGGAAATCATCCCTGCAATTTGCCTGCTCCTGACCGCAAAGACCATCTTGTGACACACAGAGCCCTGCTGACCTATCTGTTCTGCACCTAGGACGCCTGACCTGGATACCAATGAACCAGCTGTGCTCCTGTGGTCCTGAAGTCCTTGCGACCCGATCCCTAGTTTGGGGTCCCCCAAACTTACCTGTAAGTCTCCTTGTGCAGCCTGTATTGAGGTGGCCCCCTTCTTCACAGCGCACCAGCTATCAACGACCTCAGCACCCTGCTCCCGGCTAAATCTGGGACACTCCAGATGATTTGTTGGGGGAACATTGGACCTTTGCCTGCTGCTACCTAAACCTCAAAGGTGACACCCCAGAACCAACTGAATAATTTAATCTGCATTTTTGTGGTTTTCCCCATAGACTTTCATTCTGCATAATTGCGCACAACAGTGAGCTATTTTCCCAACTTTGAAAATCTATAAATAAAAAAATGCTTACCTGTAAAAGAGGTTCTTGGTCTTAAATATTATATAATAATCTTTGTTATTTTTGCATATTTGCCTCGGATTTATTCTTGAGTGTGTGTATCATTTATTGCCTTTGTGAGTACAACAAATGCATTTAGTATTATCATCATCATAAAACGTTTTCGATTGCAATTGATCACAAAAGTATGAACAAACAAACAAACACATTAGATATAGACATAAAAATACAGTTTTTAAATGTGTTTATAAATAGAGCACCTCTGTTAAAATAGACACAAATAAGAGGCACTGGAATTCATGACACAATCACTACGAAAAATATTAAAATATTAAAATCAGAGATAGTACCTAAAAATATTAAAAGTCACAACTCAGCACCTCGTACATTTTAAAAACACTTATCAAAGTTCAGTAACAGACTGTGTGAGTTTCACTCGCTTAATCCAAAAAGCCTTAAGAAACATAGCTACACAAAAAACTACAATCTGGCTGGCATCACTCTGCAGTATTCTAAACGATTCCCGGAGCACCCATAACCCAAGTTTTTGCACAAAGGAACAATCCACTTTACACGTATATGTTTATGGAAAGGGCAAAAAAAAAAACATGGATGGGCGCTTCAGAGCACTCCTTACAGCCGGGATACAAATCACCGCTTCAACCCTTATCCTGGTGCCATCAGCTAGTAATTGACTTTAAGGGTAGAGTACCATACCTATATTGAAGATAGAGTTTCCTTGCCAGTGGGGGGGGGGGGGGGGGGGGGGGGAGGTAATTCAGTTTTTGATCCCGTTCGTATTTAGCCACCATTTTGTGTCCCGCCGCCATTTTGAGTTGCCCTCACTCAGGCAACACGGTGAACGAGGTGTTGTTTTCCGCGTCCTACTGCAAAGTGTCAAATAACCTCCTGCCTCTGTTTGAAGCTGGTGTCAGGGTCTGGCCGACTCCACTAATCCTCGTCTGGTTTGACTGATCCCTGTTTCGACTATCTGTTGGTTCGCACCATTCTTACCTGACTTTATCTTATCCTCTGGCCTTCGCTATTCTTTACTCGTATTCTCTCATTTCACAACTGTCCTCCGGGGCATACAAATGCGTCCTGCCACCTGCAAGCCGAATTATAAACACTACCACTGATTAACTTGTGGGGAAGGGTGACAAACACAGTTGGAAGAGAGGCTCATTTGAGTTACTTAATATCTTGTTTTCACATTCTCCTCATTGGTTAACCCTGTATGCATTGGGAGTGTTCTTTGTAAATACATGTGTTATAAAAGATTGTGCGCCACGAAGTAAAGTGGCAGTCTCCTAAGAACCTACCGAGCGTACTTCTGGGACAACTGTACTTAGCTGCAGCTAATAAACCTGATCTTCTACGCCTAACGGAGTGTCCCGTGTCTCTGTTCAACAAAGCAGGTGAACTCAGGAGATAAAGGCGTACCCTGCACCGCCAGGCCCATAAGTCCCTGGTTCTTCAATTTGGTGCCCGAACGTGGGCCCGCTTCAGAGGTAGCAGTTCTGCCCGAGGATCGTGAGGAGCCCCGCAAGAAAATTCCGGAGGAATCGCGAACCACGTCAAGCGACCCCTGTATGTCGAAATGGTCCGAAGGTCTTTTGCAGCGCGGTTTCTCCTTTCTGACGGCTGCTGACGACTGCTGCCCTGACTGCCGCCCTGCTGTGGTCCCTTTGATGATGTTTGGTATCGCGAGACATTAGACGGGCCTCTGTTGGCGTAAGAAGACACTTAGTTAAGTATTGGTGGGTAGCTCCCACTATTTTGTTTTGATTTGGGTCATTGATTCGGCTATTGCAAAAGCCGAAGCCGAGGGGTGAGTACGTTTGTGCTGTATTATTTGATTTAACCCCTTGATGTTTGTGAACAGTCCAGTGAAATAATGATGCCTGGTCTGAGTAAGTTTAGGAAGTTCTGTTGCCTTGGTTGTAATAAGGATTCCCGGCTGGAGGACTCTTGTCCGATTCCTCCAGTTGGAACTCCCACTTATGAGCTTTATTCAAACCATGGTGTCGGCCCCATTGCCTTTAATAAGGCATGGATTCGATACACGAAAAACAATGGCGTTCTACAGTGGCCACAGAATGGTAGTTTTGAGCCTGACATATTAGACAATTTGGAAGCGATATTGTTCAAAAGAAAAGCCCGGCCGGCAATGTTTGACTCTTTCCGCCTCTGGCGTAAGGAAGCCAAACAGAAAGAAATTAAGCAGGCAAAACGAGATAAGAAAGCACAAAATATGACGATTATACAGGCTGCCCAGCAGTTTAAAGATAATGAGATTGATAATGCAGTGGAAATTTCTGAGAGACAGCATCATATGGCAATAGATAGATGCTATCCGGTGTTGCCCAATTCCCCTTCTAATAAAAGTAAGGATCTGGAGGAAGACCCTTTGATGTCTCACCTATTAAGATTGCCTCCGCCCTATGTACAAGGTGCTAATGCACCCCCGTTGTTACAACCTGTTCAGTTGCCTGTTGTCCCCCCACCTGTTCCGGTTCTTCCACATTTGCCCCTTCCAGTATTGCCACTCCCACCTCCTGTGCCACCGATTCCTTTGTCTCCATCTCCTGAACATCAACCTCCTTTGCCTTCGGCCCCCCTTATAACTGCCAGTTCCTCTCCTGTATCGCCTAATACCTTGTCCCCTGTCCTTATGTCTAATTCTCCTACTGTGCACAAACGAATAACAGATACTGTCTCTGGTTTTTTGTCCCCTTTCTTTGGGACTCTGAACATGTCTCCGGCTTTTTCTCGAAGACAGTCTCGTAGTCAACTTCCAGGTTCCGACGAACAGGTGGCGTTGGACTCTCTCGCTCGCAAATGGATCGAGAAGGGTCCCCAGTATAGTGTGAAAGATATCATGATCACCTTTCACCGGTGGGATGCGCCCACGCAGAGATATGTTTTTAATGTTATGTGTGACACTCTTGCTAAAGAATGGGAGGATATGGATTAGGGTTTACTTCCCCAGGGTCTGTTGGATGTTCAGGCTAATTTCGATAAAGGACTCATTGTGGGTTCTAAGGTTGAGGACGCCGTAAGGACACTTGTTACTTTTAGGTCCTTATTTTCTTCACAAACTTTTCTTGATTCTTATCCTGCTGTTCGGCAGACATTGAAACATTACCCAATGAGAGAGGTTCCTCCGATATGGAGGGAAGAGGTTGCGCAAGCAGGTAATAATCCAGCTATTCCCGCTCACTTCCAGCGTATATGGGTACATGTCCCCTGGAAGAGATCTGATGTTTTGGCCCCCAAACAATCTTTACCGGATCCCCGTAAAAACCCTGCTGGTTACTATAAAGAATAGTCCCAGACTGTTGATGCCTGTATTATGAATTTAGCCGATATTGACATGTTGATGGGAAATGTAGTCCCACAAGCGTTATGGGCTCGGATTCGTAGAGAGGATCACGTTCAAGAATTGGGTGGTACATGGGCTGCTATAACTGCCACGGATAGAGCGCAAGTGGGTGGTGCTAAGCCTGACGTTTTGATCACAGAACTCCCTGGTAGGATTATTACTTTAATGAAAACAATGATGCCTGCCTTACGAGTTAATTGGGATAAATTAGCTGCGTGTAAACAGAAGAAGGATGAGAGTGTCTCCGATTTCTTCACTCATTTTGAGGAGACGTTTATTGATCACATTGGTCAGGATATGACTACGGAGGGTGGACAGCGATTATTTGTAGATAAATTCGTATTTAATTTGCTTCCCGAGTTGTCACATAAATTAAAAGACTCTGAAAGTTCATGGGCTGTTTCTTCTCCTGCTCAGATATTGGCTACTGCTCAAAATTACGAAAACAGGGACAAAGAGGAAAAAGACAAGCAAGAGAAAATGACTAAAGAATTAAAAACGAAGGTTCTTCTGCAACAAGCTTATCCTCCTCGCTCTGCTCAGCGCCAGTTTCAACAGCCCCCCCAGTTTCAGAGGATGTTTCAAAAGTCTGAGCCCTATATTCCGCGGCCTTTGTTGGGTTCTAACCAATGTGCCTATTGTAGGGAGGAAGGTCATTTTAAGAATGGCTGTTTTATTACAGCGTAATGGAGGACTATCTACTCCACGAGGTCATGGTGGTTCCCAGTTAGCGCCCAGGGGTAGAGGTCGAGGTATGTCGCCCCAAACACAGCGTTCCCTTCCACCTCCACATTCTATGAACTACTTTGACCAGCAAAATACTCAGTCTACACAGTATCACAATGATGATCACTATGTTGAAGGTGAGAATAACGGTCTTCACGCTAACTAGGACAGCCATAGACAAAGTGAGGGAGTTGTATCGATTCCAGTAGATCAGAATGGGCCTTATGTTAAAGTCACTACAATGGGTGTTTCAGAGCCATTTCTTTTAGATACTGGTGCGATGAGAAGTTCTATCATTCACTCCAAACTCCCTGGGGCACCTTTGTCTGGCTTAACAAACGTATCCGTAGGATTTTCTGGCGCCCCAGTTCATAGCCCGGTCTCTTGTCCTCTGCCTATATCAATTGGTTCTTATGATTTGGAAGCTCCGCTTCTTTTAACGACTGGTTGCGGCGAAAATCTGTTGGGTTTGGATTTATTGAAAAGATTGCATGCAACAATATATTGTTCTCCTTCTGGTGTACATCTTGCTTTGGGGCAGAAACTAACTTCTCCAATGTATTTGTCTAAAGATCAATTTCCACCTGAATTGCTCTCTCTCCCTGCAACACTTTGGGCTACGGGTCCAAATGATGTTGGTTGTCTTGAGATCCCACCGTATGTTGTTACCCTGAAACCCAATGCTAAATTGCCACGCATCCCTCAATACAAAATTCCCAATGATGGTGAAAGAGCACTTTTTGCGATTATTTATGATTTGGTTCAGAAGGGCGTGGTTGAGGAGACGAGGGGAAATGTATGCAACAGTCCTGTTCTCCCGGTTCTTAAACGCACTGATCCTTCTCAGCCTCCTGTTTATCGCTTTGTTATTGATCTCCGGGAAGTTAATAAAATTGTTGTACCGCAGTTTCCTGTTGTTCCAGATATCACTGCCCTGTTAACTATGATACCTGCCTCGGCAGCTTGGTTTTCTGTTATTGATCTGAAAAATGCTTTCTTCAGCATCCCCATTGCTGAAGAGAGTAGGGATATTTTTGGCTTCTCTTTAGGAGGCCGAAGTTTCCGGTTCAAGCGCGCACCTCAAGGCTATTGTGAAAGTCCCTCCATCTATAGCCAAGCTCTGAAATGCCAGCTTGATGCTTTTCCTTTGCCGACAGGTGCTACCCTTATTCAGTATGTCGATGATTTATTGATTGCTGCTGATTCAGAGGATATTTGCAAGAACGTGACTGTTGCACTATTGCGTCACTTGTCTGACCTTCACCATAAGGTTTCACCTTCTAAATTACAATATGCCCGCCAAGAGGTTACCTATTTAGGTCATCTCTTGTCGAAGGAGGGAAGGCGACTGACCTCAGAACGTATTCAAGCAATTGCACAAATGTCTGTGCCATCCACACAAAGAGAAGTGCGTGCCTTTCTGGGCATTACCTCTTATTGTAGACAGTGGATTCCAAATTTTTCTTTGTTGGCTAAACCTTTGTTGGCACTCACTTTGAAAGACACACCCCAACCCCTTCCTTGGACTGACAAATGTCAGAAGAGTTTTTCTGATTTACGTGCTGCTCTGTGCTCTGCTCCAGTGTTGGGTACTCCGGATTACAGTAAGCCTTTCACGCTCTATGTCCATGAAAGAGAGGGTTGTGCGTTGTCAGTCTTAACACAATGATTTGGAGACAAGCAGCAGCCATGTGCTTACTTTTCGGCTACATTAGATCCAGTAGCCAAGGCATTGCCTAGTTGTCTTAAAGCTACAGCAGCAGCAGCAATTTTTATTCATCAATCTGCTGGAGTGGTGCTAGATAACACTCTTATTGTTATGGTACCACATGCAGTGGATACCTTGCTAAATAGGACGAAAAAACGCAGCATCTTACAAGTACTCGCTTGTCTGGGTATGAGCTGACGCTCTTGGCTAGTCATGTGCACATCAAACGATGTAACACTTTAAATCCAGCCACATTGTTACCTCTTCCAGAAGAGAAAGGTATTCAGGAACATCATGATTGTTTTCTCCGTACTGAGGAGGAGACAAAAGGTAGGATTGATTTGAGAGATACACCACTAATGGACCCGGATGGGATCCTATGGGCGGATGGTTCTTGTTTTAAACTCCCTAATGGTGAAACAACTTCAGCTTATGCTGTTACCACCTTGCATACAATCGTGGAGACAGCACGCATCAGACATAATTCAGCTCAGGCAGCTGAACTGATAGCTTTGACCAGAGCGTGTGTGTTATCTAAGGGGAAGAGAGTGAATGTATATACCGACAGCCAGTATGCGTTTGGTGTGGCACATAGTTTTGGTCGTTTGTGGAAGGAAAGAGGATTCTTTACCTCCCACGGTACTAAAATACAGCATGGTCAGTTGGTAACTGATCTTCTTGAGTCACTTGCTTTGCCTACCCAGATAGCAATCATAAAGTGTAGTGCGAATAAGAGGATTACTGATGATGTTGGTCGCGGGAATGCTTTTGCGGATGAGGTAGCGAAAGAAACAGCTAGTGATACTGTAAGTCGCATGTATGTTGCGGGCCCTGCAAATTGGGTCAAGGAAAGAGGAATGTGTGAGGATGCAATAGAAAGTGTGAGATCGATTCAAGGAGAGGCTACAGAGAAAGAGTTGAGTAAGTGGAAAGAGAGTACTGGAATGTTAGACGCGATGGGATGTTGGATAGAATTGTCAGAACATCAGCGTTGGCTGTTACCAGATGCCTATGTACTGCCTATAGTTGCTATGGCACATGGTCCAGCCCACATCAGTGCGAAAGGAATATGTAAGCTTCTGGCTCCAGTGTGGCTGAACGAAGGGATTCCAAAATATGCAGATAATTAGTGAAGCATTGTATCGTTTGCCTGATGCATAATCCAGGAAAGGGAACCCCAACTCCAGCAGGTCATTTTGCTCCCCCAACATATCCTTTTGAGGTGTTGCAAATTGATTATATTCACATGGAGCGATGCAACAATCTCAAATATGTTTTGGTGGTGGTGTGTGCCTTCTCCAGATGGATAGAGGCCTACCCCCTGAAAGACAACACTGCTTTGTCCACTGCCAAAGTTCTTCTTAAAGAGTTCTTCCCTAGGTTTGGTTTACCACGCATTGTCTGGAGTGACAATGGAAGTGAATTTGTGGGCCAAATTATGAAAAAGGTGTGTGCCGGTCTTGGTATCAAGCAGAAATTCCATGCGGCGAACCATCCTCAATCAGCGAGTTTGGTAGAGTGCTATAACGGCACTCTCAAACTTAAGCTTGCAAAGGTACAGGCTAGCACGGGACTTGCCTGGCCCGATGCTTTACCTTTGGCTCTCCTATCCACTAGAACAGCTATACATTCTCGTTTGGGACTCAGCCCATACGAAGTTGTTTTTGGGCGCCCGGCTAATGTTTGGGGAGTCCCTCGCCCTAAAAAGTATTCTGACATACAGTATCCAATGCTGATTGACTACTTATATGACCTCACCACTAAATTACGTGTTCTCCACCAACAGGTTCAAAACGCTTTACCAGAGGCCTCCACAGACCCAGGTCATTCTATCCAACCTGGAGACTGGGTCAGTGTGAACATTTTTCAGAGGACAAGGAATTTGGAACCTCGCTGGAAGGCGCCTCGACAAGTTCTTCTGGTGACACGTACAGCATTAAAAGTCGAAGGGAAAAAGAACTGGATCCATGGCGTGCACAGCAAAAAGGTGCCCTTGCCTTTTGACCAGTGGGTCCGTAAGGGTGTAGGTGATTTTGAAGGCGAAAGGGTCCCCCGGTTTGTACCTTTCAGTAGTGCACACCTAGATGGAACTCGGTCGGAGAAAGAAGATGACGACATTTTGCAAGAAGCCGTACCGCCACATCTCCGATTGAACACTACAGATCCACAGACACTATTTCAGGACCAAACTGTACTGAACAGAACTCGGTATAATATAAGGCCTAGACTGGTCAAGGACACCTGAGATTTTCATCTCTTTCGTGACATGTATCATCTGTCCAGGTTGCAGGGTCACGGTAGGAGTCTTGGTTCGTGACCTGTATAGTGGCTAGGCCCCCAGGACTTGCAGTGTCATAGGACGGCTAATAATCACAGCCAAGTGAGTAAGGAAGATTGCCGTGAGCAACAATTTTAGAGGATGGATGTCAAATTGGGAAAGAATAATAAGAAGGAAGAGATGAGAAAGAAATATTGTAAATTAGTGTACAGTCAATGTGGCATAACACTGTGTGTTCTTATGTTTTTTAGTACCTTATTGGCTTGTGTAGGTTGGATTGTTCATGCTATGCAGCACAAATCTGTCCCTACTTCTATTTCCTTACCTCTTCATTCTACTATCTCCCCACATCAATTACATACGCTTCCCCAACATGAACTAATCAGGAGAACAGAATATTTTAACAATTCATTTGTCCAATTGTTGCATCAACACCAATTGGTAGTCAACACAACCGACTGTTGGGTGTGTGGACTTATGTCTCATACCACAGACACAGGGATGCCATATTTAGCCCTTCCATTTTCTTATGAAGGTTCCTCTTGGGCCTATTTTGTGATGTTTTCGAATGCATATCAGAACCGATTTAGACGTCCAGTTGGTCCATATGGTAGTGGACCAGATTTTAGTCATAGTTCTCTGATAAAAGGAATAATGGCTATGGCTAAAATTGTGGACAATAGTAGGGTTCCTGTTGATGAGAAACGGGCATACGATGGTTGGAACGTGACTCGTTACGTTACTAGCCTTACAGATAGAGTTAAACAGGGAAAATCTCCACCAATTTGGACTGTGCCTCATCAAGGTAACTTTTGTTTACAAATGAATAGCCAGACTACTGACACTGGACAGGGAAAAAGTTTTTGTCCCCATACATACAGTCACACGTCTCAGAATTCACCACCGTTAGTGCCATCCCAATGCACGTATTTTATCTGCCACGATAGAGCCTACACGTGGCTACCGACGGACTTTTCAGGAACGTGCTATATAGTCTTTCTTCTTCCTCCTACATACACTGCTCCTTCGGGACATCAAAGAAACAGATATGGCAGAAGGATTATTGATTCAAAAGACACGGCAGGACAAGAGGGAGGTGATTTCCTTAAAGGATTTCTCCCTTTTTGGGGCCCAATGGCCAACAGTAAAAACATGAGACAATTGGTTCGTGTTGTTGAGACTACCATAGATGTCACTGTGGGAGCCTTGAGTAATCTCACAGCTGAACTTCAGGCGAATCGTCTCATGACATTGCAGAACCGGATTGCTCTGGATGTTATTCTTGCGGATCGTGGTGGAGTTTGTAAATTGATCGGATCTAGCTGTTGCATTTATATATCTGACGATACCCCTACGGCTAAAATTAACTGCTAGGGCATTGGTCAAGTCCCTGAAATCAGTAGTTAGAATTAAAAAAAACTTTGTTTAGTTAGGACAAAAGAAAAGTGTTATGGTTTTTTTTTAACAATACCAAAATGTCCCAACCTTAGTGCAATAATGGATACCCCACAGGGGCAAGTTCAGGAGCTCGACCAAACACCATACCTGGAGTTTTCATACTCCCAGTTATGGGCCTTCTGCAAAGGTTATGGTGTAAAAATTGGCTCTCATGGTATCAAATAAAGGCTTAGGAAGCTTTTGGCATAATTTGAGAGAGATCATCCAGTGGATGAGGTTGATTCCAGGGAGGCTCATCAAAGAGGAGAGGAAGATGCTGAGGAGGTGGTGGAGACCCCTGACTCGGAAGAAGAAGCTCCCTCAGAGGAGGAAGAGCTATTCATAGAAAGATTGGCCAGGAGATTGGCTTTAGAAGCTCAGCTCATGGGCATATGGAAACAGAAAAACGAAATAGGCCTAGGACCCATCTCTGGTGGCAGCAATATCGTAATTAGGGAGATAGAGGAATCTTTTGACCCTAAAACCGTCAAAGGCATTGTCCACAAATATGCAGATGGTGATGGCATCATCCAGTGGTTTACTGCTTTTGAGAGAGCTTGCATCAGTAAGAGGGTTAACAAGAAACATTGAGGCTCTCTCTTATGGTAACCCTTCTCAGGTAAATTCAGGGATAGACTGCTGACATTAAATGAGGAAGATGCTGAGTTCTATGAACTCATGAAGGGTACCCTGACTGAGGGCTTTGGACTCACCACTGAGAAATAAGAATCAAATTCAGAGAGACTGAAAAAACACCCAGTCAGTCCTGGGTTGATTTTGTGGACTTTTCAGTGTAAACAGTAGGTGGTTGGTTAAAAGGCAACAATGTGCATGATTATGAAGGGGATTACAATTTAATCTTGAAAGAGCATCTGTTAAGTAATTGTGGGCAGGAAAAGTTGCATCCATAACTGGTGTACCTAGGGCCAGGCTCTCCCCAAGAGTTAGGGTGACAGGCTGATCATTGGGTGAGAACCAGTTGGGGAGACAGGCTGATCATTGGGTGAGAACCAAAGTGCACAAAACTAGAAATGGTGACGGAGACCAAAAGAAAGAGGCCAAACAGCTCCCCCACCCCCAAGAAAAGAAAGTGGATCACTCTGGAATAAAAGATAAAAATAAGGAGTCCTCTGTAGGCATCCAAAAAACTGTTCAGGAGGGTGGGCCCGAGACACCCTCGAAAACAAAAGTGAGTACCAGGGAAGCACTGGGACCCCAAGAAGACTTGGTGCCTTAACTGCAGCAAGACAGGGCACTTTGCCAAGGACACTTGTTGTCTCAAAAACAAAACCCTTAGTGTTACTCCAGGGGTTACCAGTGTAGCCTTTGAGGGTGATTCCTCAGATGAGGAAGTCCTTTTAGCCTTTAACTGGGAAGTGGGGCCAATAGGTGAGCTGAAGATTCCAGAGCAGAGTAAACACTTCCACCACCTACCGGGGAATAGAATACCAGCCACTGCCCTGAGAGATACCTGTCCCAGTCATACTGTTGTACAGGACAGGGTGGTTTTCTCCAACCAGTATATCCCAGGTGAGAGAAAAAGAGTAAGGGCTATCACAGGGGAGGTCACTGTTAGGCCTGTGACTGCAGTGCCCCTAGAAATACTGGGTCCCTTAGTTGAAGAAAAGTGGTAGTCAGTAAAGACCTCACCCTTGACTGTCTCCTTGGAAATGTCTACCCAGAGGTTGGTCCGAGCCAAAGTGAGGTACTGGTCCAATTCCAGTCCTCCCTCAAGGATTCTGGGGGCTGAACCTGCAGCTAGTGCAAGTAAGCCCCAAAATAAAAAGAACATGAGAAAGTGTAGGACAAGTGGGCAACTTTTAGGCAAAGTTCCAGTTAGCCAAGGATGTTCTACACCAGTAAGGGAGAACACCATAGTTGGCTCTGGTCCCACCTGACCCACAAAAAGTCCTGACCAGTCCAGCAGCTATTCAGCTTGAGATAGTTGTTTCTCAACTGACAGAAAAGATGGGGGAAGAAGGGTATTTACTATAGGCGGTAGTAACCCCCCTCTCTAAAGCAGCAGACCGGTTACCTGAACCCCAAGAAACCTGTAAGTTGGCTCCTTAATCTGTCATAAAGAGCTAAAGGTGTGGTTCTGAGCACTGACAGCTGTCAGGGGCCTCTGCTGGGTGTTAGCCTTCATGTCTGCACTGTTCTTGGCATGGTGGTCTCACCCCATGTCAAATAGTAAGTTCGGCCCCCTGGCCCTGTTGGTCATGGTGGGGTTACTTAAGGTGTGGGTAACTTCTTGGGGTAAGCTGGGTGTTGCCCTGGCTAAGTAAGGCGTAGAAGAGGTGCCCACCTCTGATCCCAAAACAAAATGATTGGGTGGGGACACTAAAAATGTAGACAAAAGGGCATTTTTGAATGAGATCTAAAACTGTTGAGGTAGGTCAGCTCCCCAGAGGGAATGGCCTAGATAGGAGGAAGTAAGGCAGTGTAGGCCCTGAAACATTCCAGCCTGCTTCCCTACCCTTCTTTGCCTGACAAACTAGGAAGTATCTCCCAGGTATGGCTGAGTCTCCTCACCTGTGGACTGGGGGAGGGGGTTGTGTGGGAAGCTGGGTTGTTGTTGCAATACCTTTCCACCCTTTTTGTCTGGTTTTTGATGCAACGTTTACTGAGGTATACTGGGTCCCTGCTAATCAGGCACCCAGAATCAGTGTTCTTTCCCTAAATCTGTGCCACAATTGGCACGCCTTCAGCAACCCCTATAAGCCCCTAGTAAATTGGACCCCTGGTACCTAGGGCATTGGGAATGAAGAGGGTCCTCTAGGGTTGCAGCACCAATTGTGCCACCCTATGGACCCCTCACCAAGGTAATGCAAACTGCCATTGCAGGCTGTGTGTCTTGGTGCAGAGAAAAACTGAAGAGTCAACATGACACACATCCCTGTGTGCCATGCTCACAGACACTGCATGACGTATAGGCAAGTAACCCCTACTGCAGGCCTTACAGCCCTAAGGCAAGGTGCACTATATCCTATGTGTGGACATATCTGCAGGAGCAGATATGACTATGCAATATCTAAATCTATTATAGAATATTGTAAGTGCACAGGGAAGCCATAGAGAGTACATGGGCTAGACGCCTGTCAGTACAAGTTCCCCAGCTCCATGATGGCTTCACTGTACCCTAAGATGTTTGATACCAAACATTTTGTCTTAAAAAATCCTCACTGATGTCAGTGTTGGATTTAATAATAAATGCACACAGAGGACACCTTAGAGGGTCCCCTGAAAACCTCCCAAACCCTAGTGTAGTGTCTGACTAGCCTTAGTCAGCCTGCCACCACCAGACATGTTTAAGATCTCATGGGGTGCAAGCCTGTGCTCTCAGAGGCCGGGAACAAAACCTGATCTGCTCACCTATCTAATGGAATCATGGTGGGAAGATTTGTAGACACATCGTTCTCCATCACGACCTGAAATGTTCAAGGAATGGGGGATAAAATAAAACGAGGCATTGTATTACAATGTCTTCAAAGACAAGCTCCTGCTCTGGTCCTGTTACAGGAAACACATTTAGTGGGGAATAAATGTAAAGCCCTGACGCGATGGGGCTATATGTCATGTCACCAACTCCTCGGGATCGGAACGATGCTCAATAATGGCCCACCTCTCTGTAGCTTCAAATCTGTATGCTGGTATTGTACAGATCAATAAAGTGATCGAGTGAGGGAAGGAAAGGGTGGGGACAGCAGGGAAGGAGACCTGAAACGACACCAAAGGACAATCTTATTAGTAACAGTTTGGAGTGGTTTCTATTATGTGTATGTACCAATACCCAGCCATCAAGTACCTGTAAAGAAAAATAAACGCGATCATTTCTGATGAGCCTTTGTTGTTTATCTTGCTCCTATTACTCCGCATAGGACCATGACCATAAAACGTCTTGTAAGGATCCACTATTTACAACGCATGGGGACACAAAAAATCTGTTCAAACATTAGTACCACCACCTTTCTATTGCGTTATATACGTACTGCCAATAATAGGTTTCTAACTTAAACCAGACCTACCCAGTTATTACCAGGCCTGGCATCACAGGGCAGTAAGAGATAGTACCACTGGCTCTTCTACTGTTCCCTGCTATTTGCATGCAGCCTGAAGTTAGAGGAAAAACATATAATCAAACATATAAATCATATGTGCTTAAATGTAAGTCATACTTCACTTGCCATTCAGTGAAAAATACTATAAGGATATTTTGCGCGTGTTATACTCTGTCAACACCCAAATGCACTGTGTTATGCTGCACCTTTTCAGAAGAACAACAAGGAATTCACAAAGTACGAACAAACATGAAGACATACAACGTAGACAAGTGCTTCTTTCTATTCCTGGCACATGACGGGCAGCTGAGATACGTTTAAGTGCTCCAAGAAATGCCGGTATCCCTACCACCTGTACAATAGGACAAACATGTCTCTCACCAACAGGGAGGAACACAACAGGGAATAATGAAGCAAACAATGCGTCTGAAATGCCGGTATCCCTACCACCTGCACGAGACGACAAACGTGTCTCTCACCAACAGGGAGGGACACCTTAATACACAAATGAGGCGCAATGCCTCAACAGCGCAAGGTTACTTTGGTAGCGTGGCAAAGTTACGCTTACTTAGTCAAACCAAGTCTCAAGATACAGAATAGGTGGTGTTACGACACCCTTATCGGGAGCGGCTCACAAGAACATCCAATGCTTCCTCCGTGTGATCTCCAGAATAATCGGCAGCGCTGGGGGGAGGCGGACGTGCTTAAAACTCCTTCCGCTCTCCCTAACGGCAGCACGCCCACAGCAAGGCATCACTGGAATTGTAGCTTTGTCTCGCAATAGTGCTGGGACATCATTGAGGACGCCTGGACCGCGTTCAACTCGTCTCGAGGTGAGACAGGGTTCAGGAAAAGCCAGGAGGGGGGATTATGACACTATAAGCTCCTGGTTCATGCGGGTTACACCTCAGAATCGAGGGGTACAGGAATTTTGGTCAAAAAAAGTCTTGCACTCACCCTGATACGAACATGGCCAGACCCCCAGGATAGATTTGCTGTTGGGAGGGAAGGGTGCTTAATGTGATATCAGCATATCTTCCACCAGCGCTAGGTAAGGAGGCACTAACAGACCTAGGGAAAATCATGTTAGATCTTCCGGTTGGAACACTTATTCTGGGTGGTGATTTTGATATGACCCGTGACGACCATATAGATAGACAACCAATACGTCCACAGGCCCGCCCCAGTACACATATGTCTGAGTTTACCAAGGCCATGGGACTCACTGATGTCTAGCAATACTTTCACCTAGATCTAACCCAATTCACCTACTACTCAAATGCCCACAAGTGCATATCTCGTATAGATTATTTTTTGACACTCGCAGCAGATATTGGCAACTTTCGGAACCCACGTTGCCTACCACGAGGCATCTCTGGCCACTCTCCGGTGTGGGTTGAGCTTGCATATTGTAACCAGAGACAGAGTAACATAATAATCATCAATACCTGGTTGGTCAAAATTCCGGATATAAAGGAGAGACTAATAACCGAGTCTGAACACTATTTCAATGAAAACGTGGGCTCAGTGGAATCTGCACAAATAATATTGTAGGCGTTTAAGACGGTCTTAAAGGGGCAGGCAGTGGCGCTCAAAGTGGGTTATAATAAAAAAACAACAGGCGCAATTAGTACAGCTTGAGAGCGAACTCCATCAGCTCGAAACAGAACACGCACAGTCACCCAGCAAAACCACCGCCCACCAATTATCTATTAAGCAAGTAGAATATGAAACCCTAGCTGGAGAGAAGGTAAAGCCTCGATTGCTTGACACACGGCATAAGCTTTACGAACTGGGAGATAGGGCTGGCAAAATGCTAGCATGCTTGGAAAAGAGAGAACAGGAAGAGCGCTGGATACCCAGATTAATGGTTAGTAAGACGCAACATCTCACAGACCCGCAAGCTATCGCGGATGCATTTGCAGACCATCTGAAAAAAGTGTACACCTCCTCGACCACTGCTATGGCGGAGGACTCCCGCCAATTGCTAGCGGATATCCATATGTCTACCCTGTCCACTTAAGACAGTGATATACTGGAGGAGGAGCTCTCTGATGATGAAATCCGCCTGGCGATAAATAGTATACAATCGGGGAAGCCGATGGGGCCCAATGGGATCCCTATAGAATTCCTAAAAACAATGGCCTCACATGTTGCGCCCCACCTACGAGAAATGTATAATGAAAGTTATGAAAATTAGGTTCTGCCGGTGGACCAAAGATTGGCCTCTATTGTGGTTATTCGTAAGCCGTTTAAACCCGCAGACAGCTGCGAATCCTATAGGCCGATTTAGTTAATCAACGTGGAAGCGAAAATGCTTGCTAAATTCCTGGCGTCTCGCCTGATCTCGAGGATCCCCTCTTTGGTGAATGCAGACCAGTCAGGTTTTGTGCCCGACCGGAATACTGCGCTAAACATCCGTCGTCTTCATAACGTTCTGGGCCGCAAACAACTCATAGAGGAAGATGCAATGGTATTGTCTCTGGACGCCAAAATGGCGTTTGATTCCATAGAATGGCCATATCTCTTTAAAGTGCTTCGGCGCATAGGGTTTGGCCCCAAATGTATGAACTAGATTAAGCTGCTTTATACGGACCTCAAAAGCCAGGTCAAGGTCAATAATCGACTGTCCAGAACATTTTCACTAGGAAGGGGTACAAGCCAGAGTTGTCCCCTGTCCCCCCACTAATATTAGAACCACTGGCCTCATGTGTGAGGGGAGATCCGGTGCTGAGAGGGTTGAAGTGGGCAGAAGGGCATGAGGATAGGATATCCCTCAACGCCAATGATATTCTGCTATATCTCACGTCCCCCTATATATCAATGCACAGAATCTTAAATATTTTCAAGAATTTCGGAGACTATTTCGGTTACTCGATTAATTAGTCTAAATCTGTGGTTTTTGTGATTCAGGGACTGATCCCAAAGCTCCCCTCAAGATGTGAGGTAGAGATAGCTACTGAAGGATTTCACTACCTCTGTATTTATATAACTCCGGATCCTCAGATCTTCTACGATAGAAACCTGGCCGACCCTCTGGAGAAACTGCGTAATGACGTCAGGCATTGGCGGTCACTGCCTCTCCCCGTACTGGGTCGAGCTGCCCTCTTTAAGATGCTTGATCTCCCCCGTTTCTTATACATCCTTCAAAATTGCCCACATAAGGTCCCCCATTCCTACTTCAAGAACATAGAGTGAGGTTCGGACTCTATTATGAGACGGAAAAGCACCCCGTATAGCATTAACTAAATTAACTAAAGGTTGGTACGATGGAGGCATTGCACTCCCGGATATGCATCTATATTATTGGGCTTCGCAGTTGATAGTGGTCAATCACTGGAGTTATATACTATTGGAATCTCCACAATTGGCCACTTATTGAACAAAGGGAAAATACTAACATTCGTGGAATTGGGGGAGAAATATGAACTAGCTCAGGGGGAGGTCTTCCGTTATCTGCAGGTTCGCCAAGCCCTTAAAGCGGCACTCTCAGAAATAGCGAATATACCGGAGTGATCCCCTCTGGAGGACCGATTGCTTTCTGAACCTATGTCAGAAAAAGCCATCTTGTTAACATATAGGAAGCTATGTAACAACTTGCCAGACCCATTTCATACTCTTTGAGAACGGTGGCAAGCTGATGTAGGGCAAATTGAAGATGATGATTGGCAAACAGCACTGATGTCCCCCAGAGAAGCTGCCATTCCTCTTATTCAACTGAAAATCCTGCACAGAACTTATCTTACTGGGGTCACTGTAGCAAAAACAGGGAGTAGACAAGATGCGCAGTGTCTCCGCAGATGCCATCCGTAGGCCACTTTTTACCACACTATCTGGGAGTGCCACCACATACAAAGTCTATGGGAAAAGGCCACAGGACACATGCAGAGACCACTAGGAAAAGAGATTATCCTAACACCACAACTGGGACTGCTAAATATATTGGAAGCTACAGACCTTACGGAGGTGGAGCAAGAAATTACCACTCTGGGATACAAGCTAGTGAAATGAGAAATTGCAATGAAGTGGGGGGGGTGGAAGAGAAACCATCGTCAAAGAATTGGGCTAAGGAATTAGACAAATGTATGATAGTAGAAAAAGAGGTGTTCAAGTCCAGGGGTTGTCCTAAGAAATGGGATAAAAAATGGAGTAAATGGAACTCATAGCAAGGTGATTTGTGTACCTCGCCTACCAAAGAGATGGAGATGAGAAAAAAAATTGGAAATGATATAGGGGCAAATTACTGATTTACTATTGATTCCTCTTATATACACAAGTGATGTAATTGTACTGAAAAGTATGCAAACAAGAGAATTGTGACGTATTTGTTTTTTCAAACCAATAAGAAAATCTTTAAAAACAAACTGATCTGCTGCTTTCCACCTCCCCCAGGCTGGAATGGCCTTCCAAGTTGGGAAGCTTCAAAAGCGATGCCGCCTTTGAAATGTAGCACATGTATCTCCAGATAGTAGAGGATGTCAACCCCCCTCTCCTGCTTCACATTTGGCTGGAGGATAGGTGGGAAAATTACCTACATTAAGAGGTGGGTCCCCATTCATCCAGCACACCCCTAAGGTGGGGCAGGTGATGTGGACCCCACCTGCTAGTTTCCTCCGTCTTGTTTTGAGAGGGAATTGGCCAATTGGGGTCAGGGTTGGGCCCATTCCCCAAAGGAAGTGGTCACAAAGAGTGTGTAGACACCCTAAAGGTAGGTAGCCCATTGGCTACTACCTGTCTCCCCCTGTAACGCCCTTAAAGGTAGTATTTAGGTGGCACCGCTGAACTCTGAACTTTAGATTCGACGGAGTGGCTGACCCGAGAACAGAATACCTGCTGCAGAATTTAGGCACAACATCCTACCTGCTGTTTCCAAGGACCCGACCATCATGGTGTGCTGTCTCGTACTGCGCTGTGAGGCCTCCAAGAACCCAAGAGCACCCCCAGCTCTTCGTCAGGGAACTCCCTTAGAGTAGAGGAACTACTCCTCTGCTGTCTGCAGGCACCGAACCCGCAGAGTCCGGTTTACTGACTTGCTGCTCCCCAGCCACTCCGAAGCAGCACCAAAGCAAGAAGAAGTACACCAACTCCGAAGGTCAGATCTGTCATCCCACCAGGACCTACTGGAGCCGTGCCGTAGCAGTACTCGAGGTACCGGACCACCTGCAACCGGCACTGAGACGAAGAGTCCAATCCGAACTCCAACTGCTCAGGAAGCAAGCACCCCTCAAGAGATGGCAAGACCCCTGAGACCCACTTTGTGAGTAGCCAAGCTGTCTGGAAATCGTCCCTGCAATCTACCTGCCCTTGACCGTGAAGACCATCTCGATGCACAAACCCAGCTGACCTATCTGCTCTTCACCCAGCCCACTTGGCCTTTATACCGATGAACCAGCTGTGCTCCTGTGGCCCTGAAGCCCTTGCGACCCAAACCCTCATTTGGTATCCCCCGGACTTACCTGTAAGCCCCCTTGCAAAGCCTGTTTTGAGGTGGCCCCCATCTTCATAGCACACTAGCTACCGAAAACCTCATCACCCTGCTCCCTGGCGGAATCCCGGTCCCTCCCAACAATCCACTGGTGGAACATTGGACCTTTGCCCGCTGCTACCCTAAAACTCGAAGGTGACACCCCAGAACCGACTGTGTGATTTTATATGCGTTTTTGTGTTTTTCTCCATAGACAGTGAGCTATTTTCCAAACGTTGAAAATTACTAGCAAAAAAAGTACTTACCCATGAACAAAGTTCTTGGTCTTGAAAATTATATAAAAATCCATGTTATTTTTGTAAATTGGTCTTGGATTTATTCTTGAGTGTGTGTCTCATTTATTGCCTCTGCAAGTACAACAAATGCTTGGCACGACCCTCTGATAAGCCTAACTGCTCACTCACACTACCACAAATAGATCGTTAGTATGATCTATTTTTGCCTCTGGATACCAATCCGGGACTCTCTGGACTCTCTGCACGGTGTACTTCATTTTAGTGCACTATACAGAGAGCCAGCTTTCTACACAGTAGGTCTTGCATTAATGTGGTATCCAAATGCAAGCAGGATTTGGGCTAGTGTATGCTAACTCTTTCACTATAAAGCCAGACCTGTTGGCTTTGTCAGTGCTTATGAGTATAATGCTTTAATTTCCAGGCACTTGGGTAACACAAGCAGGTGATCACCATCTATAGATTTTTGGAAAACATGCCAGTGGTAGAATAAATTACTTGTGTTATTGTCAGTTGAGAAAGCAATGCATCAGTTATCTAAAAGAATGCTACAATTTTGGCTTTGCATTTTTAATGGTAACTGTTGATCATATAGAATAGCATACAACACAATAGCAACAATACAATAGCAACAGTATAATAATAAAATGAATACAATAGCAACAATAGCAACTCTAGCTGGTCTTCTGTTTTGATTCACATCCTGCTGCCTTCTTGTTATTGAGAGAAAACTATGCTCATTCAAGCAATGGAAAAGCAAGCAACATAGATGAAAAATGGCTGGAGGAGGCTAACTCGGAGCCCACTCTCTCCTTAGACTCCTTATTGAACTTTTTGAAGAACTGATGACAAGATTGTTTGGAAACGTTAAAGCTGTGTGGGCCAGACAAAAATTGAGGAACTAGGGACATTTACTTTCTAATTGAGATAGACTACTGATAAAGCCGGATTCTTATCTGTCTTACCATCACCAAGAATCCTCTCAGGTCGCCAGGATCTTTCCATCTGCTAAATAGTGTAAAGGGGAGAAAATCCAATTTTGCACATATTCAACAAATCGAATTTGAACTCTAAAGGACCACTGACTCCGAATCACAAATTGTTAAGGATTCATTACAAAGCCAAAAATAATTGCACATACAAGCACCTCATCACGCGGTTAAGAAAATAAATGGGCACTAATACAAAAAAGATTCTACGCAAGAGTCTCATCCAACTCAGAATAAGAAGAATAATCAGTTCTAGAAGCATTAGGCAACCGATAACTGCTCCAATCTCTATATTAGAAGTCATTAACCTAAAAGAAAAATCAGTTAGTCTATCCCTACTCTGCCTCTAAGGTGACATCCCTACTTAGCATTTTCCCCAGGCAAGAGAATAAAAAAGGTGTCAGAAGTGAAGACTTCCTTAGAAGTGCACTCACTTTACTCAGAGCTCATTCTAAAATGCTCCTAGCTCTCCATCTAACCCTCAACTGCTCAACCCACGGGGCACTATCCCTAATTCAAGATCCCAAAATCGTAGAACACGCCCTCCTTCACACCTCTCCGGCCAGGACTTCCTCCGGTACTTTTCCACTGAAACTTGTATTCCATTGTGGTACTTTGAAATTTGGGACCGCGTGGGAGGCAGGGCCCTACCCCTGTCTATTCCGGTATTAGCGAACCGCGAATGGCCAATGCGGTATGTACAAGTGCTTTGTATAACGTTTTAACGATAAATGCACTTTGTATACGATATTTTACATTGACTTCGTGGGTTCCATCTTAGAGCGGTGGCCATCTTATGGTTGCCCTCACATAGGCTACACATTACGAACAAGTACGGGCCTTTAGAACACATGTGCCTTCCTTTGACTTCTCTGTGACCTGGGCAGCTTGGCTCCGCTGCCCCAGGTCAGTCCGGTCTCACGAGCTCCCCGTCCTACGGCCACCTGTGATTAGCATCAGGGTTTGACACACCATAAAGCCTTTTCATCCCACACAAGCCTCCGGCTAATCTCTTTCACACCTGACTCTTCCTGCTTTATGGCTTGTTTTATAAACAGGAGATGCCCGTGTTTATTGGGGCCTGTTGATATCTGATGTGGGATCTGAGCCTCGCTGGGTAAATAATTGTGGGCTGGCTTAACTGGAATGTGGGATGGTCATCATGACTCTGCCTTTTCCTTTGCAATGGATACATGTAAATGACCATATTGTAAAACAAGGAATGTATGCCTGAAGCATGATATTTTGTATTTAAGGAGAAGCCCGTTTCTGTAACTTTAAGCAGTCTCCTGAGAACATACATTGTGTTGTACTTCTCGGATACCTGTAATTGGTCTGCAGCCAATAAATTGATCTTTGACTTCACCTAGAAGACTCTGTGTTTCTGTAGGTCCGAAACAGGAAAAACCCGAAGTCTTAGGGTGTGTTCCCCTGCACCGCTGGGCTTTAAATTCCCAGTACTTCAGTTGGCGCCCAACTCGGGGCCATTTCAGCGGTACCAGTCCAAGCCAGAGGTTCGTGAGGAGCTTCGTGTGGAAATTCCGGAGGAAGGCCGCCACTTCATCGACCCCTGCATGTCGACGTGGTCCGAAAGTCTTTTCTGCGAGGTTCTCCGCGTCCCGACGGCTACGAAGGACTGCTACCCTGATTAATCGCCCTGTTTTGGACCCTTGACGATTTTGGTAGAGCGAAACAATCGAGAGAGTCTTCTGGTGACGCCATCGATCATCGATATTCAGTTAAGTATAAGTGGAGCGTCTCCCAATTTGTTTGGTATCCTTCGGGAATTTGGTATCCTTCGGGATCATTTTGATTTGGAGCTTGCAAGTGCCAAAGCCAGAGGACTCGTGTATTCACGAGACTATCGTAATCGATAATCCTTTGAAGTTTGAAACTAGACTAGTGAGCGAAGATGCCTGGTTCTAGTATATTTGGAAATTTGTATTGTTTGGGTTGTTGTCAAGAATTCCTGTCATGCGTGGGGAGGAAAACGGTAACCAGCGACAACGGACTACATCTCCCAGGATGCTTAGCGGTTGAGAGGTTATGAAAACAGGAGAGCTGTTACAGAACTCAAGGAAAACACGCCCTTATGTAAACAGGAGAGCTGTTACATAACTCAAGGAAACACGCCCTTATGTAAACAGGAGAGCTGTTACATGGGAGGTACAACGCTGTCGGATATTGTGTTTACACCGACGTACCTGCTTCGTGAAGAGCAGTGTTCCGGAGTGGTGCTCCAGTAAGGCAAGAACGGAGGTAGGTTGAGTCGTTACTCCCTGGGCCGTGTCTTGCCCCATCGTCACCTGTGAAGGACCCGGAAGCTCTACCGGTCAACCATTGAGCTTCGCTTTTTGACTCGGCTGAGTCAAAGCGCAGTGGCGCTTTTGCTGGTTGGAGTCGTAACTCCCAGCCCGACCAGAGATACAGGGACTGCCAGCTGTCACGCACACCAGGAGGTGTTTGCCGCGTTACAGACTCGGAAGTCCACAGGATCGATCGAGCGGCTGCTCTCGGTTCAGTCTTCTTACTTTTGATTGGGGTATCGGTGACGCATCACCAGGAGGTGACTCCGCGTCCCGGTGCAGTCTGAGGAAGAGGCTGAGCGGCTGCTCCCTTCAGGTAGAGACCCCGGCTGGGTGTTTCCCTGACTCCTCGATTCTCCCCAACACTCTTCGTGCCCCTCACAGCCTACCGATTGGCATTGTCGGCCATTTCATTTCTGCCCTCTGTTGGCATACGCCGGGACCGGCGTATATGCAGAGGACGGTTAGGACCATCCGTGCGGTGGGCTGGTAACGTACATAGCCTGGAGGATTCCAGTGACTATAACTTTTGTTTATTCTTAGTGTTATTTGTGCCTTCATTAAAATAACTTACCCTTCACAAGTGGTTGCGTCCTCATTATCGTGTCTGTTAAACGATCCTGAGACGTTCAGGGCGTTACAAAATATCCGACCCTAAACAACACTAACTGTCTCCCGGTCGATAACAGACATGGCAACACTTGATGCTGTGCTGGCTGCTTTAGCGACCGTGCAAGTTGAATTGGCTGCCTCTAGGCAAGAGACAGCCGATGTAAAAGCCAGACTGGACGCTATCCAATTGGACCCGCTCACGCCCAGCACCTCCCTCACGAACCAGACCCCTGCGGTAGTAGTGGAAATACCGGTAGCCATCCCCTTAGCAACACCAGACAGGTACGGTGGGGATCCTAACACAGTGCAGGTATTCCTCACACAAGTGGCGCTACATTTCTCGTGCAAGCCAAGGGCGTTCCCCACGAGTCAGGCTCGCGTGGCTTTCCTTATTTCCTATTTGGCTGGAAACGCGGCACAATGGGCCGTACCTCTGGTGAGCAGGGACGACCCCATCTTATGTGATTGGGGTGCTTTTCGCGAGGAATTCCTGAAGGTATTCGATAGAAGGGCTGACTCGTACACGGCGGACCGTGAAATGCTTGAGTTGAGACAGGGATCCAACGAACTGGTGCAGTATCTCAACGCGTTCCGAAGGCTGGTTGCGGAAACCAAGTGGCCTGTTGCTAAACAGACGGCGCTCTTCCATCACGGACTGTGCGATGAGCTCAAGGACGCCGTGGCTCATATTGACCCGCAACCTAAGACATGTGAGGGCCTTATCAACCTGGTATTACGGCTGGAACATAGGCTAAGTGAAAGAAAGGGGGATCATGGGAGAAAAGGAAAATCCCTTCCATCCTATGTGACAGTGGGAAGTCCTGAAACTTCCACCGCATCCAAGGGAGAACCCATGGACATCGGCGCAATACGAGCGAGCCTCACAGCCACGGAGAAAGAGTCACGCCGTAAACAAGGATTGTGCCTATATTGTGGCAAAAAAGGCCACTACGTACGTGAATGCCCTGCCAAACCGAAGACGTCACGTTATCGGGCCACCCGGTCGGTAACAGCCGTGGTGGACATACCGGCGGAAAACTGGAGGACTCCCAGACCGAAGAAGGGGCATCTCGGAGTCACTCATCCATCCCTTCCCTTTCCAACTCAGTCACTAAGGGACACCGACACCTGTTTCTCACGGTGCACGTGGGAGTGCATGACCAGTGGATACCCGTTGTGGCCATGGTGGATTCAGGGGCCACTGGCATATTTATGGACCACAACGAGGCATGCAGGCTAGGGCTAGTGCTTCTTCCCAAAGCTGTACCCGAAGACGTCTATGCTGTAGACGGAAGGCGATTGGTGACGGGGCCCATCGGGCAGCACACGGGGGTCCTTCCGATGAGATATGGGAGGAACCATTTGGAACAAATCGATTTTAACATCATCCGAGCACCCCAATATGGCGTCATATTGGGATTGCTGTGGCTACAGAAACACAACCCCTCTGTGGATTGGCCAACACATCGCGTCGAAATGACGTCACCGTATTGCATCCTGCATTGTGGAAAAAGAACGGAATCCCTTGACGCAGATGAGAGCGGGAGTCAGACGGTGGCTACAGCGGCGGAAAAAGATGTGGCTCTCCCCCAGGCTTATCACAGTTTTGAGGATGTATTTGATGAGGTGAAGGCGGAAGTGCTACCACCACATAGACAGTTTGACTGCCAGATCGACCTGGTGCCAGGGGCCAGCGTTCCCAGCGGCAGGCTGTATGCCCTGACGGAGCCTGAAAACGTGCATCTCCGGGGGTACCTGGATAAACTCCTCAAACTAGGATTCATCCGCCCGTCCAAGTCTCCGGCCGCCTCGCCACTCTTCTTCATCCCGAAAGCTAATGGGGAGCTGAGAGCCTGTGTGGACTTTAGGGCATTGAATGCGATCACCATAAAGAATCGGTACCCCTTGCCTCTCATCAGTGTACTTCTGGAACAGGTCAAGAAAGCTCGTATCTACACCAAGTTGGATTTGAAAGGGGCATACCATCTGGTGCGCATGAGGGACGGAGACGAGTGGAAGACCGCCTTTAAGACCAGGTTCGGCCTTTTTGAGTACCTCGTCATGCCGTTCGGGCTGTGCAACGCCCCGGCAGCCTTTCAGTACTTTTTGAATGAGGTATTCAGAGAGGAGTTGGATATCTACGTGGTCGTATATATCGACGACATCCTCATCTATTCGTCCAGTGTGGAGGAGCACGTACACCACGTCAAAGCTGTGCTCCAAAAGCTGAGGGAAAACAAGCTGTTTTGTAAACTCAGCAAGTGTGACTTCCACGTCACATCCGTGGAATTCCTCGGAGTAATGCTGAGTCCAGAGGGACAGGAGATGGCAGAACGAAAGATCAAGGCGGTGAAAGACTGGCCGGTGCCCCAAAGCGTGAAGGACGTCCAAAGTTTCATTGGCTTCGCCAACTTTTACAGGCGGTTTATAGATGGATTTTCAGGATTGGTGGCCCCAATCACACAGCTACTGAGGAAGTCCAAGGAGTTTGTCTGGTCCCCTGAAGCGAACGCAGCCTTTGAGGCCCTGAAAAGCGCCTTTGGTAAGGCGCCGGTGTTGGCTCACCCCGATCCGGATCTCCCCTACGTGGTGGAAGCGGACGCATCGGATGTGGCGCTGGGGGCTATCTTGTCCCAACGCAACCACGACACAGGGGTGCTTCATCCCGTTGCGTACATGTCCCGCAAACTCAACGACGCCGAACGCAACTACCATATTGCGGAGAAGGAGCTTCTCGCAATCAAGGACGCCTTCACCGAATGGAGGCATTGGTTGATGGGGGCAAGACATGTGGTATCGGTGTACACGGATCATCGGAATCTTCAGTTCATGACGGCCACACGACACCTTTCTCCCAGGCAGCTGCGGTGGATGATCTTCTTTGCGGGGTTCAACTTCCGCATCACTTATCGGCCGGGGACGGAAAACCGGAAGGCGGACGCCCTGTCCCGTCAATCTACGGTTAAGGAACCATTGCCTGCGACCGAGCATTCCATCATTTCCCCGAGGATGGTATTGGGAGTTATCCAACCGGATACGTTCCTGAGGGGAATAAAGAGAGGGATCAGGTCATTCGCATGGCGGAGGTGGCTCCTCAGTCACAGAGAATGGCAGCTGAAGGACGGGATACCCCTGAAGGGCAGGTGCCTATTGATACCCACGCCTAGGCTAAGGAAACAAGCATTCATCTGGTGCCATGACTCTCCATGCGCAGGTCATTTGGGCTTTGAAAAAACGGTGGCTAGCATGGGACGGCATTTCTGGTGGCCAACCATGAGAGTGGATGTCAGGAGGTGGGGACAGGAGTGTCCTACGTGTGCCACCATGAAGGCCGACCATGGCCGAACCCAAGGGCTCTTACATCCACTTCCGACCCCGGATAGACCATGGGATAACATATCACTGGACTTCGTAGTGGGCCTCCCGGTAGACCAGGGGATGACGGCAATACTGGTGGTGGTGGATTACTTGACGAAAATGGGGCACTTCATCCCCTGCAAGAGAGTCCCTACGGCCGGGGAATTGGCGTCACTACTCCTAAAGAATGTGGTACGACTGCATGGATTACCTGGGGTGATCGTGTCGGACCGGGGGTCGCAGTTTACTGCGCAATTCTGGAAGACGTGGTGCACAGCGCTGCATGTTAAGACCGCCCTGTCCACCAGCTACCACCCTCAAACGGACGGCCAAACCGAGCGCCTGAACCAAACGCTCAAACAGTATCTGCGATGTTTTGTGGACCAGGGCAGGGACGAATGGGTCGACTTGCTATGGGTTGCAGAGATAGCCTATAACAACGCCACTCACAGCTCCACACAGTCATCTCCGTTCTATAGCAACTATGGCCATCATCCCAGGTTCTTGCCATTTCTACATCCGTTCAGAGAGGACAGGATTCCCGCCACAGCGGACAGGGTGGCACACATAAAAGACACGTTGATGCGCTCAAGGGCTGTCCTAATAGAGGCCAAGAGAAGATACAAGGCTGCGGTAGACAGGAAGAGAAGGCCCGGGCCGCTGTACCGCACTGGAGACTACGTCTGGATATCCACAAGAAACATGAGGTTTCGAAAGAACAGTGTGTTCCATCCCAAGTACATGGGCCCCTATCGAATTACCAAGTGTATGGGTCCCGTGAACGTGAAGGTGTGCTTGCCCCAGTCATTACGGATACACCCTGTCTTTCACGTATCATTGCTCAAACCAGCACCCTCCAAGCCGTCTGGGACACCTAGGCCGATATGCGTGGAGTCGGAGGTGGAGTATGAAGTGTCGGGCATACGGGCGTCCAAATGGCGCAGGGGGAAGCTGTGGTACCTGGTTGCGTGGAAAGGATATGGCCCGGAGGAGCAATCATGGGAACCGGCTGAAGGGGTTCATGCTCCGCGCCTGGTCTCCTTGTTCCATCGGCGTTTTCCTGCCAGCGCTGGACCCGTGGGGAGCCGCTGAGAGGGAGGATGTACTGTCAAGAATTCCTGTCATGCGTGGGGAGGAAAACGGTAACCAGCGACAACGGACTACATCTCCCAGGATGCTTAGCGGTTGAGAGGTTATGAAAACAGGAGAGCTGTTACAGAACTCAAGGAAAACACGCCCTTATGTAAACAGGAGAGCTGTTACATAACTCAAGGAAACACGCCCTTATGTAAACAGGAGAGCTGTTACATAACTCAAGGAAAACACGCCCTATAAAGGGAGGAACCGGGAGGTACAACGCTGTCGGATATTGTGTTTACACCGACGTACCTGCTTCGTGAAGAGCAGTGTTCCGGAGTGGTGCTCCAGTAAGGCAAGAACGGAGGTAGGTTGAGTCGTTACTCCCTGGGCCGTGTCTTGCCCCATCGTCACCTGTGAAGGACCCGGAAGCTCTACCGGTCAACCATTGAGCTTCGCTTTTTGACTCGGCTGAGTCAAAGCGCAGTGGCGCTTTTGCTGGTTGGAGTCGTAACTCCCAGCCCGACCAGAGATACAGGGACTGCCAGCTGTCACGCACACCAGGAGGTGTTTGCCGCGTTACAGACTCGGAAGTCCACAGGATTGATCGAGCGGCTGCTCTCGGTTCAGTCTTCTTACTTTTGATTGGGGTATCGGTGACGCATCACCAGGAGGTGACTCCGCGTCCCGGTGCAGTCTGAGGAAGAGGTGGAGCGGCTGCTCCCTTCAGGTAGAGACCCCGGCTGGGTGTTTCCCTGACTCCTCGATTCTCCCCAACACTCTTCGTGCCCCTCACAGCCTACCGATTGGCATTGTCGGCCATTTCATTTCTGCCCTCTGTTGGCATACGCCGGGACCGGCGTATATGCAGAGGACGGTTAGGACCATCCGTGCGGTGGGGTGGTAACGTACATAGCCTGGAGGATTCCAGTGACTATAACTTTTGTTTATTCTTAGTGTTATTTGTGCCTTCATTAAAATAACTTACCCTTCACAAGTGGTTGCGTCCTCATTATCGTGTCTGTTAAACGATCCTGAGACGTTCAGGGCGTTACAGTTGTAGAAGGGATTCCCACTTGGAGGATTCATGTCCGGTTCCTCCAATTGGAACTCCAACTTATGAGCTTTATGTAAAACATGGCGTGGGCCCCATTGCATATAATGAAGTATGGATCCGATACACCAGAAAGGACGGTGTTTTAAAATGGCCCCAAAATGGTAGTTTCGATACAGATATTTGAGATAATTTGGAAGTTAAATTGTTTAAAAAGAAAGCCCGGCCGGCGATGTTTGATTCTTTCCGCCTATGGCGCAAGGAAGCCAAACAGAAGGAAATTAAGCTAGCGAAAAGGAATAAGAGAGAAAGAGGTATGTCAATGATGCAAGCAGCTGTGCAATTTAAAGATAATGAGGAGGAACAAATGAATGAGCAGTTACATAGACAGCGCAAACTAGGGATCGATAAATGTTACTCTGTTTTGTCACCCCTTGTGCAAGATGAAACAAAAGAGAAAGAGAAAGATTCCCTAATGTCCCATTTGCTAAGTTTGCCACCCCCGTATGCGCAAAATGCCACAGCACCTCCACAGCTCGTAAATGCGCAGCCTCCAGTAAATATGCCGCAAGCCTTCCCACAACCGCCAGCTTCTCCTCAGCTGGCTCCTATTCCTGCAGTGCAGCCCTCTCAAGGGCCGCCAGTTTTGTTACCTGTTGCCCCCGTGCTTCCTGCGACTTTACCTAGCACATCAGCTGCCTCCCCTGGCGCTCTTTCTTACACTACCCAGGTACCTGATCTGAATCCGCCTTTCTTCCCTCTGTCTACCCCCCCGTTTTCGCCTCAACTTCTCCTTCAGCACGACAACGACTAGCTAATGTAGTTACTAGTTTAATGTCGCCTCTCTTTGGGTCATCTAGTATGACCCCTGGTTTACAACGTAAGCAATTGCGTAGTCAGCTGCCTGGTCCTGACGAGAAAGAGGTGTTAGATCATCTGGCGCGTAGGTGGATTGGTTTACCTTCACTCTATAATGTGGAATCAGTTGTTAACGTTTTCCACCAATGGGATGCCCCAAAACAGAGGTATGTCTTTGACAAAATGTGTGAATTCCTCTGTGAGGAATTGGAGGATCACGGTTCAAATTCAACCCCACAGGAGTTGTGTCGAGTGCGGTTTGATTTTGGAACAGGTACAATTGTGGGTCCCGATGTAGATAGAGCAGTTGCGATTTTACTGTCCTTCAGGGATGGCGATTGTCAACAATCATTGTTTGAACAGGAATTCCCTGTGGGGAAGAAGGTAAAAGCGCGCCAATATCCGATGCGTGAGGTTCCCCCAGTTTGGAGACCTGCTGATCCACATATTGCTCCACCTGTCTTAGCACATTTTCATCGTGTTTGGGTACATGTCCCATGGAAGCGTTCTGAGGTGTTAGCGCTTAAGCAGACATTGCCTGACCCCCGTAAAAACCCTACAGGATATTATAAGGAGTTATCACAAACTGCAGAATCGTGTGTCATGAATCTAGCTGACATAGATATGTTGTTCGGGAATGTGGTTCCACAGCCTTTATGGAGATCCATTCGTAATGTAGATCACGCTGCAGAATTGGGTAACACATGGGCTAATATCATTGCTGCAGACGCTGGCCAAGTTGGTGGTGCGAAGCCTGACCCTTTAGTAGCAGACCTCCCTGGTAGAATTATTACATACATGAAAACTTTAATGCCCGCGATGCGCGTGAATTGGGATAAACTATCCGCATGCCGAGCAGAAGAAAGATGAGACAGTGTCCGATTTCTTTACAAGGTTTGAAGAAACGTTTATCGACCACAGTGGTCAAGACATGAGTACTGAAGGTGGCCAACGGTTATTTGTGGATCAATTTGTGCAGAATCTACTTCCCGAGTTGTGTAAAAAATTAAAAGATTCAGAGAGTTCTTGGGCTGTTTCCTCTTCAGCGCAAATACTGGCTACTGCACAGTATTATGAAAATAGAGATAAAGACGAGAAGGATAGAACAGATAAGAAAACGAAAGAACTGAAAACGAAGGTCCTTTTACAGCAGGCTTATCCGCCACGTGGAGGACAGAATAATTATAGGCAAACCCAAGGTATCTATCAGCAGCCCCAACAATTTCAGAATAACCAGCAAATGAATGGGTATTATCAACCACGTATCCCTCTAGGTCCCAATCAATGTTCATATTGCAGAGAGGAAGGTCATTTCAAGTATAGTTGCCCTAAATTAATGCAGCGTACTAGTAATGCGTATGACGCAAGAGGTAGACGTGGTCAGCAAGCTCCTAGAGGTAGAGGGCGTGGAAATGTTCCCCAGAACGCGCGTCCTCTTCCGCCTCAAAATATCATAAATAGCTTTGATCAGCAAGCCAATGCAACTGGTAATACAGCTCAGTACTATAATAATGATTATTATGCAGAAGACGACAATGTGGAAGGTAATGATTACTAGGACAGCCATAGACAGAGAGAGGGAGTTGTTTCAGTACCAGTGGATCAGAGTGGACCATATGTTAAAGCGACTACAGCGGGTGTAACAGAGCCCTTTCTGCTGGACACTGGTGCTGCAAAGAGTTCAATTATGCATTCAAAACTCCCTGGTGCGCCTTTGTCTGGCGAAATGAACGTTTCAGTAGGTTTTTCTGGCGCCCCAGTTAGAAACCCGATTTCTAGTCCTATGCCCCTTTCTGTTGGACCTTGTGAGTTAAAAGCACCCCTCATCCTAACGACAGGTTGTGGTGAAAATTTGTTAGGATTGGATTTGTTAAAAAGATTGCATGCAACGCTATATTGTTCTCCCTCAGGAGTACAACTTACATTAGGTAAGGAAGTGATTTCCCCGATGTATTTGTCTAAGAATGCAATGCCGCCTGAATTGTCATCCCTTCCGGATGTCCTTTGGGCTACTGGTCCCAATGATGTGGGTCTCTTGGAAATACCGCCATATGTGGTCACTTTAAAAGCCAATGTCAGATTGCCACGTATTCCCCAGTACAAGATCTCCAATGAAGGTCAGCAAGCGTTGTTAGCAATTGTCAGTGATTTGATTAAAAAGGGTGTAATTGAAGAGACAAGAGGCAACGTTTGCAATAGTCCTGTTTTACCTGTCTTAAAACGAACGGACCCTTCACAGCCACCTGTTTACAGATTTGTGATTGATCTTAGAGAGGTAAATAAGATTGTTGTGCCACAGTTTCCAGTTGTCCCTGATATAACTGCCTTGTTAACTATGATTCCAGCCTCCGCTGCATGGTTCTCAGTGATCGATTTAAAGAATGCTTTCTTTAGCATCCCAATTGCAGAGGAGAGCAGGGACATTTTTGGCTTCACTTTAGGAGGTCGAAGCTTCCGCTTTAAACGTGCTCCCCAGGGCTACTGTGAAAGTCCATCAATATACAGTCAAGCTTTAAAAGCGCAGCTTGATGCACTTGTTTTACCGAGTGGCGCTATCCTCATTCAGTACGTTGACGATTTGCTAATCGCCGAGGATACTGAAAAGATTTGCAAAGAAGCTACATTGTCATTGTTAAGTCATTTGTCTGCCTTTCATCATAAAGTGTCTCTCTCAAAACTGCAATATTGTCGACAAGAAGTGACCTACTTAGGTCATCTCTTATCGAAGGAGGGAAGGAAACTGACCCCAGAACGAATTCAAGCCATCGCACAATTGAGTGTGCCCAGAACACAGAGAGAAGTGCGTGCTTTCTTGGGCATTACTTCATACTGTAGGCACTGGATACCGAATTTTTCTTTGCTGGCAAAACCTTTGTTAGCACTAACATGTAAAGACACACTGAATCCTATCCCATGGTCTGAGGAGTGTCAGAAAAGTTTTTGGGAATTACGTAATGCATTATGTTCAGCTCCTGTGTTGGGTACTCCTGACTACAGCAAGCCTTTTACATTGTATGTTCATGAAAAGGACGGTTGCGCATTATCAGTGTTAACACAGCCTTTTGGTGACAGACCGCGTCCATGCGCATATTTTTCATCAACCTTGGACCCGGTAGCGAGGGCATTGCCAAGTTGTTTGAGAGCCACAGCGGCAGCAGCTGTGTCTATTCGACAGTCTGCTGGACTAGTAATGGATAATACATTTATTTTTATGGTTCCACATGCTGTGGACACATTGTTAAACAGGACCAAGACACAGCACTTAACTAATGCGCGATTGTCTGGATATGAATTGACACTGTTAGCAAACCATATACACATAAAGAGATGCAACACGTTGAATCCAGCTACATTATTGCCGATTCCAGCAGACCTAGATGAGATTGAGCAACATGATTGTCTGTTCAGAACAGAAGAAGAGACGAAAGGGAGAGTGGATCTTAAAGATACTCCCCTGACTGAGTGTGATGGTACCTTATGGGTGGATGGTTTGTGCTTTAAGCTTCCGAATGGGGATACGACTGCTGCATATGCTATCACGACTTTGCATACGATCGTTGAAACTGCACGAGTGCCACATAATTCGGCTCAAGCAGCAGAATTGATTGCCCTTACAAGAGCATGCGTGTTGTCTGAAGGAATGAAAGTGAACATATATACTGACAGCCAGTACGCCTTTGGTGTGGCCCATAGTTTTGGGCAATTGTGGAAAGAACGTGGGTTCCTGACTTCGCATGGAGCTAAAATTCAGAATGGCAAGTTGGTGAATTATCTCCTTGAGTCACTGACCCTACCGTTACAAGTTGCGATTATGAAATGCAGTGCGCACAAGAAAATCACTGATTATGTTGGTCGTGGTAATGCTTTTGCTGATGAAATCGCGAAAGAAACAGCAAAAGATGTGAAGACTCGAATGTATGTTGCAGGCCCTGCAAGATGGGTTAATGACGTTGGAATGTGTGAAGACACAATAGAGAGTGTGAAGTCCCTTCAAGCTGAAGCCACAGAGAAAGAGTTGAGCAAGTGGAGAGAAAGTACGGGTAAATTGGATGAGAATGGTTGTTGGGTTGATTTGTCAGAACATCGGCGATGGTTGCTACCTGATGCATATGTGTTCCCAGTGGTTACTATGGCACATGGAATGGCACATATCAGTATGAAAGGAATCTGTAAGTTGTTGGCTTCAGTATGGCAGAATGCTGGAATTCCCAAGTGTGCAGAGAATGTGGTCAAGAATTGTATGGTATGTTTGAAATACAACCCTGGTAGAGGAACCCCAACTCCAGCTGGTCATTTTGCGCCTCCATCATATCCATTTGAAGTTTTGCAGCTAGATTTTATCCACATGGAAAGGAGCAACAACTTGAAATATGTATTGGTTGGTGTTTGCGCTTTTTCAAAATGGATAGAAGCATATCCCCTGAAAGACAACACTGCTTTATCCGCAGCCAAAGCCCTAGTGAAGGAATTTTTTCCTAGGTTTGGAATGCCAAGAATGGTGTGGAGTGATAATGGGAGTGAATTTGTGGGTCGAGTGATGAAGAATGTGTGTGAGGGGTTAGGGATAAAGCAAAAGTTTCACGCTGCAAATCACCCCCAATCAGCTGGTTTAGTAGAGTGCTACAATGGCACTCTAAAGCTCAAACTAGCCCAAATCCAGGCGAGCACCGGTCTTAAATGGCCTGACGCTCTGCCATTAGCACTCCTATCCACCAGAATGACCGTGCATTCACGAGTTGGACTTAGTCCATATGAGGTGATTTTTGGCCGCCCGGCCAATGTATGGGGTGTGCCAAGACCGACGAAATTCAGCGAAATCGAACATCCAGTACTGCTTGACTATCTGTGTGAATTGACGGCTAAATTGCCTGTTTTACACGATTAGAGGATGGAGTTTTTCAAGATGGAGAGACTTGCTGAGGAAATGAACTTTAAAGCGAAAATATGTAAAATAATGAAGAGCAAACGTTTTGTATTATTATGTTTGTTTATACTATGTAGTATGATGGTGTTTACTGTAGGATTTGTATTCTTCTCCTCTCAAGAGCCCATTGCACCCACTGTACAGCCTATACCTCCTCCTACTGCTTCCTTGCACTCTTTCCACCCTCTGCCTGAACACGAACAAGCTAGACGATCAGAGTTTGTAAACAACTCGTTTATTCAGCTCCTGCAACAGCACCAACTAGTCATGAATACAACCAATTGCTGGGTGTGTGGTTTAATGCCACATACCATTAACAAGGGTATTCCATATCTAGTGCTGCCGTTTAGTTATAATTGATCGTCATGGGCATTCCAGACCATGTTCCTTTTTGCATTAGATGCCTACTCCCCGCGACAACCGCGTTCCATCAGACCTAGCACCAATAATAAAGCTTTAATGAAAGGAGTTGCCGATATGAGCAGAGATATCGACGCATACTCATCTATTCCCAAGGATGAATTGCGAGCTTATGTAGGGTGGAACGCGACGGGGTAAGCATTAGTCTGGGTGAAAGACAGCGGAAAATCTCATCCCCAATTTGGGTCGTACCCCACATGGGTCGGTTCTGTTTACAAGGTAATGGTCAGAATCCAAGAGCTCAACTGGGGAGAAGTGACTGTACTGAAACGTACACTTTTCCATCACAGTTTTACCCTGCGTTTTTGGCTGCCAAGGGTACATATTTTGTCTGCAATGACCGAGCATATACATGGTTGCCCCCTGATTTCTCGGGCACGTGTTATATTGCAAATTTGCTACCGCCGACATTTACTGCTGCCTCTGATTATCACAAGACCAGAGTTGTGAGAGGAGTGATTAGTAAGGATGATACTGCCGGTCAGGAAGCAGGAGACTTCTTTTTGGGTTTCCTGCCGTTTTGGGGACTGATGGTCAATAGTAGGAACCTGAGACAACTGACTTGTGTGGTTGAATCCACTGTTAATGTTACGGCTGGTGCCCTTGGTAATTTGACAGCTGAGCTCCAAGCGGATCGCCTCATGACTTTGCAGAACCGCATGGTTCTAGACGTCATACTTGCAGACCGCGGTGGGGTATGTAAGGTTATCCAATCTAGTTGTTGCATTTTCATACCAGATAACGCTCCAACAGTTTATCAAGCCATCTCCAAACTGCATAAAATATCTGAATCCATACATGTGGATAAAGGAGATTGGTCACTGGTGGGGTGGTTCTGGGAACTGATATCTGCCTGGGGTTGGAAGATTCTGATGGTCATTGGAATGATCTTAGCCATTCTTTTCCTGGTCTGTCTGTGCATACACTGTGCTCCTGCAATATGTGGCCTCTGTGCTACATTATGTGTAAGGAAACCTGTATCGAGGGACGAGCTAAGTAACAGGATGATGCTACAGCAACATCTCCATGACTTCGTGAATATTGACCTAGACTTGGATTGATGTGAGTATAGTTATTGCCTATGTAAGGGCAAAAGGAGGGTCTGTGGTACTTTGAAATTTGGGACCGCGTGGGAGGCAGGGCCCTACCCCTGTCTATTCCGGTATTAGTGAACTGCGAATGGCCAATGCGGTATGTACAAGTGCTTTGTATAACGTTTTAACGACAAATGCACTTTGTATACGATATTTTACATTGACTTCGTGGGTTCCATCTTAGAGCGGTGGCCATCTTATGGTTGCCCTCACATAGGCTACACATTACGAACAAGTACGGGCCTTTAGAACACATGTGCCTTCCTTTGACTTCTCTGTGACCTGGGCAGCTTGGCTCCGCTGCCCCAGGTCAGTCCGGTCTCACGAGCTCCCCGTCCTATGGCCACCTGTGATTAGCATCAGGGTTTGACACACCATAAAGCCTTTTCATCCCACACAAGCCTCCGGCTAATCTCTTTCACACCTGACTCTTCCTGCTTTATGGCTTGTTTTATAAACAGGAGATGCCCGTGTTTATTGGGGCCAGTTGATATCTGATGTGGGATCTGAGCCTCGCTGGGTAAATAATTGTGGGCTGGCTTAACTGGAATGTGGGATGGTCATCATGACTCTGCCTTTTCCTTTGTAATGGATACATGTAAATGACCATATCGTAAAACAAGGAATGTATGCCTGAAGCATGATATTTTGTATTTAAGGAGAAGCCCGTTTCTGTAACTTTAAGCAGTCTCCTGAGAACATACATTGTGTTGTACTTCTCGGATACCTGTAATTGGTCTGCAGCCAATAAATCGATCTTTGACTTCACCTAGAAGACTCTGTGTTTCTGTAGGTCTGAAACAGGAAGAACCCGAAGTCTTAGGGTGTGTTCCCCTGCACCGCTGGGCTTTAAATTCCCAGTACTTCACCATCCAAAGACGGTTAGCTTGACCTTGGGTCCCAGGCACCTTCTCCGGCGAAAGTATCATCCCTGCATTCCATTATACGCCCATGTTGGCTTCTCATGCCATCCTAACTCCTAAAACAAAAGGGTTAGTCTCCCTAACAAGCTAGGTGTCCTTGCACCTGTAACAGAAACATGGAAACGAGAAACTTTCCACTTCACTGAGATTTTCAAATGTCTCTGAAACCCAGAGCCTTTCCAAGGCAAACAATTTTCGGCCTACAATATTCAGCTAACATAAGAAATGAATAGGCCTTTCTCTCAACCGTAGATGCGGTCAGGCCTTTACACATTTTAAACACACGTCTCTAAAACCATACTATAAGCATTGATATTCATTAAATTGCATACATGAATAAGCAATCTACACGTGCAGACTTTAAAATGGTGCACATTTAAATCCTAATATATCACATTATACGTTAACTAATTCGTTATGCATCATCTAACATACAATTTCGACTAAACAATTCATTAACTTCATAAATGACTTTGATACATTTCTATTCGTACCAATATATGCTGCTGTTAATACTACAATTCAAAGCCACATGTTAAACATCCCACTAAATATATGGGTGCAGACTACAAGTGATTATAATACACCCCTACAAATTTCAGAACATGGCGCTCTATCAGTTCTCCCCTTTTATGACTAGTGTCATCACACCATTTCACAATTCCCTTGGAGGAAGAACTGACCTAAACATTACTTGTTGCCATTCTCCCCCGTCGGAGTCTCTCCATATTCTTAAGATTCTGATATTGACTATCCTGCAGTCTGGCCATTCTCATTTCACTCGCTCTAAGAACTCTCCCAACTCTGTTTCCTTTATACCACTTATAGGCTCTAACAAACCCCCACAGGCAAACCACACAAACCACACCGATGATGAGAGGTCTCAATACAAAGCCAAGGAACCCTTTCCCCAGCTTGGCAAACCAACTGTCAGGTTCCTCCGTTCCGATGTCCCCGAGGCTGTGTTGATGCTCTAGGGGGGCCCACCTCTGAATGACCCCAAGTCCGGCGTGAGTGTTCACGGACTTTTGGGGTGATCGAGCGGGGGAAGGAAAGGATGGGGACTGCAGGGAGGGAGATCTGAAAAGCAAAGAACACAAGACACTATGAGACCCTGTTCTGGTCTAATGAACACTTGTGGTTTCTTACACACCAATGTTTTCCAACCTAGATTGCCCCCTCACCTGTAAAGGAAAGAAGGTACGTCAAAGACCTATATGGGAGAGCTAGAGGCAGTGACCAGTGGTTTCAGGCAACTAATACAAATACAAAAGGGAAATCGGACATACATGAATATCACTGTCACACCATCAATGAGAACATTACATCACGGCAGAAACTGCTCTTGCATGTACCCACTTGCAAAGCCCTTTTGTATTCTACGCCACCGGAGTTGTCACCACCCCATCTGGACTAGGCTCTCTCGTATGTCTGGATATAAATAGAAAAGAAACAATAATGATGACTGGCGGTGGTGGGGGATCTTGTGACCTCTCGCCTACTTGCCAGCAATACTCTCTCTTCACAACCGTACTTCTCATTCGTTACATCATTCTTGAGAATGTACGACTTTCTCTGTACACAAGACCGTGAACATACAGGCAGCACTAATGTTGTTTCTTCTATTCTCTCACGTCGAGAGATTGACTTGCTTGTGGCGTGCGGTTCAGGCACGATTGTTTAGGCAAATGAGGCGTGACGGCTCCTCTGCATGAGACCAGCTGGTCTCTCCAACAGAGGGGCGGGTTAACAAATGCAAAAGTACCGGGATAGCTTCCCGTTTACGTTTAAGAATACTGAGACCACGTCTCACTCTTCCGATCACGGAAGAAGAAGTCGGCACCCCACACGCCTACCTTGGTAGTGATGACTCCGGGGAAAGTCGGCGTACTGCTTCCCTCCTCCTCCGTTCTGGCTGGTTCAGTCCGTTACCGCGATACAGCGCGTCCTGGTTGCTCTCTGGCTACGAAGAATTATCGGCTCCGAAGGAGTCGACCTTTCCACTTTTACGTTCCCGACGGGCGTAGCTCGAGTCACATGCTGCGTCTCTCGCGACGCCCGTCGGGAATTGTAGTCTTTCGGTCCACCCACCCGCGGCTCTCAGTAAGTCCGGGCCGGCGGTGCGCTGTTCCGTGGATCATGACAGCACATCCCCCTTCCGAGGATCACCGACGGCCGTCAGGCTTCAGAGGGTGGAACCTATGAAATCTAGCCACGAGTCTGGGAGCATGAACCGCCTCTGCCGGTTCCCACGAATCGTCCTCCGGCCCATACCCCTTCCAGGAGACCAAGTACCTCACCCTACCCCGCACTAGTTTAGCATCTAGGATGGCCTTGACTTCATATTCTTGATCCTGTTGGACAAGCACCGGAGCTGGCCGCCTGTTGTGGGGTGGTTTGGCAGGTTTCAGAAGAGAAACGTGAAAAACCGGATGGATGCGAATATGTGCAGGTAGTCGCACCTTCACTGCCACCGGGTTGACATGCTTAAGGACCTGATAAGGTCCGATGAATCTAGGGTTGAATACACTATGCCTTTTAAACCGGATGTTTCTGGTGGACAACCATACCCACTCCCCTTTCTGGTATACTGGACCTGGTCTCCGGTGTTTGTCTGCTTGTCTCTTGTATTGGATCTTTGCTTTCAGTAAATTGACTCTCGCCTGCGCAAGGACCTTCCGCATAAACACTAGCCCATCGCGCAACTCGGGGCGTCGTGTCTCGGTGTTAGGCATCAGTAACGGGGTGAATCTAGGATGGAACCCATACGTACTGAAAAAGGGAGAGTGTTTGGTGGACGAGTGTGTGGCGCTGTTGTAGGCGATTTCTGCAGACCATAACCACTCCACCCACGCCTCTGTGGCCTTGTTTACGTAGCACCTAAGGTATTGCTTCAAGGACTGGTTCAGCCTCTCGGTTTGGCCATCCGTTTGTGGATGGAAACTCGTTGACAGGGAAGAGGTAACCTGGAGCTTGGAGCACCATGTTCTCCAGAAGCCCGATGTAAATTGGGCTCCCCTGTCGGACACGATGACTTGCGGAAGTCCATGAAGGCGGACCACATGGGTCAGCAGGAGTACGGCCAATTGTCCCGCGGTGGGGGCCTGTTTGCAGGCTATGAAGTGGCCCATTTTTGTGTAGTAGTCTATCACCACCATGATGGCTGTCATTCCTTGATCCCGGGGGAGACCCACGATAAAATCCACGGAGATTCATTCCCAGGGTCTTTCTGGAGTGGACATTGTTTGTAATAATCCTGGAGCTGCTCTATGATCCGATTTCATTTGGGCACAAATGGAACATTCTTGTACCCATTTCTGGACGTCGGGACGAATGAATGGCCACCAAAAGTGTCTTAACATTCTTTCCAATGTCTTTTGTCTTCCAGTATGTCCCGCACTCGGAATTGCGTGACACCATTCAAACACCGTTGTCCTTAGCAAGTTGGAGGGGACGAGTAACTGTCTCCCTTTCATAGGGAGGCCGTGATGTAACCTCCATTCCGGGTGAAAACGAAGCCAGGTTCTCCACTTTCCAGTTTGTATTCTTCGTCTCACTCTGTTCAGGAAGTCGTCTGTGGCCACTATCCCCACCACACGACTAGGTTCTATGATCGCCTTTTCTGGTACCATCTCTTTGTGCTGAGGGGTTTCCTGTCTCGTGAGGGCGTCTGCTTTCCGATTATTCACTCCTGGACGAAAGGTAACTATAAAGCTAAATTCCGCGAAAAACAACGTCCACCGGAGTTGGCGCGGGGTCAGGTGTCGAGCTGCTCTTAAAAACTGGAGGTTGCGGTGGTCGGTATATACCGTGATCTGATGTGAAGCCCCCATGAGCCAATGTCTCCACTCCATGAATGCGTCCTTGATCGCCAAAAGCTCCTTTTCAGCGATCGTATTGTTTTGTTCCGCTGGGTTCAGCTTGCGGGAGATATAGGCGATGGGGTGGAGGTATCCTGTTGTCTCGTGTCTCTGTGATAGTACCGCTCCCACTGCTATTTCTGAAGCGTCTGCTTCGACAAAAAACGGTAACTCCGGTCTTGCATGGACTAGAACTGGAGCAGACGTGAAAGCCTCCTTTAAGCGATCGAACGCCTCTTGGGTTTCCGAAGTCCATATGAACGGAACCTTGACTCTAGTCAACTTGGTCAGGGGAGCGACTGTGTTGGAGAAGTTCTGGATAAATCTCCGGTAGAAATTCGCAAACCCCAGTAGACTTTGAATGTCTTTCACCGTGTGTGGACGAGGCCATTCAACCACGGCTTTTACCTTCCTCTCTGCCATGACTTGTCCCGAGGGGGTAAGCATCACCCCGAGGAATTCTACGGTGTTAACATGGAACTCGCATTTAGTGAGTTTACAGAACGGTTATGGGTCGTTTAGTGTTAGGAAAAGTACAGACCTGTACTTGAGGATGCTAACATTCTGTCCCCATTTTAAGCGGGATTTCATTCCTTTACCAGCACCACAGACCAAATTTTTCGGTTTTTAACTATCTACTGGAGGAACGTGGTCCTGAATGGGGGGTCACTCTACGCTGTCTTCGTAGATCTTAAATCAGCGTTTGATCTGGTCCCTCGGAGGAAATTGTGGGGCGTGCTCGGTGACCTGGGGATGGCTCCGGAATTGATAACACTTCTCACTCGCTTACATGAGGGCAATTTTGCAAAAGTTAGATGGGGGGCGCAGGGGGAGGTTACCGACTCCTTCCCTGTTGGGCGTGGTGTCCGACAGGGGTGTGTGTTGGCTCCTACCCTGTTCTCTTTGTACATCAACGGGGTAGTTGAGTACCTTTTGGTGACCCCCACTGAGGCTCCCCTGTTGGCTGGCAACCATGTCCCTGTCCTCATGTTTGCGGACGATACTCTGCTCATCTCCAGGACACCGAGCGGCCTCCAGAAGGCCATTAATGCATTTGGAGAATTTTGTTCTTTAAGAGGGCTAGAAATAAACACTTCAAAAACCAAGTTCATTGCTTTTAATCAGCACAAATCTTTTAGAGGCAGTATTTTATTAAATAATGTGCCCCTAGAACAGGTGAGTGCGTTTACGTACCTTGGTATCTCCCTCCAGAAGGACTTGGGTTGGAAACACCACTTGGATCTTACAGCTCTAAAACTACACCAGCATATAGGGTGTCTGACCAAGAAATATAAGTCCTCTTTTACAAAACCAGTCACCCCTGCCCTAGGAATTTATAACGCTAAAGCGGTGAGCTCGGCCCTCTATGGAGCTGAGCTCTGGGGATTTAACGATATAAAACAGCTAGCAAGATTAGAAAACACATTTTTGCGTAACCTTGCTAGCGTTCCACAAAGCACTCCTATGATCCCGCTTCATCTAGACCTAGGGAGGAAAAATATAGCGGACCTAGCAAAGTTACGGCCACTCCTCTATTGGAGACGTCTCTGGGTCACTCCGGAACTTGCGCAATATGCCCTGGGCTTTAAGGATGTGATCTTACGGGACTGCTTCCACAGAGTAGGTTGGCTAAAAGAGATCAGGTCCCTTCTCATTAAACTGGATCTAGAGACACTCTGGGACAACCCTGAGACGGCAGTCTTCCCATCAAAGGTGCAACTGAAACAGAAATACTGGGAAATGGTCTATGCATCTGTAGTTCATTCCAGTATCTCAACTAGCCTAACAGGTCGCTTTCTGGATTCTAAATCGTGGCCAGTGTGTGAGGCCTACTGGGATTTGATCGAGAGGCCCTTTGACCGAAAACTTTATATTCAGTTCAGGATAGGTAGTCTACCCATCAAGACCTTTACCTGTAAATGGGCTTCTAGAACTGAAGACAAATGCCACTGCTGTATGGCAATGGCTGAGACCATTCCCCATGTATTTTTTGTTTGTCCGTTATATACGGCCCCACGGCGGAGATGGCTGAAGCCGATTTGTATTTTGTTGGGTGCCCGGAGATGTGCTGTTGCGCTGAGAATCTTAGGGTCTGATTGTAGTCCTAGTATAACTATAGCAGTTGCCAAATTCCTGGGCTGGTCCTGGATCATACGCACTCGCACTTTAAACAAAACTATTGCTGCAACCTAATCCTAAGATGTACTTTTTAAATATGATCTGCTTCACTGTGCTGTCTCTCTTCTTTTAACTGTTCCTAAGGTTTTTTAGATACATGACAGTATATGGAATTTAATTATTTTTTATCCTGTAATTTTAAAGTATTATGTGTTATCTATTTATTATGTTGAGTGATATGTGTTGTATTTATGTTCTTTTATGACAAACTGTCGAAATAAAGCTTTTTGAATTGAGTTTACAGAACAACAGGTTGTGTTGTAACGCCTGTAACACCTGTCGCACATGGGAAATGTGTTCTTCTTCTGTAATGGAGTACACGAGAATGTCGTCGATATAAATGACTACGAACACATCCAGAAATTCTCTCAACACCTCGTTGAGAAAAAATTGAAAAGCGGCCGGGGCATTACAGAGCCCAAAGGGCATCACCAAATATTCGAAGAGCCCGTACCGCGTCTTGAATGCCGTCTTCCATTCATCCCCTTTGCGCATTCTTACTAGGTGATACGCTCCTCGTAGATCGAGTTTGGTATAAATATTCGCAGCTCTCACCTGCTCTAGGAGAACTGGAATCAACGGAAGGGGATAGCGATTTTTTACCGTGATGGCGTTTAATGCGCGAAAGTCGATGCAGCACCTCAATTCCCCGTTGGCCTTTGGAATAAAAAAAAGTGGTGAGGCTGCAGGTGACCGCGACGGACGGATAAATCCTAATCCCAAGTACTTGCCGAGGTAAGTTCGTAGGTGCAGATTTTCTGGTATGGTCAGAGCATAGATCCTTCCACAGGGTATAACGGCACCGGAAATCAAATCAATGCGACAATCGAATTCCCGATGAGGAGGGAGTTCTTTCGCCTTCTTGTCGCTAAATACCTCCTTGAACGCGAGGTAATAGTCTGGTAGCGCCACCTCTTTCTCAGCAGCGGTAGCTACGTCATGCCGGGTGGCAAGCACTGATGCCGGGTGGACGACAGGGAGGATGGGATCCACGTTGCAATGCTTCTGGCAATACGCCGACCGGAACTGTATTGTCTTAGTAGCCCATTGAATGGTGGGTTTGTGTCTTTGCAACCACGGGAGTCCCAATATGATTCCATATTGTGGAGCTTGGATGATGTTAAACGATGCCCTTTCACGGTGGTACCCTTCATACGTGAGTTCGTATTCCGGAGTATGATGTTGTATGGGACCAGACTCGAGTTCCTTGCCATCTACTGCGTAGACCATCTCCGGGGCGGTTTTGAGGATGAGTTGTACTCCTAGTCGTACGGCCTCCCGTTTATCCATAAAACATCCGGTAGCCCCGGAATCCACCATGGCTCTGACAGGGTGTTGCACCTGGTTGATGTTTATGTGCAATGGTATAAAAAAATGTTCTTTTTCCCTGAAGAGGGAATAGTCCACTGAAGGGATGGTACTAGTACCTGGGAACTTCCCTTCTCTCGTTCTCAGGTGCGGCAGTTTTCCTCCCCCTTGTCGGTTGCCACCGTTGCCATGTGACCGAAACGGTTCCGGCCAGACGCAGGTTTCACCGGGCATTCCCGTATGAAATGGCCTTTCTTGCCGCAGTACAAACATAATCCTTGCTTGCGCCGATGGTCTCTCTCGCTCAGAGTCAGAGACGCCCTCACCGTTCCTATTTCCATGGGTTCAGGTTTGGCGAGGGATTTCTCTGGGAGCCCTGTTCTCTCGCTCCACGGGTTCGCCCTCTCCTTTCGTGGGTGCTCTCCTTTACGTTCTCTCAATCGATGGTCCAGCCTCAGTGTCAGATCTATGAGGGCTGCACACGTGCTTGGTTGCGGCTCAATCTGCGCCAAAACGTCCTTCAGTTCATCTGTAAGGCCATGGTAGAATATGACAGATTGTTTGGTTTCGGGCCAATCTGTTTCGGCGACCAATCGTCGGAAGTTGTTAAGGTAGCTGACCAAGTCTAAAGTTCCTTGTCTCAACTCTAGGAGGTCCTTATCCGCAGAGAACGTTTCTGCTCTTCGATCAAATGTTTTCTCAAACGCTGTTCGGAATGTATCCCAATCATATAGGAGAGGGTCGTCATTTCTCACGATAGGGACTGCCCACTGTGCGGCTTCTCCCCCTAAATACGATATTAGAAATGCGACCCTCGCTTGGTTGGTCACAAACATTTTGGGTTTACAGGTAAAATGAAGCAATACCTGGGTCATGAAAACTTGGACCTTTTTTCTATCCCCGTGGAACCTCTCTGGGGGGGCCAAGGGAACCGAGACAGCGACTTCCACCACCACTGATGTGGGCGAGGAGGGGCTCCCCACACTAAACGGGTTGCGCTGCATGTAGTCTACGCGGGAATGCAATGACGCTGTTTCCTGCCTTGAAGCTGCTAGCTCTGTTTGCATCAGGGCTAGGGTTGCCATTACATCGTCTAAGGTAGCCATTATAGCCGTCAACACAACCGGGAGGATAAGAGAATTCTTGGGCCGATAATTCTGTCAGGTTCCTCCGTTCCGATGTCCCCGGGGCTGTGTTGATGCTCTAGGGGGGCCCACCTCTGGATGACCCCAAGTCCGGCGTGAGTGTTCACGGACTTTTGGGGCGATCGAGCGGGGGAAGGAAAGGATGGGGACTGCAGGGAGGGAGATCTGAAAAGCAAAGAACACAAGACACTATGAGACCCTGTTCTGGTCTAATGAACACTTGTGGTTTCTTACACACCAATGTTTTCCAACCTAGATTGCCCCCTCACCTGTAAAGGAAAGAAGGTACGTCAAAGACCTATATGGGAGAGCTAGAGGCAGTGACCAGTGGTTTCAGGCAACTAATACAAATACAAAAGGGAAATCGGACATACATGAAAATCACTGTCACACCATCAATGAGAACATTACATCATGGCAGAACCTGCTCTTGCATGTACCCACTTGCAAAGCCCTTTTGTATTCTACGCCACCGGAGTTGTCACCACCCCGTCTGGACTAGGCTCTCTCGTATGTCTGGATATAAATAGAAAAGAAACAATAATGATGACTGGCGGTGGTGGGGGATCTTCTGACCTCCCGCCTACTTGCCAGCAATACTCTCTCTTCACAACCGTACTTCTCATTCGTTACATCACTCTTGAGAATGTACGACTTTCTCTGTACACAAGACCGTGAACATACAGGCAGCACTAATGTCGTTTCTTCTATTCTCTCACGTCGAGAGATTGACTTGCTTGTGGCGTGCGGTTCAGGCACGATTGTTTAGGCAAATGAGGCGTGACGGCTCCTCTGCATGAGACCAGCTGGTCTCTCCAACAGAGGCGCGGGTTAACAAATGCAAAAGTACCGGGATAGCTTCCCGTTTACGTTTAAGAATACTGAGACCACGTCTCACTCTTCCGATCACGGAAGAAGAAGTCGGCACCCCACACGCCTACCTCGGTAGTGATGACTCCGGGGAAAGTCGGCGTACTGCTTCCTCCTCCTCCATTCTGGCTGGTTCAGTCTGTTACCGCGATACAGCGCGTCCTGGTTGCTCTCTGGCTACGAAGAATTATCGGCTCCGAAGGAGTCGACATTTCCCCTTTTACGTTCTCGACGGGCGTAGCGCGAGTCACATGCTGCGTCTCTCGCGACGCCCGTCGGGAATTGTAGTCTTTCGGTCCACCCACCCGCGGCTCTCAGTAAGTCCGGGCCGGCGGTGCGCTGTTCCGTGGATCATGACACCAACTTCCCACTTGGCTAAATCCTTTACCTACCTTTTCCCAAACACCCTCTTCAGTCAAATCCTCTATCTCATGATGGATCATAGTAATATTGCTTATATATTTCTCCAGATCCTTGCTGTTGTCTGGAATATACGTACAACTTTCCTGGACCTTCAATAATTTACAGACTCCGCCCTCTTTTGCCAATAAAACGTCTAAAGCAAGGCGGTTCTGCAAAACCATTGTCCTTATCGATAACATCTCTCCATCCACCAGTAGCGGTGACTTTGCTGTACTCATTGACTACTCATCAACCACAGTAGCCAATCGTCTGATCTTCACATCATTCAAAACCACTCCCAAACTTGGTATTATCGCTCCAAAAACATCGCCAATCACCGTTCCTGCACTCTCAGCTCTTTTCACTCTCGAATGATGTCCACCTTCTAAAAGCTCCAAATCTTCTGCATGGTAAATCTTCGGGAAAATAATCCCCAAGTAACACGTACCATACCAATTCGCAGGTAATTGGACATAGGCATTCTTCCCACACACATAATAAACAGTTGGAATCACTTGTACAGAGCCTTGTAGGAAGTTCTTAGCAGACTCTTCCATCATGAATATATGATCACACGTGCTCTGTCCCACTGGGACCTTTTTATAATAGGTCCGATAACGTCTCACACACAACTTGCCCCTCTGCTCCTTGTCCAATGCTATAGGACCATAACTCCCTCTAGCTCTGTGAGATCTTTCCTCTTCGGTCCAATCGACTGGACTATCTCCTGTGTCTCGAGTTTGTGTTAGTTTTCTATATCTATCTTCTACCTGATCTACGAACTTCTTCTCTACATCTGACAATGAGCACGTCAAATTATGTCGGTGTGTGTATGCTGTATCTAGTTCCAAAGACGGTATGAAGTACTTCCTAAGCCTATCTTCTGACTTATAATAGTCGTACTTGTTCAAGTGCTTGTAAGCTGGAACCTCAGGAAGCACTGCATCGTAATTGGAGAAGAAATACTCAAACTGACCTCTTTCATAAAATATACTAAGCAACAGACTACATGAAATCCCATACGTCAGTGGAAGATGGTGATATCTAATACCCTCATCCACTGAAGCTGGTAACTGCATACACACATAGCAGTCCTTCGCATCCATCGCATCCACATACTCATATAGCAGCCTTGCATACGCATTCAGCTTAAAATCACCTTTAGACAAATCTATGTAAGATCTATGACTCTCTTCAATTAGTAAAGCTCTTTCAGCTCCTATGGTGACCTAATTTTGGCTAGGAGTAGTAGGTGTAGGTGTTCCCTGTACCTCTGCTGCCTGCTCATGTGGGACAATATACGAAACCTATGATTATAGAAACTATCACTCCACCTACAAGTGTACCTACTACTAGTCTAGTTCTACGGTGGGTATCTCCAGCATCCATGATCTCGTATAGTTCTCAAAAGTTCTTGGTTTCAGCAGCAACCAATTAAGAGTCTCTTTCTTCTCCGAACGTCGCTTGCTAACCAGTTCGAACAATACTCCGAGAATCTGGAAATCCCCTTTGCAATTTCAGTTCCTTATTTACACAGTCCACAAAAAGACTACCCTAGCCCTCTTTCGCCTTCTCTGTGGAAAGTCCCTAAATGTATTCCTCTTCCACTCGGACCTAGATTATCTTCTTTATAGAATTTTATTTACAACAAGTTCACTTTCAGACCAAAATAAGATCAGCTCCTAAAATCTCTAAAACATGTTGCAAAAGTTCAAGACGAAGAATTATCACTTCATGGGTCGGTGCCTCAAACCCAAACGTTGGAAAGGTCAATCTTTGCAATATCAGTTCACGGACTTTACTCAGAAGTGGGGGATTTGGAACTGTTAGAGCAGTGGCGTCACTAGGGGGGTGCGGGGGGTGCGGACCGCACCGGGTGACACCCTCACGTGGGGTGACACCAAAGGGCCGGTCACTGTGGTGCAGACTGCAGAGCAACGCAACGACGCAACCTAACTATGCAGCAGGAGGAGCGAGGAGGTGCCTGTGCGCAGCGCGCACTGTCTCCTCCTCCGCAGCGTCTGACGTCGTCACTAAGGGGTGCAGTGATTGTTGTTGGAGCCTGGTTTAAGGCTAGCCGCCGAGCGCCGACCGAGGTAGTCCCCCCCCACCCGCTGTCTGCCACCAACTCAGGTGAGTGGCATATTGCCTATTCACACAAGTACTTCTTGTAATTAATTCCTGGCTGCAAAGTTCTCTGCACACGGTCAAGACGGCCGTTTGTTACTTGGTCTGAGCGCCGCGGCCTTATCATGAGTTCAGGCCCGGTTCAAGAGGGCCCACCCAAACATCATTCTGGCTCACCCAAACAGATGCCTTGGCCCTCGCAGTGAGCGCTTGAGGGCAGGCACGCATCACCATTTGGCTCAAAGTGCTTCAAACCCCCGAATACCCCCCACCCCGTCGTGTGTGTCAGGCTGGGCCGAGACACCTTCCCCGGTGCGCGCGCATACACACAGACAGTTTTAGTGATTATCGCAGCCGCACCCCAGTACTTCACAGGTCTTTAAAAGACCATTAGCATGTTAAAGAGGCTTTGTTTATTTTTTCACCCCTTCATCTCCACATGGTGAAGGGGACACAGCCTTTCATTGGCCCCGGTAACCTTTGCCTACTGTTCTGCTGCGTGGATATTTCTTTTTCTATGCAGCAGAGAAAATAAATGTGTTTATTCCTATTCACCTTTCCTGATCCCTGCTTATCACATCAGACTGTGACACAAAGTTTGACTAATGGAGTAGGTAAGATAATGTGTTACTATTCTTTTTAAAATCTGCACAGGCCCAGCAGGACACCTGCTTCGTGCGTGCTTCATTTAAACAGTTTTTATCATTATCATGGCCGATGCAGGACAACAATTAGACAATACAAAATGCCCCGATAACGCTGGTGATCAATGATCCTGCTGGAGAGCAATCATTTGTCTGTTAGTCATTTTTAAATGCAGATGAACTGTATTATATGTGGAAGCTCAGTGGGTTACTGCCTTTGTCACAGAGATCCTTGTGTTACTTGCAGTTCAGAAGTTACAATCCTAACATAGGACAGTGACCAATGATATGTAATCAAAGAGCTGCATGCAAACGTGAGTTTTAAAGTTAGAACTTCGCTTTTTTTGTTTTGTGATATAGTTTGAACTTCCCCAGTCTTTTATTATTCTAATGTTGCTAAAATGAGTATGTTTGGCAGATATACATTTTTATCAGTAAAGCTGGCCCCCGTGGAATACTCTTTAAATCCTAAGGTTGTGTTTCCCCAGACCAAACCCTCTTAAAATATACTGCCCACCAGTATGGATGACATGTGATTCCTACACCTTGTAATCCTCATTGGCTTATGTGACATTCCCTGTAGGCTGATTTACATACTTGTATGATTCATTGTCTCTGTATAATGTGTACGTGGTGTAAAGTACTGACACACTACACTGATATGAGTAGCGCTATACAACAAATGAAATGCATATGAGAGAGGGGCTACGTAAAGGAGAGGGGCTACGTAAAGATGAGGGAATATTTAGAAAGAGATTTGGAAAAGAGTGCCTGAAACTGGCCCTTGTAAGACTAAGAAGAGTTAAAGGAGTGCCCGGAAGCAGGCCTGGCTAGACATATAAGAGACAAATCGAGCCCGCAGTGGCCCACCCAAATGCACCTTTGGCCCACTCAAATAAAAATTCCTGGAGCCGGGCCTGCATGAGTTATATATTCCCGTAACCTCAGCACTGTCAGCAGCAAGCAAGTCAGTGTGTGGCATGCTGGTAAGGTTCCAAATGAGCGAATTTCCTGATGTCTGCTTAGTTTGAGTTTGATTGACAGACAAGCTCGCCAGTGCGAGGGAGGGCCAGAGGCTGCGCCATTTAGGGGTTGGCGCGCGTAACGGTAACAGTTCACAATACTGTACATAATATTAAGATGAGAATGAATAATTATTTTAACGATTGGTCGATATTGGTTTAATGGCCATTTCTCAAACGTTGTGATTGCAGCTTTGCAAGGAACTTGTAGCGTATCGGACAGACCATGAGTTTCATGGATAGAAAATACTTTATGTCAGAACACTTCACCCCTAAACCCATCACTCTTAAACTCTTCAGCACAGACCTCAACACGCTTAAACCCATTATCTGTCATCTCCAGCCCTAAACATTTGACCCTTAAAAATATCGACTATTAATTTTAAGTCTACAACAAATGCACATGAGCAAACAGCTTGGCAATGAAATAGATATGCCCAAATGGTATGTATGTTTCATTTGTGGGGCCCGGGTAAAAAAAAACTCCATGCATGTTATGCAGTCTATTCTAAGTGACAAAAGAGGCATTTCAGTGCACATTGGGCCTGTAGCAATAGTTTAAAAAAACTAATTAAGATGTAAAGATCACTTTATATGGAGCATTCCTAGGTTAGCGTTCTGACCAAGGAATTCACAGGAAACGTTGTGTTATTTTAAGTTAAACAAAAGCTGAAAGCAATGTTGCTCATCTATATGCTTTTGTACCCAATTAAATTAAGTCATATACTATGGCATAATGGCAAATCACATTTCTTCAAATACCCTCCATCAGCAGGTATGGGCCTGCAGGGCTGCCCTCTTCCCCACAGGCCGGGAGAAGAAGACTTTTCACCTCATAATGAATGCAGGGCACGAAGAGGTAAACTTCTCAAGTTCAAGGCTATAAACCACAGCATTACGCGTTCATCCCTCTGACAGAAGAAGGATGGGTCTGAGCAGTTGTGCCAGAACCAATGTTTCCTTAAAGGGTTTAATGCTGAATGCGGAGTGTAAATATCTGCAGAATATTATGCTTATAGCAACGTTTTCTGGGCGGTAGAATCAGAGAAAGTTCCCATTCAGACTCCACATTTATGTTTGTTAATTTTACCGTTTTTCTTCAGGTGCAGATTTCTCAAGTGCTCTCTCCTGTCTTTTCTTTATGATAGCAGCAGTATAGTGCGCATTATATTCTTCTTGATGTTATACCTCTCTTATTCCAGCATCTTGTGTCACCTCAGAGGAACGTGTTAGAAGCCAAGAGATTTATGCTGGAAAACTGTTGGCTTGACTGATAGATCATGCAGTCTGTGTGTTCTCTTTTGTACTGCCAGTCACTGGTGTATTCAACTGTGTAGCCTTAGACCGTGTCATGTATGTGCATGTAACTTGCATGATCGAGGTAATTATTAGCGGCGATACTACGTGTCTCCCGGTCTTTCAAGTGCTTGCCGTCCTTTTTCCCCAGCAACCCCCCCCCCCCCCCCCCCAGGGGCGGCAATCTGAGGGATAGCCCCGGGCGCCACAAGCTCTAGCTACGCCTCTGCTCCTATAGTCGGCTTCAGGATTATTAACAAAGTCGGATCTTGAATCAATGATTTAAGTTCAGCAACTTTTCACGAGCAAACCGAGTTGTATGTACATCGGGGCAACCTCCCTGCATCAATTATGGATCTGCCCTTAGTTGTGCTCTAAGGCCTGCACCTTGAACTACAGCCTTCTCTATTTCTGCATGATGGGAAATTGTGTAATGCTCGAATGTGTTCCACAAAAATCGATAAATAACATAGGGATTTGTGGGACCCATCAGATCTAGTGGCGATTAATGCCAGGGAAATGAGGTGGCCTTCATGAAAATAAAACAACACGCGGGGACAAGTCGGAGCCTTCGGGAAGGGCCACGGCGCCAGCTGGGTGAGGCCGGAACAGAGATGCATGCGCTAAAATTGAATCACTAACATGAAACAACACATCATTAACAAAAAAGTGAGTTAAATAGAACAAAATTGAAACAAATCTGTGAACAGTAACCATGACAAATTGCCCAGTGTATGGAGGCAACAGAGGAGAGAAGAAGGCTTCGCAAGACATTAGAAGCCCCGGTGTCGTAGCACCAGCAGGTGGACCCTAGCATGACAAGTGTAGGTTAACTTTCAAGGCTTGTCCACCACTATTCATACTGAAGTTCACCTCCAGTCTTGAGGGCAGGCCTATGAAGCAGCACACCCTAGAACAACAGTGACCCTGTCACTGAGATCACAGGACCCTTGAGAAGGGCCACGCCAGCTCTAGGCCGGTACAGCCGGTGTGACCGCACCAGGTGCTGACTTTAGGTGGAGGCATAATTTTTGCAAGTATATTATGGTTTTAAAAGCACTTGCTGCCTCCTTCCTGGCCTCCAGCAATTTTCGGTAACAATAAAAATGCCATGATGACATGGTGATGAATGTTCTTCGTAGAGAGAGATCGGAATTTTGTCTAATGGAAGATTTGACTCATAGAAAGGTAGCTGCAAAGAACATGGACCTTGCAGATCACAAAGTGCACATAATGTAAATAGGCCAGTGGGCTACTGCTTTTGTCAGAGAGATCCTTTTGTTACTTGCAGTTTATAAGTTAAAATCCTAACATAGAACAGTGAGCTATTAACTGCCATCTACTCCGCAGCAACAGAAGTCCCATTTTTTATTAACTTTTGATACGTTTGAGCTACAAACAATTTATTAGTTTAAATGGTCAGATCATGCTGCAGATCTTGCATTATGAGGCAAATATGGCAGAGCCATTATTATTTAGAAAACATTTGCAAACTAGGATTTTTAGCCATTCATGTTTGAACTGCTGTTTTGGAAAAGGGAGAAGTGCTGATGACAGAAAGTCCATGGCTCGGAGTCAGAGACAAATGGCTTGTGCTTCCACATTTTATAGTGTTTGGGGACATTCTGTGATTAGAAGCATATCCCACTTTGTGAATACATTTTACTGTCAATAACTCATTATAACCTTAAATAATCATGTGTATCCATTGGTTGATAAAACTGGGCAGTGAAACCAAACAAATACAAAAAATTGGGACGTTTGCGCATTCTGGCCACGCCTCTGGTTCTGCCCACTGATCCAATCCTTGGGTTATTCCGGCCCTCTGATTCTCCGCCCACAGTTCCCCTACTTTTTTTCCCCCACTTCGACCACTGATATATCATGTTGCTGGATAGTGGGAACACCACACCAGTAAAAAGTACCATACCTATGATATTATAAATTCCAATAAACTGTTGACTAGCAGGTAGCCCACTGTACAACCTGATTAATGAATCATTATCACACTGTTGTTAACAGGCACATTTTGTAAATATAGGACCTACATTTACAAACGTTACTAAGGATTCTGTATGGTCCCGTTATTTGCCAACTGTGTCCACTGGCGGACTCGGGGCGGAGAAGGTCCATGCGGTAAGTCGTGAGGGGGTGACACCATGAGTTACCCGCACCGGGTGACACCAACCCTAGTGACGCCACTGTGTTAGAGTCAGCATTCCTTCGATTTCAAGACCTGGGACCACCAATCCCACATCGATTTTCACGTTCGGAATCTTGCTGACTGCAGTCACGAACCTCAACCTCCCCGAACTCACCACTCCTGGCATCAGTCACAACGTACGTCCACTCCGGTGTGGCGTATCTTTGACACGGCACTCTTGCTCTCCTGGATCTTCTCAGGCCTCGCCGAGATTGTTCTTCGTCACTCTATTCTGATCCCGACGTTTCAGAAACTGGAGCAAGGTCTCTTTCAGGTGCCAATCTCAGGTTCAGTCGCCTCTGACTCACGGGCCAAACCTCTTCTGCTCTGGTCGCACTTCTGCTCTCTCCCTGGATACCCTGTGCACTACTTCCTTCTTTGGCTGAATTTGACTCTACTCCACCCACAGCAACACCTTCTCCGTCTGAGTCAAAGTCGGAGTTCTGATTGACGCATCCACCTTCAGCTCGATCAAGTGCACAACCAGCTGCATCAGCAACCCTCACAGCTTGACTTGCCCTCTCAGGTGGCCCTGCCACATCAGCTGGATTTTCCTTCACGAGAGGGGCTGTTTCTTCCAAGGGTGCTGGAACCCTGCGGGTATGGGAGGCATGCACCCAGTTTGGCAACCCTCCACACTTCACTGCTGTGTTCGTGACCAGTATCACCTGGTACGGACCATGCCACCGAACATCCAGGCAACTCTTCCTCACATGCTTACGAACAAGCACCCAGTCCCCTGGACACAGGTCGTGGCACAGGTCACTAGAGGCTGGAACAGTTGCTGCTTGCACCTGCTGAGACACAGAATGGACCACATCAGCCAGTCCTTTGCAGTAATCAAGAATCAAATCATTAGTGATGTTAATTAAAGCGGTAGCTGGTACTGCTGGCAAACGCATCGCCCTCCTCATCAGAATCTCTTGCGGGGACAACCCAGTTCTCCTGTCTGGAACACTGCGAAAACTCATAAGAACCAAAGGCAATGCATCAGGCCACTTCAGAGACGTCGATGTGCACACTTTTGCCATCCGTGCTTTCAAAGTTCAATTAACCTGCTCCATAATCCCAGAAGGCTCTGGTCGGTAGCTGCAATGTAACCTCTGATCCACATTTAATGCAGCACAAAGCAGCTTCATGATTTTGCTGTGGAAGTGTGTCCCCCTCTCTGATTTCAAAGAGGTCAGAAAACCAAACCCCGGGATAAGCTCCCTCAACAACAGCTTAGCTACAGTGAGAGTGTCACATCTGCGTGTTGGGTAAGCCTCCACCCATCGTGAGAAAACACACACCACAACTAGAATGTATCTAAACCCATTACATTTTGGCATCTCAATGAAATCCAACTGCATCCTATTGAAAGGTCCTCCTGACCTCCCAATGTGACTCAAAGCAACCACAGTCTTCTTTACTGCATTCATCTGTTGGCACGTAACACACCTCTGGCATACAGCTTCAGTGACCGCACAAAACTTTGGATTGTACCATGTCTGTCTAAACACTCGCACCATTGCATCTCTGCCAAGATGTACTGCACCATGTATCAATCTGGCCATTGGGCTCAACAAACTTTCCGGTAACACAGCTCGACCATCACTTGAGACCCACACATCAACATCTCCTTTCTCACAACCCAACCTTATCCAACCATCATGTTCCTGTTCGGTAACCTCATCCTGCAATCGTTTCAGTTCCTCCCAAGTGTCTGCCATTGCTAACATCTTGCTGAGCTCGGTTCTTTCTTGGCTCTCTCCAGTGTAACTTCCTGTAAATATACATCCTTGTTTTGCACAGAAGCGGGCAACTTTGTCCACATAGTTATTACTCAAAGAAACAAAGTCAGTCCCTTTTCCATGAGCTGAACATTTAACAACAGCAATTTCCTTGGGATACTGTAATGCTTCTAACAACTGTCTCACATATTCCGCATTCCTGATGGGCGAACCTGAAGATGTCATGAAACCCCTCTGTGACCATAGCTGTCCGAAATCATGAACCACACCAAACTAATACTGACTGTCAGTGTAGATCATTATCCGAATCTGATCAGCAGCCAAACAGGCACGAGTCAAGGCAATGATTTCAGCTACCTGTGCGGAGTGTACTCCCTCTGGAAAAGCAGCTTCAACGATTCCTGTGATGGTACATACAGCAAACGCTGCTCCCAATCGACCAACCCTGTCTCTTAGGCATGAACCATCCACAAAGAAAATTCAAAAAATCAGGATCAGGAAGTGGTTCGTCGGTTTGGTGCATAGTTCAGTTACATCGAGACAATCATGGTCCTCACAATCTTCATCATCTGCATTTGGAATCGGCATCAATGTCGCCGGATTCAAAACAGAACACCTCTTCAGAGTCACATTCTCTGTAGCAAGTATAACTTGCTCATAGCGTGTCAATCTGTTGTTCGTATGGTGATGTGTTTTGGTTCTCATCATTAACAACTCAACAGAATGTGGTATGTAGACCATCAAAGGGTGACCCATCACAATTCTCCCACATCTTTCAATGCTGACACCTGTTGCGGCAACGGATTTAAGACATCCGGGCAACGCAGAAGCTACTGGATCTAAAGTAGCTGAGAAGTAGGCAACTGGTCTATGGACACCTCCATGACTCTGAGTCAGAACTGACAATGCACAACCTTCTCTCTCACAGCAGAACAACGAGAAAGACTTGTTGTAGTTAGGCATTCCCAAAGCCGGGGCACGACACATGGCCTCCCTCAGCTTTAAGAACGACATTAAACAGTCGTTGTCCCATGGTACCGGATCACTCACATCCTTGTGTGTCAGCCGCTGTAAGGGCTTCGCCTCAAAAGAGAAGTTGGGAATCCATTGGCGACAGTAGCCAACCATCCCCAGGAACATTCTGACCTCCCTCTGTGTGGTAGGCACAGGCATGTTCATTATTGCCTCAATGCGATCTGGTGACACCTTCTTGCCCTTCTCAATTCTGAGACCCAAATACTGCAATTTGTTCGGAGACACCTTGGTGCCGATCACGATCCGGTAAAAATTTTCCCCGTACGACTCGTATCCGGTCTTTTTACCGTACGAATCGTACAAGTGCCGTACAAACTGCCAATTACGATTCGCATGGGAAAAAGACCATACGAATCGCATTGGGAATTATTCCCCACACGTCCTCGGGTCGGAAAATGTGTCCGACACGTCCTCGGACGATTTACCGTACAAATGTGAAAAGTGAAGTCCGACCGAGGAATCACGATCCATCCCGTGCGTCCGATGTTACAACCGTATGGAAAAACACCGTCCGCACCGAACTCCCATAGCAACCATGGAGACATGTACCCGCATACGCGCCCAACACTCCCCCCAGCCCCCTAACGTTCGAGACGTACCCCCCGTGTATGTACACCCCCACCCGTGTATGTACACCCGTGTACGTGTCGTACCCCCGTGTATGTACACCCGTGTACGTGTCGTACCCCCGTGTATGTACCCCCGTGTACGTGTCCTACCCCCCGTGTATGTACACCCATGTACGTGTCGTACCCCCCGTGTATGTACACCCGTGTATGTGTCGTACCCCCCCTGTATGTACACCCGTGTATGTGTCGTACCCCTCCGTGTATGTACACCCGTGTACGTGTCGTACCCCCCCGTGTATGTACACCCCTGTATGTGTCGTACCCCCGTGTATGTACACCCGTGTACGTGTCGTACCCCCGTGTATGTACACCCCTGTACATGTCGTACCCCCGTGTATGTACACCCCTGTACGTGTCGTACCCCCGTGTATGTACACCCTTGTACGTGTCGTACCCCCACCCGTGTATGTGCACCCGTGTACATTAGAGTCGTACCCCCACCTGTGTATGTACACCCGTGTACGTGTCATACCCCTCCGTGTATGTACACCCCTGTACGTGTCGTACCCCCGTGTATGTACACCCTTGTACGTGTCGTACCCCCCGTGTATGTACACCCCTGTACGTGTCGTACCCCCGTGTATGTACACCCCTGTACGTGTTGTACCCCCCATGTATGTACACCCCTGTACGTGTCGTACCCCCACCCATGTATGTGCACCCGTGTACATTGGAGTCGTACCCCCACCCGTGTATGTACACCCGTGTACGTGTCGTACCCCTCCGTATGTACACCCCTGTACGTGTCGTACCCCCGTGTATGTACACCCCTGTACGTGTCATACCCCCCGTGTATGTACACCCCTGTACGTGTCGTACCCCCGTGTATGTACACCCCTGTACGTGTCGTACCCCCACCCGTGTATGTGCACCCGTGTACATTAGAGTCGTAACCCCACCCGTGTATGTACACCCGTGTACGTGTCATACCCCTCCGTGTATGTACACCCCTGTACGTGTCGTACCCCCCGTGTATGTACAACCCTGTACGTGTCGTACCCCCGTGTATGTACACCCCTGTACGTGTCGTACCCCCCGTGTATGTACACCCCTGTACGTGTCGTACCCCCCGTGTATGTACACCCCTGTACGTGTCGTACCCCCACACGTGTATGTACACCCCTGTGCGTGTCGTACCCCCGTGTATATACACCCCTGTACGTGTCGTACCCCCACCCGTGTATGTAAACCCCTGTACGTGTTGTACCCCCACCCGTGTATGTGCACCCGTGTACATTAGAGTCGTACCCCCACCCGTGTATGTACACCCGTGTACGTCAGAGTCGTACCCCCACCACAACCTCCTAAGTACGGAGCGCACCCCAGGCCCCAACAATACAACCGCATGTACGAGTCGTACCAAGCCACACACAAGGACAGCACTGTACAACAAAATGGCCCATGTACACCCCGTACACACGCTAAAAACGCACGTACACAACCAGGACAAAACAACACAACACAAGAATACACCATTCGAATGGCACAAAGCCACTAAACATGTCCAACAACCACTAAAACAACACATTCACTGACCTGCAACTGCCCAAAACAAACAGAGGGCCCAAACACCACCACTCCTTATAACACACCCACCCAAACTTCAAACACAGCCACACCCACCAATGGACCAATAAAAAGGGCCCACACACACAAACCATGAGCCTTTGCAACAGACTCACTGCTGCCAGACCCCACAAACAACCTACAGCACCAAACTAGAAGCTTTACCACACCTTACACTTGCACACCTTCACACAACCACCTTCACAAACACCCCCTCATCACATTCACACGCACACCCAAACAACCACACCCACACACCCACAACCATCCACACCCCCCCCACCACCCACACCCACACCCCTCACCATGCCCACTAACAAGAATCCAAAGTTCAGTAACCGAGAGTTGGAGGTCCTTGTCGATGAAATCCTCAGAGTCGAGCCACACCTCTTTGGAACATTGGTCAGACAGACCAGCATTTCAGAAAAAACAGCCATGTGGCAGACCATCGTCGATGCTGTGAATGCTGTTGCGGACACCAGAAGGAACAAGCAGGAATGCCAAGCCAGGTGGTACGATCTGCGGAGGAGGGTCCGAGCCAAGATGACGGATGAGCACAACCAGGCCAACGTCACTGGAGGAGGGCCGTCCCGCAGACCCGTACACTACCATCCCTGGGAGGAGAGGGTGATGGCCATACTGCCGGTGGAGGCAGTCGAAGGATTAGGAGGACTCCGAGACCCGGGTGAGTACACAAACAACGCACCTCACATGGGGGGAACGTCATCCACAACCAAACTCACAAACAGGCACGCAACCACCCCAAGCTATCGCATGACTCAACCACACGCCATGAACATGCACATGCCACTGGCGCCACCATGCCCCATGCACCCAGCTGGACAATGTCAAGTCACAGGCCACAGAAGGCACGGTAACCAGGATGGCGGGAGGGTGGGCCCAAAAAATCACATAGTGCAACTCAGAAGCAGACAACAATGCCCTCTGCCCATATGGCCTAGGTCACAGCCAGACAAACAGTGTGTCCCCACACAGGAAAGACTCGCCAGCAAATGGCGGACCCCTTGCATTAACACATGGGGGTGAAGGCACTGTTTTGCACATGACAGCAGCTAATGAACAGCCAACACTGTGAAAGAGTGGCAGCACACACCACCACAGCAGCAGCGCAGAGACACACACTACACTCAATGGGTGCCTGGAGATCAGAAACAAACTCACATCAACAAGCCAAGGGCCATTCAAAGATCTGCTAACAGTGTGTGCCCAGGAAGCTGGGCTGAGGTGACAGAGGGTGACACACAGAAGGAGGGAGAGGGGGACAGTGTTAGACCCGGCCCTCGTAACATAGTCAGACCTGACCCCTGCACCTCACACCAGCCCCGAGCCCCTGGCCTGGCCGATCCTTCCCACCAGAACACACACACCCGACCCGGACTTCCCCCGTCCGTAGGCCTTCCTCCTTCGGCCACCCCGGGCCCGCGTGCCCACTTCATGCACCAAGATGGCCGCCCGGCCCCAGCGCGACCCTAGCCTACAGGCGCCACTCCGGCTGGAGGACATCGCGCTCCCCTTGGGATGAGAAAGGGAGGAGCAGTTTCCATCACACCTCTACGCTTCCCTGGGAAGGTGGGTTTCGATCGACCCGCTGGCCTCCCCGAGGGCTGGCTCCACGCCTGCTGGGTGTCTGGGGCTCCTCCCGACCCGGCCCTGAAAGGATCAAAGGACAATGGCAGGAAACCCCCAACAAGCGACCCCCAGGTGACAAGACCCCTGCCTGCACAGACTCCGGACATCAAAGAGGAGTCGCCCTATAACAAGGAGTGCCCTGGGACTGTCCGGCAGATTCGCCTTGGAAACACCTGAGCCCTGCTGAGTGACTCGCGGCTCCCTGAAAGATCGTAAGACCTCCAAACTTGTGCTTGAGCCCTGCTGAGTGACTCGCGGCTCCCTGAAGATCGTAAGACCTCCGAACTTGTGCTTGAGCCCTGCTGAGTGACTCGCGGCTCCCTGAAGATCGTAAGACCTCCGAACTTGTGCTTGAGCCCTGCTGAGTGACTCGCGGCTCCCTGAAGATCGTAAGACCTCCGAACTTGTACTCGAGCCTGCTGAGTATCTCGCAGCGCCCCCAGACTCCCTTGGTCCCGCCGGACCCCACGACGACAAGCGTATCCCCCAGCTCGAGGATTGTGAGCTGTGCGCCGGATACGCTCCTGCATTTGATCCATTCCCCCAAAGACTGTCCCGCTACCTCCTAACCCCCCTCCAAGACTTTGTGAGCCCGCACTCTACTTGTATATATATTGCCTTGCTGATCATAAAGATCTTACCACTCCGATCTGATAAAGATTTGCTCTTAAGAACTCTCGGTGTGGTGTCTCTTTGTCGTGTGGTGCCGAGTGTACGATCCTAGATACGAGATTCCTTCCCTGAGGAGTCTCCCGCCAGTGCCCGGCTACGATACCTCGAGGGTTGGTCTCAGGACAGTCAGGGCCCCTCCGGGCCCCTCTGAGGTCGCCTTCTAACATTGGTGGCAGCGGTGGGATTCGGGCTCATAATCTAGAGATCGTACCGTGAACGGCTGACGCACTACCGACAAAGATGGCAGAAGGAAACGCCGTGGTTCTCGTAGAAGACGACGCCAGTACCGTGTTCCAGGTGGAACAGCTGGAAGAGTACACTCACAGGGAACTAAAGCAATTCTGTAAGGAACTCAGAATCGCTACCACTGGTCTCAACACCAAAGAAGATATGCAAAAGGCACTGAAAGCTTGGGTGGATTCGGGAGCCCCCCGCCCAGAAGGAGCGGTGGAGCCCCACGACAAAGCAGGACCCCCCCAAGGAGAACGCAGCAGCAACCAGGTGCGAGGCTTCGTACCAGTCGGGGGCCTATCCCCGGAGGAACTCGCAGACAGATAAAAAAGTGGCCATCACGAGCTCGAATTAGCCAAACTCAAAATTGAGGGCGAGTTGAAATTAGCCGAAAAAAAGCTAGCAGTAGAACAGTTGCGAGTGCAAGGAGAATTGGAAGAGAAGAAACTCCAACGAGAACACGAGGGAAGGAGACTTCAACTAGAACATGAACGCAGTTTGAAGGAAATAGAACTGAAAGCAAGAAGCGAAGAAGCGCGGCCCCCGGGGAACCGAGAGGCGGCCGCCCCCCGACGGAACAGAAGCTCCACATCCCCAAGGATGTGGTCAAGGAATATTACAAGAATGATGACATTCAGCAGTGGTTTCGGGCCTACGAGGTCGCCATGACCTCCCATCGGGTCCCGCAGAAGGATTGGGGGGCTGGGTTATGGGGACGGTTCCTGAGCGAAGGAAGAGACACCCTGCTCGACCTACCCACCTCCATGCAGACCTCATATGAACACATGAAAGCGGCCCTCCTCACAAGGTACGGCCTCACCCTGGAGATGTACCGCCAGCGGTTCCGGGACTGCCGGAAGATCCCGGGTACCACCTGGGTGGAATATGTGAATTTCTTCAGCCGTGCCTTCGATGGGTGGATCAAGGGCAGCAAGGTAACCACCCTGGAAGAACTAACTGACCTTATGTTATGGGAACACCTGGCTGCCAACTGCTTTGTGGAACTACGCCAGCATCTGCTCGACAGCAAACTCACGGACCCGAGAAAGCTGGCTGTCGAGGCGGATCGCTGGACCAACACCCGGGTCTCCCGGGGCCCTGTAGGAGAGTACCCCCGAGCCAGTCAGGGACCACCCCGCCAGAGAGGGGGGGGAAACCAGGGAGGGCAGAGAGAGCCCCAGACTAGTCCCCCGAAGTCCCAACCTCCGCCTTTCCCGGCACCCCCACCAGCTGTATCCGGCCCCCCCCTGAGACGGGGGCACCGGGTAACCATCACTTGTTTCCGTTGCCAGAAGCCCGGGCATTACGCCAACGACCCTGAATGCCCCATGGCCCCACGCACTAACCAGGCAGCACCCCCCGCTAGACAGATAGCCAATGTAGCCCTGGGGGAGGAGGTTGAGGAGGCTGAGGAGTGGGAACCCGCCGCTATGGCCCTAGTGTCCTTAGGAGATAGAGAGATGGTCCCTGGGAGCCTCCTGCCCTCTAACACAAAGAAATATGGGCAGCTCATCACGATCAATGGCCACCAAGTAGAAGCCCTCCGTGACACCGGGGCCAGCATCACCGGTGTCCTCAGCCATTTAGTCCACGAGGACCAGGTCCTCCCCAACGTATTTTGCCCAGTCATTTCAGCCGACAACACAGAAAGCCTATGTAAGGTAGCCCTGGTGCCTTTCGAGTGGGGAGGGGTGGTCGGTAAACTGAAGGTCGCAGTGAGAACATCCCAGCCCGTCGACTGTCTCCTGGGGAACGACCTGGAAAGTTCCCCCTGTGGGCAAGTTGAGCGCAAGACCCACCTAGGGATGATGGGCCTCCCTGAGTGGGTGTGCGCCACCACTCGATCCATGGTGACTCGACTGACCCCCCTGAGGGACGTCGACGACGCCCCGACCCCTGAAGATGGGATGGTCCCGGCCGAGGGCCCCCACATCCCCCCACCGGAAGAGTCGCTCGCCAGTGACGAACCGCCGCCTTCCGACTCCACCCCAGACAACGAGTTAGGCGATCTGCCCGAATTAGCACAGTGTCGCCACGAAGGGGGCCCCTCCCGAGAGGAGTTCTGCCGAGAGCAGGCTACCTGTCCCTCCCTGGTCGGGCCCCGGCAACAGGCAGAGGCCCAGGCCGCAGGCGACCAGACGGGGATGCACCGGGTCTATTGGGAGAATGACCTTCTGTACAGTGAACAGAAGTCGGTGGAGCTAGGGTCCGGCCGAGTGCTGGTGGTACCACTACGCTTCCGAGACCTCCTCCTGGGCTTGGCCCACGACGTCCCCCTCGCAGGCCACTTGCGTCAGGACAAAACATACAGTCGCCTCGTGACTCACTTCTACTGGCCCAGAATGAAAGCGGATGTAGAAGCCCACAGCAAGTCCTGTCCCACGTGCCAGGCCAGTGGGAAGAGTGGAGGGAAGCGCAAGGCTCCCCTCCAGCCCTTCACTGTCGTCAGTACCCCTTTTGAGCGGGTCGGGATCGACATTGTAGGACCTCTGGACCCCCCAACTTCCCAGGGGCACCGGTTCATCCTCGTCCTGGTGGACCATGCCACTCGTTACCCTGAGGCCATCCCCCTGCGCACCGTCACGGCCCCCGTGGTGGGCCGGGCGCTGATGGGGATCTTCTCCCGCATGGGTTTTCCCCGCGAGGTCGTGAGCGATCGCGGTACCAACTTTATCTCCCGATACATGAGGTCCTTATGGCAACAGTGCGGGGTGTCCTACAAGTTCACCACCCCGTACCACCCCCAAGGAAAGGCCTGGTAGAGCGGTTTAACCGGACTCTGAAGGGGATGATCGCGGGCCTGGAAGAGCCCCTCCGGCGTAAGTGGGACCTCCTGCTCCCCTGCCTCCTATTCGCATACCGAGAAGTTCCCCAGAAATCCTTGGGTTTCAGCCCCTTCGAGCTACTCTACGGGCACCCCATCAGGGGGCCCCTCAGCCTGGTCAAAGAAGAGTGGGAGGCGGCGCCCCGAGGCACCCCCCGAGACGTGTTCCGTTACGTCCTGACCCTCCGCAATCAGACTAGGAGGTTCCGGGAAATGGCAGAGGCCAATCTGGAGGCGAGTCAGGAGGAGATGAAGCGCTGGTACGACCAGAATGCCGCGCTAGTCGAGTTTCAGCCGGGCCAGCTGGTGTGGGTCATGGCCCCCGTGAAACCCTGCGCTCTCCAGGATAAATGGACCGGGCCCTTCAAAGTAGTTGAGCGAAAGAGCCCGGTCACGTACTTGGTAGACGTCCAGTCACCCCGGGACCCCCTTCGGGTCCTCCACGTGAACCGCCTCAAGCCCCACTTTGTGCGGACAGAGCTGAGCCTCCTACTGGCCACTGACGACGGGTCCGAAGAAGAGTCGGATCCTCTCCCTGATCTTCTATGCACCAAGGAGAAGGACGGCTCCGTAGAAGGAGTGAACCTCTCCCCGTCTCTCACTCCCCATCAACGTGAGGATTGCCGCCAGCTCCTAGGGCAGTTTCCGGACCTTTTCTCCCTGGTCCCCAAGGTCACCGACTGGTGTGTCCATGATGTGGATACCGGGGACAGCCCACCAGTGAGACACCGAGCCTACCGAGTCTCCGATCGGGTCCGGTCCTGTATCCAAGCCGAAGTCTCGAAAATGTTGACCCTAGGCGTGATCGAACCCTCAGACAGCCTCTGGGCCAGCCCCGTGGTCCTGGTCCCAAAAGCAGCCGCCCCCCAGGTCGCCCCGGAACTCCGCTTTTGCGTGGACTACCGGGGGCTCAATGAGGTCACCCGAGCCGATGCCCACCCCATTCCCCAAGCCGACGAGATCATTGACCGGCTCGGAGCTGCACGGTTCCTCAGCACCTTCGATCTCACCTGCGGCTACTGGCAAATTGCGCTCACAGAGGGAGCCAAGGAGCGGTCCGCCTTCTCCACCCCGGATGGGCACTATCGCTTTTGCGTAATGCCCTTCGGGATGAAAAATGCCCCGGCCACCTTTCAGCGACTGGTAAATAGAGTCCTGGCCGGGCTGGAAAAATTCAGCGCTGCATATCTCGACGATATCGCAGTTTTTAGTTCCGAATGGAGCGAGCACCTCCAACACCTCCGGAGGGTGCTAACCGCCCTACGCCAGGCGGGCCTCACCGTGAAAGCCAGCAAATGCCAGATTGGGCAAGGTTCAGTAACCTACCTGGGGCACCAGGTCGGAAGTGGGCAGGTCGCCCCTCTACAGCCCAAAATCGACGCCATCCTAGCCTGGGAACCTCCCACTACCCAAACAGAGGTCCGAGCCTTTCTGGGCCTCACGGGCTACTATCGGAGATTCATCCGGAATTACGGCAGCCTGGTCGGTCCCCTCACGGGGCTCACGTCCAAGAAGCAGCCCAAGAAGGTACAGTGGTCCCCTGCCTGCCAAGAGACGTTCAATGCCCTGAAAACGGCCATGTGTACGGCCCCCGTCCTCCAGGCCCCCGACTACTCCAAAGAGTTTGTGGTACAAACTGATGCCTCCGAGCATGGCATCGGGGCTGTCCTCTCCCAAGTAAATGACCAGGGTCTGGACCAGCCCGTGGCCTTCCTCAGCCGACGGCTGTTGCCCCGGGAACAGAGATGGAGTACCATCGAGCGCGAGGCGTTCGCAGTAGTCTGGGCCCTCAAGTAACTACGCCCTTACCTGTTCGGCACCCATTTCAGGGTCCAGACCGACCATCGCCCCTTGCGATGGCTCATGCGGATGCGAGGAGAAAACCCCAAGCTTCTGCGGTGGTCAATCTCCCTCCAGGGGATGGATTTCACCGTGGAACATCGCCCTGGTACGGAGCACGCCAACGCCGATGGCCTCTCCCGATTCTTCCGCCTCAGCGAAGAGAACCCCCAAGAAGATGGGTAGTTCTCTCCGGCTTTCAGCTGGGGGGGACGCGTGTTAGACCCGGCCCTCGTAACATAGTCAGACCTGACCCCTGCACCTCACACCAGCCCCGAGCCCCTGGCCTGGCCGATCCTTCCCACCAGAACACACACACCCGACCCGGACTTCCCCCGTCCGTAGGCCTTCCTCCTTCGGCCACCCCGGGCCCGCGTGCCCACTTCATGCACCAAGATGGCCGCCCGGCCCCAGCGCGACCCTAGCCTACAGGCGCCACTCCGGCTGGAGGACATCGCGCTCCCCTAGGGAGGAGCAGTTTCCATCACACCTCTGCGCTTCCCTGGGAAGGTGGGTTTCGATCAACCCGCCGGCCTCCCCGAGGGCTGGCTCCATGCCTGCTGGTTGTCTGGGGCTCCTCCCGACCCGGCCCTGAAAGGATCAAAGGACAATGGCAGGAAACCCCCAACAAGCGACCCCCAGGTGAAAAGACCCCTGCCTGCACAGACTCCGGACATCAAAGAGGAGTCGCCCTATAACAAGGAGTGCCCTGGGACTGTCCGGCAGATTCGCCTTGGAAACACCTGAGCCCTGCTGAGTGACTCGCGGCTCCCTGAAAGATCGTAAGACCTCCGAACTTGTGCTTGAGCCCTGCTGAGTGACTCGCGGCTCCCTGAAGATCGTAAGACCTCCGAACTTGTGCTTGAGCCCTGCTGAGTGACTCGCGGCTCCCTGAAGATCGTAAGACCTCCGAACTTGTGCTTGAGCCCTGCTGAGTGACTCGCGGCTCCCTGAAGATCGTAAGACCTCTGAACTTGTACTCGAGCCTGCTGAGTATCTCGCAGCACCCCCAGACTCCCTTGGTCCCGTCGGACCCCACGACGACAAGCGTATCCCCCAGCTCGAGGATTGTGAGCTGTGCGCCGGATACGCTCCTGCATTTGATCCATTCCCCCAAAGACTGTCCCGCTACCTCCTAACCCCCCTCCAAGACTTTGTGAGCCCGCGCTCTACTTGTATATATATTGCCTTGCTGATCATAAAGATCTTACCACTCCGATCTGATAAAGATTTGCTCTTAAGAACTCTCGGTGTGGTGTCTCTTTGTCGTGTGGTGCCGAGTGTACGATCCTAGATACGAGATTCCTCCCCTGAGGAGTCTCCCGCCAGTGCCCGGCTACGATACCTCGAGGGTTGGTCTCAGGACAGTCAGGGCCCCCTCCGGGCCCCTCTGAGGTCGCCTTCTAACAGACAGAGAGGGAGGGAGAGGGGGACAGAGAGGGAGGGAGACACAGGGAGACGGACAGAGGGAGGAGGCTGACACACAGAGGGAGGGAGAGGGGGACAGAGAGGGAGGGAGATACAGGAAGACGGACAGAGGGAGGAGGCTGACACACAGAGGGAGGGAGAGGGGGACAGAGAGGGAGGGAGAGGGGGACAGAGAGGGAGGGAGACACAGGAAGACGGACAGAGGGAGGAGGCTGACACACAGAGGGAGGAAGAATTTGATGGCGGACCATGGCCTCGTAGATGGATGGAATTTCTTACATCCTCAGACACCCGGCTACACTTTTTTTTCTTCTCCACACACCAAGTTTTTCCGGTTGGATTATTTTCTTATCCCCGTTGCCTGGGCTTCCCATTGTCAAATTCAAATTTACCCTAGATTGCTATCCGACCACGCCCCGGTAACCATCTCTTTTTCTAATGTTACCACCATACGACACAATAAAACTTTCACTTTCGATAGGAAGCTTTTGCTAGACACTTCTTTTGTGTCATATATGAAAAAGTGGATCTTAGATTTCTTTCAGCGTAACCGTGGCTCAGCAGAACCCGCTGTAGTTTGGGACTCCTTTAAGGCTTGCTTTAGAGGCGAAGTCCTTAGCTTTGCGTCTCATTTACAAAAACTGCGCAAACAAAATCTGCTGCAGTTATACACTTATCTACAGAAAGCGGAATTGGATCTTATAACTAACTTACAGGCCGCTACAGATCCTAAGGATAGCCTTGATATATTAGCTCGTTGCAAGGCTGAGATTAATCTCGTTTGGGCCCAGGAAATAGCGCTTAAATATCAACTTTACAGGAAACAGATGTATGAATATGGTGAAACAGTTGGGAGATGTTTAGCTCAAAGGATCCGGGCGAAAAAACAGATATCCAATATCAAGGCAATCCATAATGACCAACAGGTACTAATCCAAGATCCTCTGGCTATCATGAAAGTTTTTCATCAATTCTACTCTGAACTGTATAGCCAGCCGGACTTTGATGATATTCCATCTGATCTGGGACTTCCTACTTTAGGATGGAACAGACTTCACCCTGCCGCCGCAGAAAGATTGGATCTTCCATTCTCTGATGATGAAATTGAGCGTGCAGTTTTTAACCTACCTTCTGGTAAAGCTGCGGGCCCCGATTCCCTGCCATCAGAGATTTATAAGATTTTTTTTCAGGAACTTCGTCTAGACCTCCTGATCACCTTTCAGGCAGCTAGGTTGGGCACTCCACCTGATTCTTGGGCCGCAGCTCATATAGTCATATTCCCGAAGAAGGGGAAGCCCCCTGACCAACCCGGGTCATACCGTCCGATTTCGCTGCTAAACTGTGATGGCAAATTATATGCGAAATTATTAGCAAACCGCATGGCCCCTATCGTTGCAGGATTGGTTTCATTACAGCAACACGGTTTCGTGCCGGGGCGTGGTACGGTAGATCATATCAATCGGGTCATCGCACTTCTCGACGTCGCGCAGGCTGAGTCCAGACCCTTGGGTCTTGCCCTGCTCGACGCCGAGAAGGCGTTTGACCGTGTATCCTGGAGGTTCTTATGGGAGGTCATGACTCGCTTGGGATTTAGCTCTAATTTTCTCCGGGCTCTCCAGATATTCTATCAGTTTCCTACTGCAAGGATTTGTGCTATGGGCTTTAAATCTGAGGAGGTACAGATCAGTAGAGGGACCCGACAAGGCTGTCCGTGTTCTCCAATTCTTTTTGCTTTTTATATTAATCCCTTTGTTAAGATGCTCGAGATTAACCTTCAGATTCCCCCTTTTATAGCTCATGACGTAAAGTATAAGGTTCTCGCGTACGCGGACGACATAGCCGTTATTACATCTGATCTGAATATGGCTTTACCCTCCATCGAATTGTTAGCCGAATCTTTTGGGAAATACTCTGGGTATCTACTCAACAAATCTAAAACACAATGTCTGTGCACAGATCAAACTCTTGCATTCGACAATAGGATTACGGAAGAAGTGGTTTATTTGGGCATTAAGATTAGGCCCAATTTGGAGGAACTCCTTAATACCAACTGGACTGATATATTGGACAAATCAAAACATGCACTGGAATCTTGGCAGAGTTTACATCTTATTTTGGTTGGCAGAGTTAATTTACTTAAAATGATTATATTACCCAGAGTACTTTATTTTTTTCGTGCTGTTCCGTTATTAATCCCTAGGCTCCAAATTCGCCAGCTACAATCAATTTGTGAAAAATATTTATGGGCCCCAGGAAAAATTCGTAGAGCTTCACGCTATATGACCCTCCCTCTTGTTCGGGGGGGTTGGGGAGTACCGGACTTTGCCCTTTACCAGATGTCCTGTTTACTTTTAAGAATGCGCATCCTCCTGACTGGAGATGAAATATCTAATATGGCAGAAAATCCCTCGATCTACCATATCACTCTTGGTTCACTTGCAAAAAGCTGTCTGATCTCTAACTTTGATAGCAGTTATTACAAACACACACGGTTCAAAACCATTATATCTGCCTTCAATACATGGAAAAGTGTCAGGAAAATGTGTAATATACCTAAATTTACAATATATACTCCATTCAGGGCTTCACACTTATTGCCGCCAATTTTTGGTGACGTAGTAGCACGATACTGGTACTCCAAAGGTACCACATGTCTTGGCGACTTCGTCTCTACTGATGGTTCACTTCTCTCTTTCGATATACTTAGAACACAATTTGATCTAGATAATAATCAATTCTTCAAATTTCTACAGATTCGGGATTTCTTACATAAACACACCACACCGCTGTTCTCAAATGATGTTATTGATGCTATTAGGCTACAACCGCCGATTGGAACTATTTATAAACATTTATTAACATATCGCACTGATGACATTGATAAAACTAATCAGAAATGGTCAAGCAGGTTAACATCTTCCCCCATTAATGTTCAAGAGTCTATTAAATTGGCCCATATTATCTTCTTTTCCGCATCATTAAAAACGCAATTATATAAAACCATTTTTAATTTATATCACACTCCGGCTGTGATGATGAAATGGGGTAACTCACCTTTATATGCTAACTCTGGTGAATGTTTTCGCTGTAAAGCTAGTGAAGCCGACTTAGTGCATGTCTTTTATTCATGCCCATTATTAACATCTTTTTTTAATCAAATTTCAAACTTTCTTGGTTATATTCTTAGGAAACCTGTAGTTTTTTCACCAAAGTTAATTCTATTGGGCATAGAGGATGAAATTACTGTGGGGCATCCTCTATTTGAGTTTCGTTTTTTTCTTTTCATTATTGCTGCTACAATTCGTCTATCCATCGCAACTGCTTGGCTACAACCTCAAGCCCCGAGTTTTGATATATGGCGATCTAAGTTATTTAATTTGTATAACATTGAAACTAGTATATATCTGTTAAAAAAACCTCGCAAAAGACTTTTAGGCCTCAGAATTTGGCGCCCTTTAAAAGATTATCTTGATCTTTAACGTGTACAAGCTGATATGATTGTACGAGATATATGTGACTTAATTTGTTTTATGTTTGTGATTTATTGTAATGGCCGGTTTGTGGAACATTAATAAAAAAACTTAATGACGGGAGGGAGAGGGGGACACAGAGGGAGGGAGACACAGGGAGAGCAAATCAGCCATGTGGTGTGTGGGAATGTCTGCTCGTCAGCAGGTGGACTGCGTGCATGTAGACAAGGGTGGCCAGTGCCAGCACCACCCCTCTCCTCCATGGCAAAACACAGGGCCATGTCACAACCTGTGCACGAGCACAACGACAGCTACCTGCATCATTGAAGTGTGTGGAACAACTTCATGTGCCCACGTACAGTGCAACACGGAAGGCGCCAATGCACGGCTCGCCACACCTGCCCACTCCACTGCTGACTGCAGTCACACTTGACGCAGCAAGTAAGACTGTGCCACACATAGTTAAAGGCGCCAAAGCTGTGCCCAAGGGACACACCCATGCACAAGTGCACTGTGAGTGGAATGCAAGACAGATCCAAATTCCCAGAGGAAATGTTCCAACTTTGAAACTGATGAAACATGGATGTTGCATGGACCAAAATTAACATTGTCTCTCTCACACACAGGTCAACCTCGTGGTTCACCCCCCAACACTGGGGGGGAAGATTTACAGGACCCGGCTCTGCGGGAGGCCGATCCCACCGGCAGCGATGACTCTCACCACTCTGGGGACGACCCCGACCAACCTGGCCCCTCTGGTGTCCAACGACCTGCAGCACCTGCGTCAGGTACAACGGGGCCAACCACCACCCCCACTCCTGCCACATCCCAGGAGACACCCAGGATCCCTGCCCCACCACCACAAAGCAGCCAGGCTGTCCAGGAGGGACACGGTGTCCCGGGCACCCAGGAGGAGGCAGGCGACAACGCCAATGCCACCCCTCAGGGGTCCCGGAGACCCGATGTGCCCACAAGGGCAGGCCAGGTGCAAGTGGGCAGGGGTGGTGGGAGTGGAGGACGGCGGAGGCGCCAGCCTGACCAGTTGGCCGGGGATCCGGTATATTCCCATGTCCGAAACATCCTGGACACATACCGCCAGGACACCACGGGCATGGCCCAGGTTGTGTCCGTCCTCGAGGGGATCAAGACCCAGCAGGCCCAGCAACATGCGGAGCTACATGCCTGTCTACTGCAACACCAACGGAGGATGGAGGACGGACAGACTGAGCTCGTGACGGTGTACACGGGAATTCACAATACACTCCGTCGGATGGCCGACAACATGGGCAACCCTCCCTGTGCCAGAAGGCGTAGAACATCACCACCCACAGGGAGGGATCAGGAGGAGGAGGAGGAAACATCCGATGGAGCATCCCAAACATCGTCACGGCCTGCTTCTGAGGGTCCCCGCAGGAGGGCGGGTCGTCCACGGAAAAGACCGTGAGGGTCGGCGCTACAGCAACATCTCCCAGGACACCTGGCCTGGCACCTGGCCCACTGGAGCAACAGCAGCACAGCATCAAAAGACATTCTCTGCCACATGGCCTTGCTGGTCACTGTCTGACCAATGTTGACAAAGACTGTGGCATGGACTCTGAGGATTTCAATGGCAAACAACTCCCCTACTGAACTTTGGATTCCAAACACCCGGAAAGACCCTCATGTCATACCCCCCCCCCACTAAAATAAAAAGTCACACCATGAAGAGAAGATGCCTGCTGGTTGCATTATTACCTTACATGTGTCTTGTAAAGTCTAAACATGCCTGAGTTCTCTTTTGACTTCAACCATCCACACCCTGGGGCCTGAGTCTGGCACAGGACACACGGGTCACAGTGTATTAGGCAAGACAGACATGGAGCACCATACACACCCGTGATGGGCCCAACCAGCTGAGGGGGTGGCCGCACAACCGTGCTGACAGACATATTGAGTACAGCAACAGTCATGCGCAGAGGTCAGGGATCATGTCCAGTGACCTGGGGGGCACCCAGGTATGTGTAGACAGGTGGCAGAACCATGTCCTGCAAGCTTGAGTCCGGTGGATGCAGATAATGGGGGCCTGGCCAACGTTGGATGCATGGGGATGGCACATGTCACAATACCCACACAGTCATGGACATCATGCACAATACACAGTCTCATCCCACACACACAGCTTGCATCTTGCTACTCGACACATAGACACATAGCCACTATCAGGGAAAACCATGCCAGACATGCTGGATGCACCGTGGCAACTGTCAGCGGCAACCCTGCTCACTAACCTTATAAGCCGGATACAGCAGGGGCGATCCACGATGCTAGAGTCCTTTCTCCCCGAGAACAGTATCACCCTAGAGGATTGAGAGCCCCCTCTACAAGCAACACCACCCCCGGGGAAACGGGATAACTCAGAAGGGCAGAGGCGACTAAATGGGGGAGGTACTCCACTCCTGTTGAGAGAGAAGGAACAGTCATGAGCTACAGGAACCCCCGACCCACCCAGCAAGACAAGATAGCAATACACACGTAAATACCTCCTCCCACTCACTCAGGCAGTTCCCTGTGTCGCACAGGTAGTTGCTTTCAGACCAGGGTACTCACGCCTCCAGGAGAGGAAGAGCGGACGCTCTCCGAGCCTTTCAGTCGGCTCCAAGCGCAGGAACAGCAACACGCAGGTGTCTTCAGAGGCGCCTCGGAGCTCTCCGAGCCTTTCAGTCGGCTCCAAGCGGGGGTGCGGGTAGGGCCGAAGCGGAGAACCTCTAGTCCGGTCTCCAACGCTTCGGTTCACCAACAGGAGTGAGGAGGGAGAAGCGAAGCGCCACTCAAGTAATATGCAGGCGGAAGGTGCGGGTGAGCTCATGCGAGCCCGTAGGTTCGGCGGAACAGATTACGCGAAGGTGAACCGGGCAGCGGCTCACGCAGCGAGTAATTCTCAGGAAGCAGTCCAGCGAGGTCAATTACCTCGAGATACGCCAGAAGGGACTTGATTGACAAGCCCTGTTTCTTCCGTGAGAGCGGCTTTTGTACCGCCTCAGGAAGTGCGTTCGCGCGCTCGCTGGGGGCGATGGGTATTGTAGTCTTAACCCTACCGCCTTTCCAGCGACGCGCAGCGTCTCTCAGGGCCGTAAATCCTGACAGAACCCCCCTACTAGGGCCGGCGTCTCGACGGGCCCCTGGGTTTCGTAGGATGAGCCGCGTGGAAGCGGCGCAGCAATGTAGTGCAATGTAAATTGGACAGAGGTTCCCAGGACCTCTCCTCGGGACCATACCCCTTCCAATCGATTAAGTAGTGTAGCCTGCCCCTGATGTATCTAGAATCTAGTACCCCCTTGACTTCATACTCCTCCTCGCTATCTATAAGTAGTGGCGGAGGTTTTGGGGGGAGTCTAGTGAGAGGGAGACATGGTCGAAGCAGAGAGACGTGGAACACTGGATGAATGCGCCACGCGGAAGGGAGAGTCAGTTTCATAGCTACAGAGTTCACCACTTGGATAATGGGGTATGGACCCACGTATTTTGGTTTCAGGCGCGTGTTCCCTTTTATGCGTAGATGTCGTGTGTCTAACCACACTTTGTCTCCTACTTTGTAGTCCGGTTCAGGGGTTCTTCTTTTGTCCGCCTAGCGTTTGTCTCTTTCTTGGGCTGTTTTCAGTTGTTTCTTGGCTGTCTGTAGCACTACTCTCAGGTGCGAGTGATGTTCTTGGATGGAAGGGTGTTTGGTTTGTGCAGGCCATTCAAAGGGCAGCATGTTTGGATGGTACCCATTTAGACAGAAGAAGGGGGAGCATCCTAGCGATGAGTGTTCAGCATTATTGTAGGCAAACTCCGCCATCCATAGTAGAGTACTCCATTCTTCTTCGTAGAGCAACGTAAAACATCTAAGGTACTGCTCCAATGTCTGGTTCAGTCTTTCGGTCTTGCCATCTGTTTGGGGGTGGTAGCTGGTGGAAAGCCGGGCGTCCACTTTCATGACTTAACAGAAGGCCTTCCAGAACCTTGAGGTGAACTGTGTGCCTCTATCTGTAATGAGAACCGCTGGGATTCCATGACTCCGTACGATGTGTTGTAAAAAGTGCTGGGCTAGGCCTGCGGCTGAAGGGAGTTTCTCCATGGCAATAAAATGGCCCATCTTCGTCAAATGATCGATGACGACCAGGATGGTAGTCATTCCTCTGCTAGAGGGCATATCCACTATAAAATCCATAGACAGTGTATGCCACGGAGCGGGAGGGATTGGAATAGGATGGAGCAACCCACTTGGTCGTTTATGCTGGGACTTCCCTTGCGTGCATGTAGCGCATCCCGCGATGTAGACCGCTGTATCTGGGTTTAATGTAGGCCACCAGAAATGGCGCTTCATGGCTAGCGTGGTTTTAAGTACCCCCTGGTGTCCACCCAAGGTGGAATCGTGAACCCATCTCAAGGCTTGTTGTTGGAGGGAATGGGTCGGCAGATACAAGCGGTGATCCTGAAACAACAGGCGTTGCCTAGAGGACCTGTGTACTGGGTCTTCGGCTACCCAAACAGCTTCTTCGGTCGCGGAGGTTTGGTGTCGTACTTCTTCTATGAAGTCGGGTGTTGTTGCGGCGGCCGTCAATTCATCAGGGAATGATGCGGCGTCTAGAATCAAGGGAGTGTCGGAGACGGGTACAGGGTTCGTACTGGCGGGTAGTTGGGGCCGGGACAGAGCATCGGCCTTTCCGTTTTGTGGGCCTGGACGATATTTGATTACGAAGTCGTAATCAGAGAAAAACAACGACCAACGTAGTTGTCTCGGGGTCAGAGCTCTGGCGGTTTTGAGGAATAAGAGATTCCGATGATCCGTATAGATTTCTACGGTATGTCTGGCGCCGAGCAAATGATGTCGCCATTCTTCGCACCCTCTTTTTATGGCTAGGAGCTCTTTATCCATAATGCTGTAGTTTATTTCGCAAGGGGCCAATTTCTTGGAAAAGAAGGCGACGGGATGCAATTGGCCCGTGTCCGGGTGTCTCTGTGATAGTATTCCCCCTATTGCATATTGGGAGGCGTCGGTTTCAACCACGAAAGGACGTGTGGCGTCAGGATGACGAAGCACGGGGGCTGTCATGAAACAGTTCTTCAAGGTCTGAAAGGCCGTTTCCGCCGCGGCCGTCCACTCGAAGGAGGCGCCTTTCCTCAGGAGAAATGTCAACGGTTGGATGATACCGGAAAAGTTCTTTATAAATCGGCGATAGAAATTCGCGAAGCCCAAGAAACTTTGTAGGGATTTTACGGTGGTGGGCGATTCCCACTGGGTGATAGCCTGCGTTTTCTTCTCGTCCATGACCAAGCCTTCGGGACCGATGACATAGCCCAAAAATTCCACTTCAGACACGTGGAACAGACACTTTTCCAGTTTGGCGTATAGCGCATACTGTTGTAGGCGCTCCAGAACTTCCGCCACGTGCTTCACATGTTCTACCAGGGATGTGGAGTACACCAAGATGTCATCGATGTACACGATGCAAGATACATCTAAGAGGCCCCTCAGTACTTCATCCATGAAGTACTGGAACGCGGCGGGAGCGTTGCACAGGCCGAAGGGCATGACTGTGTATTCGAACAGGCCGAATTTGGTCCGAAAGGCAGTCTTCCACTCATCGCCGCGCCGTACCCGAACCAGATGGTAGGCTCCCCTGAGATCTAGTTTGGTGAATACTGTCGCGGTTTTCAGTTGGTCTAAAAGAACAGGGATCAATGGCAGGGGATACCGGTTCTTTACGGTGACCTTGTTGATTGCCCTGTAATCAATGCAGACCCGTAATCCTCCTTCTTTCTTCGGAATAAAAAAGATCGGAGAGGAGGCAGGTGAGGAAGATGGTCGTATAAACCCGGTGGCAAGCATGTCGTCAAGGTAGGTCCGAAGATACGAGGTTTCGGCTTCCGTGAGGGCATAGATTCTGCTGCAAGGTATACTGGCTCCTGCCTCTAGTTCTATGACACAATCATAGTCCCGGTGTGGGGGTAATCTTTTTGCTTCTTGGGTGTCGAAGACGGATCGAAACTTTTCGTAAATGTGGGGTAACTCGGTAACAGGCATTGCCTGTGGCTGGATGCAGGTGCTGGCAAGGAACCCAGCTGGACTCCCCCTATGGGCCGACGTCTTGACTTGTTCTTCGGTACAGTGTTCTTGGCAAAAGGACGAATTTAATGTCACAGTGCGTGCGGCCCACCGCACTAAGGGATCATGGAGAGTTAGCCATGGCATTCCTAGAATAAGCGTGAAATGGGGGGCATCGATCAGGTCGAATTGTATCTGTTCGAAGTGATGTAACCCTATTTGCATTACGAGGGACTTGGTGTGATAACAAACTGGACCCGAGGTTAAGGCTGAACCGTCCACGGCCTTCACCTTCTCGGGGGTATCCTTTTGATCAACAGGGATGCCTAACTTTTTTGCATACCGTTGGTCCATGAAATTTCCAGTGGCCCCGGAATCCAGCAGAGCATGGACCACCACCGAAATGTCACAAGGCAAGGTCAACACAACGCACACATTCATGTGCGCGACCGAGGGCTGTATGGTATTGGCTAAGGCAGGGAAGACCTCTTTACTGCTAGGCCTCAAACAAGCGGTCCTCATCTTATTCGGGCTCCTCAGTTTTCCGGGTCCTCAGTCGGGTAATCCACTACAGACACCGTTTTAGGTCCAGGGCTTCCGGTAGTGGTGTTCTTGGTTCGGCTTTTACAATCTTTGATGAAGTGGCCGGGCTTGCCACAATATAAGCAGAGTTTCTGAGTTCTCCTTTTTTCTCTTTCTGCTTGACTCAAGGGGCCTCGGATGCCACCGATCTGCATGGGCTCTGTTCCATCCCCTTGGGAAGGTTTTTCCTCCGGCACACATCGAGGTCTACTAGGAAGGAACCGGACTTCGCTGCGGTTCTTGTCCCCTTTTCGCTCTAAGAGCCGGTGATCCAATTGGACGGTCAAATCAATTAGCTCCTCGCAAGTGGCCGGCATGTGCACCACTTGAGCCAGAACATCCTTGAGCTCGCTTCTCAACCCCTGATAGAATAAAGAAGTTCTTTTTTCCATTGGCCAATCTGTTTCGACCACGAGTCTGTTGAAGGAGGTAATGTAGGTCAGCAGGTCCTGTGAACCCTGTTTTAGGGTTAGGAGTTCTTTATCCATCGTAAACTGATGCGCCTTGTGATCGAACAGCCTCCGCATCTCCACACAAAAGGCGGGGAAGTTGTACAGGACAGGGTCGTCTCGTTCGATTAACGGGAAGGACCAGCTCGCCGCATTACCTCCTAAATACGACATCACAAAGGCCGTCTTTGCCTGGTCCGTTGGGAAGACCTGTGGTTTGCATAGGAAATGAAGCCGGCATTGACCCATGAAGATGCCATACTTCTTGGGGTCCCCATAGAACCTTTCCGGAGGGGCAAGGGGCATCTGCATGGGTTGCATTATCTGGACCGGGGGAGGACCGGACTGGAGAGTCGTAGAGAAGGAGTGATTCGGGAAGACCCCGGGAGTGGTGGAACCCCCGCAAGAAGCCTGCGTACCTCCATCCACTACATGCGTTTGGGTTTTCGCAGGGGGAGGCAGAGTCCAGTCTCGAATATATGAACCCCCTTTTGGACCAGCGGGAGGGTGACGGGACAGACAGGCTACCTCTCTTCGCATGGTGCCCATCTCGTTCTTAAGGTCATGATTTTCCGTTCTAACTGCGTCCACCTCCACTCTAAGAGCGTTCAAGGTGTCCAACATGGTGGCCAAGACTGTAGCGGTATCCATCGCCCGGGCTGTAGTTATCCGTGGGCTTGTCAATCTGTCAGCGGCAACCCTGCTCACTAACCTTATAAGCCGGATACAGCAGGGGCGATCCACGATGCTAGAGTCCTTTCTCCCCGAGAACAGTATCACCCTAGAGGATTGAGAGCCCCCTCTACAAGCAACACCACCCCCGGGGAAACGGGATAACTCAGAAGGGCAGAGGCGACTAAATGGGGGAGGTACTCCACTCCTGTTGAGAGAGAAGGAACAGTCATGAGCTACAGGAACCCCCGACCCACCCAGCAAGACAAGATAGCAATACACACGTAAATACCTCCTCCCACTCACTCAGGCAGTTCCCTGTGTCGCACAGGTAGTTGCTTTCAGACCAGGGTACTCACGCCTCCAGGAGAGGAAGAGCGGACGCTCTCCGAGCCTTTCAGTCGGCTCCAAGCGCAGGAACAGCAACACGCAGGTGTCTTCAGAGGCGCCTCGGAGCTCTCCGAGCCTTTCAGTCGGCTCCAAGCGGGGGTGCGGGTAGGGCCGAAGCGGAGAACCTCTAGTCCGGTCTCCAACGCTTCGGTTCACCAACAGGAGTGAGGAGGGAGAAGCGAAGCGCCACTCAAGTAATATGCAGGCGGAAGGTGCGGGTGAGCTCATGCGAGCCCGTAGGTTCGGCGGAACGGATTACGCGAAGGTGAACCGGGCAGCGGCTCACGCAGCGAGTAATTCTCAGGAAGCAGTCCAGCGAGGTCAATTACCTCGAGATACGCCAGAAGGGACTTGATTGACAAGCCCTGTTTCTTCCGTGAGAGCGGCTTTTGTACCGCCTCAGGAAGTGCGTTCGCGCGCTCGCTGGGGGCGATGGGTATTGTAGTCTTAACCCTACCGCCTTTCCAGCAACGCGCAGCGTCTCTCAGGGCCGTAAATCCTGACAGCAACACACCAGCATTGACTGAGAAGAGGCACCTTGGAGGCATAGGGACACCTTTATTAGTCATGTTTACGGGATTGCAGAGGCAACTTGAAGTACACATGAACACTTCATGTGGAGTAACATGTGGGTCCAACACTGGCACCCCCCCTTCTGCAGCACAAATGCGTGATAGCCATGGAAGTGGCACACAAGTGTCGGCTAACAGCTAAATACCCACAGCTGCTCACGGAGAGCCTGCCATACACCATTGATCCGCTGATGTGGAAGTCCCACAGCATGTCAAGCCAATGCAAACCGTATGTGTCCGAGGGCAGTGTTACACACATTGATGCCATCATCACAATCCACTATCCCATCACTGATGACTGTCAACAAGTCTGACCATCTATTCAGGTGTACCCAGCTGCATGTCATGTGTACCATGGTGATGCAACATGGCTGCAGAGGAACCAAACATCGACAGGGGCAGTGTGCATACATCGTGAACAACTGCCACACCCAATACACCCCTGATGCATCCCTTACCCTAAGGAGACTTCCAAACGTGTCCGTGCCTGTAACGCTGAGTCAGCACACGATGACGTGTCCATGAGGAATAGCAGTGCCACACCAATGCAAGCAGCAGACGGCATGCGCAAGTACCTAGGGAAGAGAGACACACAAGAAGTCAGCCACAAAAAGCACAGCGACTTGCATGTGCATTTACTCGACACATGTATGGATGACAACATGCTAGGTCACAATTATGACTGGGGAAATACAACCATCACTGGCCCCATCACTCCAGTGACACACCCACACACACCTCTGACTCACGTGCCATACATGCAGGTGGAGACACACATCACAACACATGCCACACGGGGACCAATGCGTGCACACTCAGACACTGGTACTCACCACTAAGCAAAGAAGTCGCGTGTGAGCCGAGTCCGGATGTCCTCTTGCGGCTCCACATCCTCCACATCACTAGCCCCATTGCCAAGCCCTTCGTCCTCCACGGGTGGATGGTCCTCATCATCTTGATCCAGGATGAGTGGCACAGCTTTCTCAACTGCCATGTTGTGCAGCATGCAGCAGACCATGAAGATTTTGCAGACCTTCGCCGGGGCATATGGGAGTGCGCCGCCGGTCTTGTGTAGGCACCTGAATCGGCTCTTCAGCAGGCCAAACGTCCTCTCTATCACTCGCCTTGTCCGGCCATGGGCGGTGTTGTAGCGGAGCTGGGCCGGCGTGATGGGGTTGCGGAGAGGTGTGGTCAGCCATGGCATGTTGGGATAGCCAGCGTCCCCTACATGGGAAGCACATGGACATCGTTAGAACAGGAGAAGCGGTCGTGCTGGAAGTCTACGCAAAATACAGGACAGACAGACTGTACCCACCAACAACACATGCTCGTTCGTTGCGCAGCTGCGTCATCATTTCAGGCACCCTGCTACGCCTCATGATGTAGGCATCGTGTGCTGATCCTGGAAAACGAGCACAGACATGTGAAATCACCATGTTGGACAGATACACCACAAGGGCATTGATGGAGTGGTAGTGCTTGCGATTCCGGTACGCTACCTCCTGTGCCTGTGGTGGTACCAAAGCAACATGTGTCCCATCTATGGACCCAATGACATGGGGCATCCCTCCCAGGGCATAGAATCCACGCTTGAACCCAGTCAACATTTCTGGGGTAGGAAAATGTATGAAGTCATCCAGGTGAATCAACATGGCCTCTAAGAAATCATGCAGCACACGGCAGAACATGCTCTGGGACATGCCACCAACATGAGCTATGGTATTTTGAAAGGTACCCGTGGCTAGAAAATGTAGGGCTGCCATTACCTTCAGCTTGGGTGTCAGTGCCGTAGGATACCTGTGGAGCGGTTGCAGATGTGGTGCCAGTCTCGCCGTCAAATCCAGAATCAACCGTTGGGGGAAGCGGTAGCACCGGATACAATCATTCTCCCGCATGGCAGCCAAGTCCGGAATTGGTCGGGGAAGAGGCGGCGCTCTGCAGTAATTTGGAAGTGGCAAGGAAGAGTGAGTGCACCACAACAACAAATAATTAGTACTGAGCACATGTTAATCTGTCTATACACATATGCTACATACGGAGTCAGGTATGTGCCACATGCCCTGGACACGTATGGCTGGCAGGTGACACTCCTACCAAGACCCAGCTACACACGGAGATTGAGAACCTCCACATGCCATGGCATGGGATTAGCTGTGTCCCAGTGCAAGTGAACAGCCAGACGCAAGACAGGAGTGACATACACCCACACATCAGCAGAAGTAGGATGTCGATTGCAGAGACTGGTAGCGGAACACTAGAGCCACAGGTCACATGACATTACACTAGGACAGCCCACACACCTTGCCATGAAGGTGCACATGTCATGACTCACCACACATTCATAGAGAGGATGCAGACGTGTCCTTGTTACGCTACTCCGTGTCCCATGCATACATACGCACCTCACATCCGATACCACATGTGGCATGGTGTGCGGAACAGTGTGCAATGTCAATCTACACACAGACACATGTTGGTTGCTGCAACAGCTGCAGCTTTTGAGGGTGCTCCAACATCAACCTAATGGGAAACCCCCACACATACATGACATAGTCACATCGTGCACCGTGGGTAGTGACAAGTCAGGTGTGGTAACCCCTGTACCGGGCATCAGGGGACACTTCCGTGTGTTGGTGTCCGTGCCATGCCAGTGTCGGTCATCCCAAGTGTGCAGTACGACATGCACACATGTCAAAGGAGTCAAGGGCATGCCTGGCACACATTGCACCGTGACACATTACATCTGTACACATCTCATCATACATCTGGTGCCTTCTCGACTCAGGAGTAATGTGCCACATCACAGCCTGTCACACCTGTGCCCCACACATGTAGTACTGCCCAGACAATGCCTTGATGTCCATCCATGGACAAGTATGTCCACCCTATTCCTTCCTGTGTGCTGCCTGTCACCACTGTGATGTGTGAAAACCGCCGTACTGCTGCTAAGAGGGCCTGTGTACGTTCCCATATCACTATGGGTGTGCTGCCGTATGTGTACCCACAGTGATGGTGAGCGTACAGGCATGTGTACGGTCAGTAAGTACGCATACGCGAGAACACCCATAGTGGTACGGACCGTACACACGCCTGTACGTTCACTATCACCATGGGTGTCCTCGCGTATGTGTACTCATACTGGTACGGCCCGTACACACGCTTGTACGTTCACTATCACTATGGGTGTCCTCGCGTATGCGTACTCGTAGTGATAGTGAACGTACAGGCGTGTGTACGGTCCGTACCACTATGGGTGTTCTCGCGTATGCGTACTAGTACTGGTACGGCCCGTACACACGCCTGTACGTTCACTATCACTACGAGTACGCATACGCGAGAACACCCATAGTGGTACGGACCGTACACACGCCTGTACGTTCACTATCACTATGGGTGTCCGCGCGTATGCGTACTCGTAGTGATAGTGAACGTACAGGCATGTGTACGGGCCGTACCAGTACGAGTACGCGTACGCGAGAACACCCATAGTGGTACGGACCGTAAACACGCCTGTATGTTCACTATCACTATGGGTGTCCTCGCGTATGCGTACTCGTAGTGATAGTGAGCGTACAGGCGTGTGTACAGGCCGTACCAGTACAAGTACGCATACGCGAGAACACCCATAGTGGTACGGACCGTACACACGCCTGTACGTTCACTATCACTATGGGTGTCCTCGCGTATGCGTACTCGTAGTGATAGTGAGCGTACAGGCGTGTGTACGGGCCGTACCAGTACGAGTACGCATACGCGAGGACACCCATGGTGATAGTGAACGTACGCACGCGTGTACGGGCCGTTGCTATGCATTTGGGGTGCCCTAGGGGCCAGGAACGCACCGTACCTGTGGGTGAAGCTCAATTTTACATAGGGGACACATGAGGGACAAGTATTAAGGCCTACATGCATGCTGGTTGTCATGGAGACCAAGTTTTAAGTTTCAATGTGTTCTGGAAGTTGCACAGCAGAAGTCAGTTGGAATGAATCTACTTTGTTGCAATGTGTTTGTGGGGTTGACATCATGCTGAAGAAAAAAACACAATAAGAACCCACTGACTGTGCTAGGTTTGAAGGGATTGCAGGAAACATAGGATGCAAATGTGAGTGACCAATCACTCTGTACTCCTGTGCATGAAACAGGCCAGCAAGGCAGATATAAGGCAGCCAGGTCCCATGAGGGAGCACTTGCCTGCACATATTTCAATTCTACCACACTGCTGCTGCTCGTGATTCCCTGGAACCCTGTCAAGGTCTGTGGAGAGGTCACAGCCATTCACCCTGGAGGAGAACCTGGCATTGCTGGATGTGATCCTCCCACAGCACCCCCTGCTGTATGGGCGACCAGGGTATCAGGTGAGTGCAGAGCTACTAGCACAGACTGTGTCCCTTTTTTGGTGACTGTGACTTCTGCCATTGTGTCCAGGTGTGACACACATGCTATGTACTGTAGGGGGGGTCCCAGGGGGGGAATGCCTGATGTCTCCCAGCAGTGCCCAGAGACAGGAGGGGTGTGTGCAGAGGCCTCCCAGCAGTGCCCAGAGTCAGGAGGGGTGTGTGCAGAGGCCTCCCAGCAGTGCCCAGAGACAGGAGGGGTGGGTGCCTATCACTCCCAGCAGTGCCCAGAGACAGGAGGGGTGGGTGCCTATCACTCCCAGCAGTGCCCAGACACAGGAGGGGTGGGTGCCTATCACTCCCAGCAGTGCCCAGACACAGGAGGGGTGTGTGCCTATCACTCACAGCAGTGCCCAGAGACAGGAGGGGTGTGTGCAGAGTCCTCCCAGCAGTGCCCAGAGTCAGGAGGGGTGTGTGCAGAGGCATCCCAGCAGTGCCCAGAAACAGGAGGGGTGTGTGCCTATCACTCACAGCAGTGCCCAGACACAGGAGGGGTGTGTGCAGAGTCCTCCCAGCAGTGCCCAGAGACAGGAGGGGTGGGTGCCTATCACTCCCAGCAGTGCCCAGAGTCAGGAGGGGTGGGTGCCTATCACTCCCAGCAGTGCCCAGAGTCAGGAGGGGTGGGTGCCTATCACTCCCAGCAGTGCCCAGAGACAGGAGGGGTGGGTACCTATCACTCCCAGCAGTGCCCAGAGACAGGAGGGGTGTGTGCAGAGTCCTCCCAGCAGTGCCCAGAGACAGGACGGGTGGGTGCCTATCACTCCCAGCAGTGCCCAGAGACAGGAGGGGTGGGTGTGATGCACAGTGTGAGCCTTGATGATTGATTGTGTCTTTGCCCTCATTCCACCTGTGTACTTTCACTGGCACGTACTGCTTTTGCCCTTCCCCAGAGGAGTATGTCCCTATGTGTTAGAAGGCGACCTCAGAGGGGCCCGGAGGGGGCCCTGACTGGCCTGAGACCAACCCTCGAGGTATCGTAGCCGGGCACTGGCGGGAGACTCCTCAGGGGAGGAGTCTCGTACCTAGGATCGTACACTCGGCACCACACGACAAAGAGACACAACACCGAGAGTTCTTAAGAGCAAATCTTTATCAGATCGGAGTGGTAAGATCTTTATGATCCGCAAGGCAATATATATACAAGTGGAGCGCGGGCTCACAAAGTCTTGGAGGGGGGTTAGGAGGTACCGGGACAGTCTTTGGGGGGAATGGATCAAATGCAGGAGCGTATCCGGCGCACAGCTCACAATCCTCGAGCTGGGGGATACGCTTGTCGCCGTGGGGTCCGGCGGGACCAAGGGAGTCTGTGGGCACTGCGAGATACTCAGCAGACTCGAGTACAAGTTCGGAGGTCTTACGATCTTCAGGGAGCCGCGAGTCACTCAGCAGGGCTCAAGCACAAGTTCGGAGGTCTTACGATCTTCAGGGAGCCGCGAGTCACTCAGCAGGGCTCAAGCATAAGTTCGGAGGTTTTACGATCTTCAGGGAGTCGCGAGTCACTCAGCAGGGCTCAAGCACGAGTTCGGAGGTCTTACGATCTTTCAGGGAGCCGCGAGTCACTCAGCAGGGCTCAGGTGGTTCCAAGGCGAATCTGCCGGACAGTCCCAGAGCACCCCTTGTTATAGGGCGACTCCTCTTTTATGTCCGGAGTCTGTGCAGGCAGGGGTCTTGTCACCCGGGGGTCGCTTGTTGGGGGTTTCCTGCCATTGTCCTTTGATCCTTTCAGGGCCGGGTCGGGAGGAGCCCCAGACACCCAGCAGGCGTGGAGCCAGCCCTCAGGGAGGCCGGCAGGTCGATCGAAACCCACCGTCCCAGGGAAGCGCAGAGGTGTGATGGAAACTGCTCCTCCCTCTCTCATCCCAAGGGGGGCGCGATGTCCTCCAGCCGGAGTGGCGCCTGTAGGCTAGGGTCGCGCTGGGGCCGGGCGGCCATCTTGGTGCATGCAGTGGGCACGCGGGCCCGGGGTGGCCGAAGGAGGAAGGCCTATGGACGGGGGAAGTCCGGGTCGGGTGCGTGTGTTCTGGTGGGAAGGATCGGCTAGGCCAGGGGCTCGGGGCTGGTGTGAGGTGCAGGGGTCAGGTCTGACTATGTTACGAGGGCCGGGTCCAACACGCGTCCCCCCCAGCTGAAAGCCGTAGAGAACTACCCATGTTCTTGGGGGTTCTCTTCGCTGAGGCGGAAGAACCGGGAGAGGCCATCGGCGTTGGCGTGGTCCGTACCAGGGCGATGTTCCACAGTGAAATCCATCCCCTGGAGGGAGATTGACCACCGCAGAAGCTTGGGGTTTTCTCCTCGCATCTGCATGAGCCATCGCAAGGGGCGATGGTCGGTCTGGACCCTGAAATGGGTGCCAAACAGGTAAGGGCGTAGTTTCTTGAGGGCCCAGACTACTGCGAACGCCTCGCGCTCGATGGTACTCCATCTCTGTTCCCGGGGCAACAGCCTTCGGCTGAGGAAGGCGACGGGCTGGTCCAGACCCTGGTCATTTACTTGGGAGAGGACGGCCCCGATGCCATGCTCGGAGGCATCAGTTTGTACCACAAACTCTTTGGAGTAGTCGGGGGCCTGGAGGACGGGGGCCTTACACATGGCCGTTTTCAGGGCATTGAACGCCTCTTGGCAGGCAGGGGACCACTGTATCTTCTTGGGCTGCTTCTTGGACGTGAGTCCCGTGAGGGGACCGACCAGGCTGCCGTAATTCCGGATAAATCTCCGATAGTAGCCCGTGAGGCCCAGAAAGGCTCGGACCTCTGTTTGGGTGGTGGGGGGTTCCCAGGCTAGGATGGCGTCGATTTTGGGCTGTAGAGGGGCGACCTGCCCGCTTCCGACCTGGTGCCCCAGGTAGGTTACCGAACCTTGCCCAATCTGGCATTTGCTGGCTTTCACGGTGAGGCCCGCCTGGCGTAGGGCGGTTAGCACCCTCCGGAGGTGTTGGAGGTGCTCACTCCATTCGGAACTAAAAACTGCGATATCGTCGAGATATGCAGCGCTGAATTTTTCCAGCCCGGCCAGGACTCTATTTACCAGTCGCTGGAAGGTGGCCGGGGCATTTTTCATCCCGAAGGGCATTACGCGAAAGCGATAGTGCCCATCCGGGGTGGAGAAGGCGGACCGCTCCTTGGCTCCCTCTGTGAGCGCAATTTGCCAGTAGCCGCAGGTGAGATCGAAGGTGCTGAGGAACCGTGCAGCTCCGAGCCGGTCAATGAGCTCGTCGGCTCGGGGAATGGGGTGGGCATCGGCTCGGGTGACCTCATTGAGTCCCCGGTAGTCCACGCAAAAGCGGAGTTCCGGGGCGACCCCGGGGGCGGCTGCTTTTGGGACCAGGACCACGGGGCTGGCCCAGGGGCTGTCTGAGGGTTCGATCACGCCTAGGGTCAACATTTTCGAGACTTCGGCTTGGATACAGGACCGGACCCGATCGGGGACTCGGTAGGCTCGGTGTCTCACTGGTGGGCTGTCTCCGGTATCCACGTCATGGACACACCAGTTGGTGACCTTGTGGACCAGGGAGAAAAGGTCCGGAAACTGCCCTAGGAGCTGGCGGCAATCCTCACGTTGCTGGGGCGTGAGAGACGGGGAGAGGTTCACTCCTTCTACGGAGCCGTCCCTCTCCTTGGTGCATAGAAGATCCGGGAGAGGATCCGACTCTTCTTCGGACCCGTCGTCAGTGGCCAGTAGGAGGCTCAGCTCTGTCCGCACAAAGTGGGGCTTGAGGCGGTTCACGTGGAGGACCCGGAGGGGGTCCCAGGGTGACTGGACGTCTACAAAGTACGTGACCGGGCTCTTTCGCTCAACTACTTTGAAGGGCCCGGTCCATTTATCCTGGAGAGCGCAGGGTTTGACGGGGGCCATGACCCACACCAGCTGGCCCGGCTGAAACTCTACTAGTGCGGCGTTCTGGTCATACCAGCGCTTCATCTCCTCCTGACTCGCCTCCAGATTGGCCTCTGCCAATTACCGGAACCTCCTAGTCTGATTGCGGAGGGTCAGGACGTAACGGAACACGTCTCGGGGGGTGCCTCGGGGCGCCGCCTCCCACTCTTCTTTGACCAGGCTGAGGGGCCCCCTGACGGGGTGCCCGTAGAGTAACTCGAAGGGGCTGAAACCCAAGGATTTCTGGGGAACTTCTCGGTATGCGAATAGGAGGCAGGGGAGCAGGAGGTCCCACTTACGCCGGAGGGGCTCTTCCAGGCCCGCGATCATCCCCTTCAGAGTCCGGTTAAACCGCTCTACCAGGCCGTTTCCTTGGGGGTGGTACGGGGTGGTGAACTTGTAGGACACCCCGCACTGTTGCCATAAGGACCTCATGTATCGGGAGATAAAGTTGGTCCCGCGATCGCTCACGACCTCGCGGGGAAAACCCATGCGGGAGAAGATCCCCATCAGCGCCCGGCCCACCACGGGGGCCGTGACGGTGCGCAGGGGAATGGCCTCAGGGTAACGAGTGGCATGGTCCACCAGGACGAGGATGAACCGGTGCCCCTGGGAAGTTGGGGGGTCCAGAGGTCCCACAATGTCGATCCCGACCCGCTCAAAAGGGGTACTGACGACAGGGAAGGGCTGGAGGGGAGCCTTGCGCTTCCCTCCACTCTTCCCACTGGCCTGGCACGTGGGACAGGACTTGCAGTGGGCTTCTACATCTGCTTTCATTCTAGGCCAGTAGAAGTGAGTCACGAGGCGACTGTATGTTTTGTCCTGACCCAAGTGGCCTGCGAGGGGGATGTCGTGGGCCAAGCCCAGGAGGAGGTTTCGGAAGCGTAGTGGTACCACCAGCACCCGGCCGGACCCTAGCTCCACCGACTTCTGTTCGCTGTACAGAAGGTCATTCTCCCAATAGACCCGGTGCGTCCCCGTCTGGTCGCCTGCGGCCTGGGCCTCTGCCTGTTGCCGGGGCCCGACCAGGGAGGGACAGGTAGCCTGCTCTCGGCAGAACTCCTCTCGGGAGGGGCCCCCTTCGTGGCGCCACTGTGCTAATTCGGGCAGATCGCCTAACTCGGTGTCTGAGGTGGAGTCGGAAGGCGGCGGGTCGTTACTGGCGAGCGACTCTTCCGGTGGGGGGATGTGGGGGCCCTCGGCTGGGACCATCCCATCTTCAGGGGTCGGGGCGTCGTCGGCGTCCCTCAGGGGGGTCAGTCGAGCCGCCATGGATCGAGTGGTGGCGCACACCCACTCAGGGAGGCCCATCATCCCTAGGTGGGTCTTGCGCTCAACTTGCCCCCAGGGGGAACTTTCCAGGTCGTTCCCCAGGAGACAGTCGACGGGCTGGGATGTTCTCACTGCGACCTTCAGTTTACCGACCACCCCTCCCCACTCGAAGGGCACCAGGGCTACCTTACATAGGCTTTCTGTGTTGTCGGCTGAAATGACAGGGCAAAATACGTTGGGGAGGACCTGGTCCTCGTGGACTAAATGGCTGAGGACACCAGTGATGCTGGCCCCGGTGTCGCGGAGGGCTTCTACTTGGTGGCCATTGATCGTGACGAGCTGGCCATATTTCTTTGTGTTAGAGGGCAGGAGGCTCCCAGGGACCATCTCCCTATCCCCTAAGGACACGAGGGCCATAGCGGCTGGTTCCCACTCCTCGGCCTCCTCAACCTCCTCCCCCAGGGCTACATTGGCTATCTGTCTAGCGGGAGGTGCTGCCTGGTTGGTGCGTGGGGCCATGGGGCATTCAGGGTCGTTGGCGTAATGCCCGGGCTTCTGGCAACGGAAACAAGTGATGGTTACCCGGTGCCCCCGTCTCAGGGGGGGGCCGGATACAGCTGGTGGGGGTGCCGGGAAAGGCGGAGGTTGGGACTTCGGGGGACTAGTCTGGGGCTCTCTCTGCCCTCCCTGGTTTCCCCCCCCTCTCTGGCGGGGTGGTCCCTGACTGGCTCGGGGGTACTCTCCTACAGGGCCCCGGGAGACCCGGGTGTTGGTCCAGCGATCCGCCTCGACAGCCAGCTTTCTCGGGTCCGTGAGCTTGCTGTCGAGCAGATGCTGGCGTAGTTCCACAAAGCAGTTGGCAGCCAGGTGTTCCCATAACATAAGGTCAGTTAGTTCTTCCAGGGTGGTTACCTTGCTGCCCTTGATCCACCCATCGAAGGCACGGCTGAAGAAATTCACATATTCCACCCAGGTGGTACCCGGGATCTTCCTGCAGTCCCGGAACCGCTGGCGGTACATCTCCGGGGTGAGGCCGTACCTTGTGAGGAGGGCCGCTTTCATGTGTTCATAGGAGGTCTGCATGGAGGTGGGTAGGTCGAGCAGGGTGTCTCTCCCTTCGCTCAGGAACCGTCCCCATAGCCCAGCCCCCCAATCCTTCTGCGGGACCCGATGGGAGGTCATGGCGACCTCGTAGCCCCGAAACCACTGCTGAATGTCATCATTCTTGTAATATTCCTTGACCACATCCTTGGGGATGTGGACCTTCTGTTCCGTCGGGGCGGCCGCCTCCCGGTTCCCCGGGGGCCGCGCTTCTTCGCTTCTTGCTTTCAGTTCTATCTCCTTCAAGCTGCGTTCATGTTCTAGTTGAAGTCTCCTTCCCTCGTGTTCTCGTTGGAGTTTCTTCTCCTCCAGTTCTCCTTGCACTCGCAACTGTTCTACTGCTAGCTTTTTCTCGGCTAATTTCAATTCGCCCTCAATTTTGAGTTTGGCTAATTCGAGCTCGTGATGGCGACTTTTTTCTCTGTCTGCGAGTTCCTCTGGGGATAGGCCCCCGTCTGGTACGAAGCCTCGCACCTGGTTGCTGCTGCGTTCTCCTTGGGAGGGTCCTGCTTCGTCGTGGGGCTCCACCGCTCCTTCTGGGCGGGAGGCTCCAGAATCCACCCAAGCTTTCAGTGCCTTTTGCATATCTTCTTTGGTGTTGAGACCAGTGGTAGCGATTCTGAGTTCCTTACAGAATTGCTTTAGTTCTCTGTGAGTGTACTCCTCCAGCTGTTCCACCTGGAACACGGTGCTGGCGTCGTCTTCTACGAGAACCACGGGGCTTCCTTCTGCCATCTTTGTCGGTAGTGCGTCAGCCGTTCACGGTACGATCTCTAGATTATGGGCCCGAATCCCACCGCTGCCACCAATGTTAGAAGGCGACCTCAGAGGGGCCCGGAGGGGGCCCTGACTGGCCTGAGACCAACCCTCGAGGTATCGTAGCCGGGCACTGGCGGGAGACTCCTCAGGGGAGGAATCTCGTACCTAGGATCGTACACTCGGCACCACACGACAAAGAGACACAACACCGAGAGTTCTTAAGAGCAAATCTTAATCAGATCGGAGTGGTAAGATCTTTATGATCCGCAAGGCAATATATATACAAGTGGAGCGCGGGCCCACAAAGTCTTGGAGGGGGGTTAGGAGGTAGCGGGACAGTCTTTGGGGGGAATGGATCAAATGCAGGAGCGTATCCGGCGCACAGCTCACAATCCTCGAGCTGGGGGATACGCTTGTCGCCGTGGGGTCCGGCGGGACCAAGGGAGTCTGTGGGCACTGCGAGATACTCAGCAGACTTGAGTACAAGTTCGGAGGTCTTACGATCTTCAGGGAGCCGCGAGTCACTCAGCAGGGCTCAAGCACAAGTTCGGAGGTCTTACGATCTTCAGGGAGCCGCGAGTCACTCAGCAGGGCTCAAGCATAAGTTCAGAGGTCTTACGATCTTCAGGGAGCCGCAAGTCACTCAGCAGGGCTCAAGCACGAGTTCGGAGGTCTTACGATCTTTCAGGGAGCCGCGAGTCACTCAGCAGGGCTCAGGTGGTTCCAAGGCGAATCTGCCGGACAGTCCCAGAGCACCCCTTGTTATAGGGCGACTCCTCTTTGATGTCCGGAGTCTGTGCAGGCAGGGGTCTTGTCACTCGGGGGTCGCTTGTTGGGGGTTTCCTGCCATTGTCCTTTGATCCTTTCAGGGCCGGGTCGGGAGGAGCCCCAGACACCCAGCAGGCGTGGAGCCAGCCCTCAGGGAGGCTGGCAGGTCGATCGAAACCCACCGTCCCAGGGAAGCGCAGAGGTGTGATGGAAACTGCTCCTCCCTCTCTCATCCCAAGGGGGGCGCGATGTCCTCCAGCCGGAGTGGCGCCTGTAGGCTAGGGTCGCGCTGGGGCCGGGCGGCCATCTTGGTGCATGCAGTGGGCACGCGGGCCCGGGGTGGCCGAAGGAGGAAGGCCTATGGACGGGGGAAGTCCGGGTCGGGTGCGTGTGTTCTGGTGGGAAGGATCGGCTAGGCCAGGGGCTCGGGGCTGGTGTGAGGTGCAGGGGTCAGGTCTGACTATGTTACGAGGGCCGGGTCCAACACTATGGCAAAGGTGCAATGCGTTGGCTGCATGACATGCCTTGTTGTAACCAGCTAATTTGTTCTCATATGTGTCTCTGTGACATGTTGCAGGTGTATTGATGTAGTGTCACTTGTTCATCCTCACAGGCAGGCGCCTCTGCCAAGGAGCAGATCTGGCTGACCGCCGTCAGTGCTGGGAGGAGTGCGGATGGTCGGAAGCGGCGCCTGTCCCAGGTGAGGAAACGCTGGCAGGATATCCGGTGCTGGACGCGGAGGATCGCACGGGTCCTGCTGGGGGACTCACCTGAGAGCCATAAGAACCGCGGGCGCCGCCGTCTCTCCCACATCCACAAGCGTGTGCTGGCGGTGATCTTTCCAGACTTGGACAGGCGCTTACAGGAGATGCAGCAGCAGGAAGGGGGTAGGTACATGTGTGTTTGTTGTGTTTCACCAGCATTTGTAAGTGCACTGTTCCATGGATGCACTGCCAGGGTTTAATGGTGCTGTGCAGATCCTGTTACCCACAGTATTGCAGTGCTCTCCTGCCTCCCTTCCTCTCCTTGCAATGTGTTCCCTGGTCTGTGTGGAGTCACTCCGTCACAAGGTTATGTAGCCTGGCACCTTCTCCACGTGTACAATGCCTGCAGCATCATGTGTGGGGGTGGTGTGTAACAGGTTTTGGGACCTTGCCTGTGCCCTGTCCAGTTCTGGTCTTGTGGGTTCCATGTCAGTTGGCACTAATGCTGAGTCCAGACATGGGAGTTAGTCTCTCAAGTGTGAGGCCTTACAGCACGCATGTCCTATGTGGTGGCCTGTGACATGATGTGCATGAGTGTGCGGTACGCATAGAGCGGGGATGGTAGCGTGTGTTGCAGTCATTCCCATTCAGGAGCATGGAGTTGTGTGGCCACTACTGTCCCCAGGGGCATATTTTCCTAGGTATCATGTGTGTAATCCGAATATGTTGACAATCTCTGTGTCTACAGCATAGGTTGTGCTCTGTGCCATTGTCCCCTGGCCAAATGTATTTTGACGTGAAATGTAGTACAAGTGTCCACTGTACAGACTGACCTGATTTTCCTTGTTCATACTCACGGTGGACATTGCCTGTGTGTCTTGTTAGAATCATCGGATGATGCCCATTTGTACATGAATATTTGGACAGGCGCACCTTGGGTATTTTGTGTGCAACCTTGAATTGTTGCATCCCATGTGTATTTCACCCAGACTAAGGGATGTAAGTGCTTCCTGTGTCTCCAAAGAATAGTCTCATGTAGGGGGTGGGTGGTGCGGGCATGGCCTTCGTGTCACAACCTGATATCTCCTTGCTAGGACTTGCCAGTGTGTGATGTTTGTCTGGACATGCACTCAAGGTGCAGTGGGCCAGTCATGGTGGGCATGTTTTCAGTATAACCTATGCTGCATGTGCCTCTTGTTCCTGGATATGGTCCCTGCTCATCCCTATTTCCTGCTCGCTGTGTGGTGCAGATGCAGTGCTGGATTGTCCCCAGGGCCTTGCTCCTCAGTCAAAATTCCATTCCATCTCATTTGCTATTGTGTCATGCTCTCCATAGTTTTTCGGTGGCATGGTGGGTCAAACAACTGTGTCTTGCATGCCCTACATATGTACCTTGTTTTGTAGATGTAACTCTTCTTTTGTTTCTGGCTATGCACTGTGACCTATGTAGATTGGACTCATGTGACATATGTATACAGGTGTATGAATAATTTCTGTCTCTTCACCCTGCCCACAGCATCGTTGGGGGACACGGAGGGAGACATGGGAACAGACGGAGCAGAGGGACCGAGCACCAGTGCCAGCGGTGACATCGGGGCTGGCACATCAAGTGGGACTGAGGTGGAGGAGAGTGAAGCCCGGGACCTGTCGACTGGCATAACAGAGTATGAAGCTGACGGGTCCGAGGATGATCTCTCCGAGTGGGTGGCAGCTGCACCAGCAGCTGACAGCGGCACTACATCTCGCCCCGCCCCCTCCATTGCCATCAGCCGCCTCCCACTTGCTCGTGTCCCTTCCCAACGTGCCCGGTCACCACATGTCTCCTTCCTGCCAGGCACCGCACCCCCTGCCCCTGTCTCCACTGCTGCCGCCAATGCCGAGTCTGTGGACATCCAGCGGCAGTTGCAGGTTGGTCAAGCTGCGATCCTTAATGTCCTCCATGGCCACAGCCAGGTCCTCAACAACATGGAGGCATACTTGGAGGGCATTCATTCATCGCAGGCTGACCAACGCAGCTTGCTGAGGTCGATAGACTCGACACTGACTGCAGCAGTGGGTCTCCTGCAGCGCTACGTCCCACCCCCTACCCCTGCCCCATCCACACTTCCCACTCCCATGCCTGTCCCACGTACACCCAGACGTCAGCATGCGCCCACCACAACACACACAGGCACCACACCAGCAGGGAAGGTCCACCGCACACCTCCTGACACGCACACACAGGGTGAAGTAGGCACACCCACTGGGTCGGGTGGCAAACGTGTGACACGCAGCCAGAGTGGGAGACCGCATTCCACCCAATCCACTCCCTCCAAAACCCCTCCCCTCAGCTCTCCTGGCCACATCTCCCCCAAAGACTCCTTCATGGCCGCTCTGTCCCTGAGCCCCACAGTGACGCCACCACGCAAGCGGTCAAGGAAGTCCTCGGTCAGGGTGGTTGATTCCCCCCCACTGTCTACACCCTCCCCCAGTGGCGCTGCGACCCATCCCTCTGACCCCCCCCCCCCTCCTTGGGGCCTGTGGTTCCTTCGGGTGCAGGGGATTCCCTGGCGGACCTGGCTAAGGTGTGCAGCGAGCTCCTGGCCTCCACCTTTGGCCCTGCCCCACCCCCTGTGGTGGAGTCCTCCATCCCTGCACCCACGACGCCTACCCTTCACCCTCCTGTCCCTGCGGTGCCTGTTTCTTCCCCCCCACATGATGCCCTCACCCCTGTGGAAGACAACGGAATGTAACATTGCAGGCAAGCTAGGGGACACGCATCCCACTGTGTCCCCCATCCAGCTGTGACTTCTGGACTGCCCTATGGGCTTTGTAAATATTGAACTTTCTACGAACATACAATTTTTGATCTTGCTGATTAAAGCCATTTTTGTTTCCTTTGAACACTACTGCTTTTCTGATATTGCTGTTGGTGGGGCTGCTACATGATTTTGGGTGGTGATCATGTGTTGGTTGTGTGGGAAATGTAGTAGTGTGCTGGTCATAGGGGGGACCCTGGGATCTGTTTGCCATCACACGGTGTTAGCTAGGTTTCTGTGTTCATGTAAGCAGTTGCTGCATGGTGAAATTGTCCAAAGGTGTATTCCTTCCTCTGTGTACCCTGCCATCTTCCCTGCAGGGTGTTCCCAATATTTAGCGCAGAGCTGTGTGTACATTAGCTGGGTGTGTGACGGACTCCTTCTACTTTGCACATGCATGCTGAGCGATGTCTCCACCTGCATCATTCGTGGCATTCTTGGTAGTCATTGTACTTGTGTATGTGGACTACTGACATGACTTCATGTGTACATGTTTTCTTTTCTGCGCTATGCATGCGTATACTCCCAGCCTCGCACACATGTGGTACATGTACTGCAGGGTCTTTGTGCACCTGACTGAAATTTGTGGCTACTCCACCCTTTGCGTTTCATGGGCACTGCTGTGAGTGTTAGGCACACACCCCTCCTGTCTCTGGGCACTGCTGGGAGTGATAGGCACACACCCCTCCTGCCTCTGGGCACTGCTGGGAGGACTCTGCACACACCCCTCCTGCCTCTGGGCACTGCTGGGAGGCCTCTGCACCCACCCCTCCTGACTCTGGGCACTGCTGGGAGGCCTCTGCACCCACCCCTCCTGTCGCTGTGAGTGTTAGGCACACACCCCTCCTGTCTCTGGGCACTGCTGGGAGTGATAGGCACACACCCCTCCTGACTCTGGGCACTGCTGGGAGTGATAGGCACCCACCCCTCCTGCCTCTGGGCACTGCTGGGAGGGCTCTGCACACACCCCTCCTGACTCTGGGCACTGCTGGGAGTGATAGGCACACACCCCTCCTGCCTCTGGGCACTGCTGGGAGGACTCTGCACACACCCCTCCTGTCTCTGGGCACTGCTGGGAGTGATAGGCACACACCCCTCCTGACTCTGGGCACTGCTGGGAGTGATAGGCACCCACCCCTCCTGTCTCTGGGCACTGCTGGGAGTAATAGGCACACACCCCTCCTGACTCTGGGCACTGCTGGGAGGACTCTGCACACACCCCTCCTGTCTCTGGGCACTGCTGGGAGTGATAGGCACACACCCCTCCTGACTCTGGGCACTGCTGGGAGTGATAGGCACCCACCCCTCCTGACTCTGGGCACTGCTGGGAGGACTCTGCACACACCCCTCCTGCCTCTGGGCACTGCTGGGAGGACTCTGCACACACCCCTCCTGTCTCTGGGCACTGCTGGGAGGACTCTGCACACACCCCTCCTGTCCCTGGGCACTGCTGGGAGGACTCTGCACACACCCCTCCTGTCTCTGGGCACTGCTGGGAGTGATAGGCACCCACCCCTCCTGACTCTGGGCTCTGCTGGGAGTGATAGGCACCCACCCCTCCTGTCTCTGGGCACTGCTGGGAGTGATAGGCACCCACCCCTCCTGTCTCTGGGCACTGCTGGGAGTGTTAGGCACACACCCCTCCTGTCTCTGGGCACTGCTGGGAGTGATAGGCACACACCCCTCCTGACTCTGGGCACTGCTGGGAGTGATAGGCACCCACCCCTCCTGCCTCTGGGCACTGCTGGGAGGACTCTGCACACACACCTCCTGCCTCTGGGCACTGCTGGGAGGACTCTGCACACACCCCTCCTGCCTCTGGGCACTGCTGAGAGGACTCTGCACACACCCCTCCTGTCTCTGGGCACTGCTGGGAGGACTCTGCACACACCCCTCCTGTCTCTGGGCACTGCTGTGAGTGTTAGGCACACACCCCTCCTGTCTCTGGGCACTGCTGGGAGTGATAGGCACACACCCCTCCTGACTCTGGGCACTGCTGGGAGTGATAGGCACCCACCCCTCCTGTCTCTGGGCACTGCTGGGAGTGATAGGCACCCACCCCTCCTGTCTCTGGGCACTGCTAGGAGTGTTAGGCACACACCCCTCCTGTCTCTGGGCACTGCTGGGAGTGATAGGCACACACCCCTCCTGACTCTGGGCACTGCTGGGAGTGATAGGCACCCACCCCTCCTGCCTCTGGGCACTGCTGGGAGGACTCTGCACACACCCCTCCTGTCTCTGGGCACTGCTGGGAGTGATAGGCACACACCCCTCCTGACTCTGGGCACTGCTGGGAGGACTCTGCACACACCCCTCCTGTCTCTGGGCACTGCTGGGAGTGATAGGCACCCACCCCTCCTGACTCTGGGCACTGCTGGGAGTGATAGGCACCCACCCCTCCTGTCTCTGGGCACTGCTGGGAGTGATAGGCACCCACCCCTCCTGTCTCTGGGCACTGCTGGGAGTGATAGGCACACACCCCTCCTGTCTCTGGGCACTGCTGGGAGGACTCTGCACACACCCCTCCCGTCTCTGGGCACTGCTGGGAGTGATAGGCACCCACCCCTCCTGACTCCCCTCCTGTCTCTGGGCACTGCTGGGAGTGATAGGCACCCACCCCTCCTGTCTCTGGGCACTGCTGGGAGTGATAGGCACACACCCCTCCTGACTCTGGGCACTGCTGGGAGGACTCTGCACACACCCCTCCTGTCTCTGGGCACTGCTGTGAGTGTTAGGCACACACCCCTCCTGTCTCTGGGCACTTCTGGGAGTGATAGGCACACACGCCTCCTGACTCTGGGCACTGCTGGGAGGACTCTGCACAAACCCCTCCTGTCTCTGGGCACTGCTGGGAGGACTCTGCACACACCCCTCCTGTCTCTGGGCACTGCTGTGAGTGTTAGGCACACACCCCTCCTGTGTCTGGGCACTGCTGGGAGGACTCTGCACACACCCCTCCTGTCTCTGGGCACTGCTGGGAGTGATAGGCACCCACCCCTCCTGTCTCTGGGCACTGCTGGGAGTGATAGGCACACACCCCTCCTGCCTCTGGGCACTGCTGGGAGGACTCTGCACACACCCCTCCTGCCTCTGGGCACTGCTGGGAGGCCTCTGCACCCACCCCTCCTGACTCTGGGCACTGCTGGGAGGCCTCTGCACCCACCCCTCCTGTCTCTGGGCACTGCTGTGAGTGTTAGGCACACACCCCTCCTGTCTCTGGGCACTGCTAGGAGTGATAGGCACACACCCCTCCTGACTCTGGGCACTGCTGGGAGTGATAGGCACCCACCCCTCCTGTCTCTGGGCACTGCTGGGAGGACTCTGCACACACCCCTCCTGACTCTGGGCACTGCTGGGAGTGATAGGCACACACCCCTCCTGCCTCTGGGCACTGCTGGGAGGACTCTGCACACACCCCTCCTGTCTCTGGGCACTGCTGGGAGTGATAGGCACACACCCCTCCTGACTCTGGGCACTGCTGGGAGTGATAGGCACCCACCCCTCCTGTCTCTGGGCACTGCTGGGAGTGATAGGCACACACCCCTCCTGACTCTGGGCACTGCTGGGAGGACTCCACACACCCCTCCTGTCTCTGGGCACTGCTGTGAGTGTTAGGCACACACCCCTCCTGTCTCTGGGCACTGCTGGGAGTGATAGGCACACACCCCTCCTGACTCTGGGCACTGCTGGGAGTGATAGGCACCCACCCCTCCTGCCTCTGGGCACTGCTGGGAGGACTCTGCACACACCCCTCCTGCCTCTGGGCACTGCTGGGAGGACTCTGCACACACCCCTCCTGTCTCTGGGCACTGCTGGGAGGACTCTGCACACACCCCTCCTGTCCCTGGGCACTGCTGGGAGGACTCTGCACACACCCCTCCTGTCTCTGGGCACTGCTGGGAGTGATAGGCACCCACCCCTCCTGACTCTGGGCTCTGCTGGGAGTGATAGGCACCCACCCCTCCTGTCTCTGGGCACTGCTGGGAGTGATAGGCACCCACCCCTCCTGTCTCTGGGCACTGCTGGGAGTGTTAGGCACACACCCCTCCTGTCTCTGGGCACTGCTGGGAGTGATAGGCACACACCCCTCCTGACTCTGGGCACTGCTGGGAGTGATAGGCACCCACCCCTCCTGCCTCTGGGCACTGCTGGGAGGACTCTGCACAAACCCCTCCTGTCTCTGGGCACTGCTGGGAGTGATAGGCACACACCCCTCCTGACTCTGGGCACTGCTGGGAGGACTCTGCACACACCCCTCCTGTCTCTGGGCACTGCTGTGAGTGTTAGGCACACACCCCTCCTGTCTCTGGGCACTGCTGGGAGTGATAGGCACACACCCCTCCTGACTCTGGGCACTGCTGGGAGTGATAGGCACTCACCCCTCCTGCCTCTGGGCACTGCTGGGAGGACTCTGCACACACCCCTCCTGTCTCTGGGCACTACTGGGAGGACTCTGCACACACCCCTCCTGTCTCTGGGCACTGCTGGGAGTGATAGGCACACACCCCTCCTGTCTCTGGGCACTGCTGGGAGGACTCTGCACACACCCCTCCTGTCTCTGGGCACTGCTGGGAGTGATAGGCACCCACCCCTCCTGACTCTGGGCACTGCTGGGAGTGATAGGCACCCACCCCTCCTGTCTCTGGGCACTGCTGGGAGTGATAGTCACCCACCCCTCCTGTCTCTGGGCACTGCTGGGAGTGATAGGCACACACCCCTCCTGACTCTGGGCACTGCTGGGAGGACTCTGCACATACCCCTCCTGTCTCTGGGCACTGCTGTGAGTGTTAGGCACACACCCCTCCTGTCTCTGGGCACTTCTGGGAGTGATAGGCACACACGCCTCCTGACTCTGGGCACTGCTGGGAGGACTCTGCACAAACCCCTCCTGTCTCTGGGCACTGCTGGATGGACTCTGCACACACCCCTCCTGTCTCTGGGCACTGCTGTGAGTGTTAGGCACACACCCCTCCTGTGTCTGGGCACTGCTGGGAGGACTCTGCACACACCCCTCCTGTCTCTGGGCACTGCTGGGAGTGATAGGCACCCACCCCTCCTGTCTCTGGGCACTGCTGGGAGTGATAGGCACACACCCCTCCTGCCTCTGGGCACTGCTGGGAGGACTCTGCACACACCCCTCCTGCCTCTGGGCACTGTTGGGAGGCCTCTGCACCCACCCCTCCTGACTCTGGGCACTGCTGGGAGGCCTCTGCACCCACCCTCCTGTCTCTGGGCACTGCTGGGAGGACTCTGCACACACCCCTCCTGTCTCTGGGCACTGCTGTGAGTGTTAGGCACACACCCCTCCTGTCTCTGGGCACTGCTGGGAGTGATAGGCACACACCCCTCCTGCCTCTGGGCACTGCTGGGAGGACTCTGCACACACCCCTCCTGCCTCTGGGCACTGCTGGGAGGCCTCTGCACCCACCCCTCCTGACTCTGGGCACTGCTGGGAGGACTCTGCACACACCCCTCCTGTCTCTGGGCACTGCTGGGAGGCCTCTGCACCCACCCCTCCTGTCTCTGGGCACTGCTGGGAGGACTCTGCACACACCCCTCCTGTCTCTGGGCACTGCTGGGAGGACTCTGCACACACCCCTCCTGACTCTGGGCACTGCTGGGAGTGATAGGCACCCACCCCTCCTGACTCTGGGCACTGCTGGGAGGCCTCTGCACACACCCCTCCTGCCTCTGGGCACTGCTGGGAGTGATAGGCACACACCCCTCCTGACTATTTAACAATATGTACGCTTAGTCCATACACGTGTGTGGGTTCGCTCCATGGGGGTACGGGTCGTACTTACACTGTTGGGGTGGGGGGTACGCTCCATACGTCCGCGGGTGAGGGTACGGGTCGTACTTACACTGTTGGGGTGGGGGGTATGCTCCATACGTCCGCGGGTGAGGGTACGGGCCGTACTTACACTGTTGGGGTGGGGGGTACGCTCCATACATCCGCGGGTGAGGGTACGGGTCGTACTTACACTGTTGGGGTGGGGGGTACGCTCCATACGTCCGCGGGTGAGGGTACGGGTCGTACTTACACTGTTGGGGTGGAGGTACGCTCCATACATACGCGGGTGGGGGTACGGGTTGTACTTACACTGTTGGGGTGGGGGGTACGCTCCATACGTCCGCGGGTGAGGGTACGGGTCGTATTTACACTGTTGGGGTGGGGGGTACGCTCCATACGTCCATGGGTGAGGGTACGGGTCGTACTTACACTGTTGGGGTGGGGGTACGCTCCATACGTACGCGGGTGAGGGTACGGGTCGTACTTACACTGTTGGGGTGGGTGTACGCTCCATACGTCCGCGGGTGAGGGTACGGGTCGTACTTACACTGTTGGGGTGGAGGTACGCTTCATACGTACGCGGGTGGGGGTACGGGTTGTACTTACACTGTTGGGGTGGGGGGTACGCTCCATGCATACGCAGGTGGGGGGACGTGTCTTACGTACACTGTTGGCATGGGGGGTACGCTCCATGCATACGCGGGTGGGGGGACATGTCGTACGTACACTGTTGGCATGGGTGGTACGCTCCTTGCATACGCGGGTGGGGGTACGTGTCGTACTTACACTGTTGGGGTGGGGGGTACGCTCCATACGTACACGGGTGGGGGTATGTTTCGTACTTACACTGTTGGGGTGGGGGGTACGCTCCTTGCATACGCGGGTGGGGGTACGTGTCGTACTTACACTGTTGGGGTTGGGGGTACGCTCCATGCATACGGGGTGGGGGTACGGTCCGTACATATCCGTCCCCACGCTATGTGATGCTTGTGCGGGCCGTACCCAGGCCTTTGCCACGTGGGTACGAGCCGTCCCGCCATTGTTGGGATGACGTAGGTGTGGGCGTGGTACGACTCGTACCCACGCTCTTAAGGCGTGGGTACGGGACGTACCGGTCTGGTTGTGTTGCCGGTTCGCGTCGTCAAGAACTTCCGTTGTGGCGGTCACTGGCTTAGCTGGACACGCCCCCACCCCCTCGTAGTGACCAGGGCCTGAGGGTCAGGTATGTCCAGGGCATGTGTGCTGTGTGACTTTGGTGGGGGTTTTGTGGCCTGCCCTGGTCCTGCCACGTCCCCCCCCCCCTTTCCCCCCTCCCTTTGTTGTTCTGACCTTCTGCGGCGTCTGCGTCGGAACCTGTAGAGGAGGTCGACTGCTATGAGGGCCGGGATGACACGTAGGTTCGGGTCCATGTCTGTCCGTCGTGTACGGGTACTCCTTGTTCGCGTCGTCCTGTCTGTCCGTCGCGTACCGGTACTCCTTGTTCGCGTCGTCCTGATTTCCCGGCAGTTTTTGGCAGCCGGAAAATATTCACCGTGCGGGATGACATCGGTGCGAATCGTAATTCCTGGTTCGTGAATGGCAGGCTGCGTGCGTCCCGACGTCACGTCGGCGCTTTCCCGGATCGCATTTGTACGTTTATTTTCGTCGGTCGGGGTTTTGTACGATTCGTACGGAAATGGTGTTTCCGTGCGAATCGTAATTCCATGTTTGTATATTTTGACGACCGGGTACGCGTCGGACGGAGAATATGCTCCGTCCGACGGTTCGTACCCGGTTTTTACAGGATCGTGATCGGCACCCTTGTGTCCATTTTCTGCCAAATGATTCAGTAGAGCAATAGTATCGATCCTGCAAGCGTCTTCCGTTTCTGACGCAATAAGCAAGTCGTCGATATATTGCATGAGAACGGAGTTCTGCGGCAACATTAGACTCTCAAGATTCTTCTTCAAGATCTGATTAAAGATCGATGGACTCTCTGTATACCCCTGAGAGATAGGACACCATGTTAACACACGATCTTCCAGCCGGAAAGCAAAAAGAAATTGGCTTTCCTCATGAAGGGGTATTGAGAAGAATGCTTGACATAAATCAATCACTGTAAACCACTTGGCTTCGCATGGAATCTGAAACAGAATCACAGATGGATTCGGTACCACTGGACAACATGGAACGACTATCGTGTTAACCTTTCGCAGGTCTTCCACGATCCTGAATTTCCCACTTGGTTCCTGTAGTCCCATGATAGGTGAATTACATGGGCTACCCACGATCTCCTTCAGAATTCCCTGCTTGATCATAGACTTGATTACAGGTTTGATCCCTGCAATAGTCTTGGGTGACAAATTGTACTGAGGCGTCCTAGGGAATTCTACATTCTGTTTAATCTGAATCTTCACTGGCTCTACACCTTTGATCAACCCAATCTGTTCTCCGGTGAAGTCCCACACCTTGTGTGACACAGAATCTCTCAGATCAAGTGGAAGCTCTTCCACTGTCAGCGCTGGGTACATTTCTGTACACAAATGCTGATTGGCAACCTTAAAGGTCGCATCGTCATCTTTCGTCTGTACTTCAACTCCCTTAGGTGTGCAATAGATGGTGCAATTAAACTTGCACAGTAGATCTCTTCCTAACAGGCAAACTGGACTCGAGTCACACACCACAAACTGATGTCGGTCTCGGAAAGTTCCTATTCTCACAGGAATTGGCTCTGTCAAAGGATTCATCATTTTCTTGTTTGCTACTCCAACAACTTGGATCGATTGTCCCGAGAGGGGTAGGTTGGGAACTACTGCTGATCTTACAGTAGAACTGGTAGCACCAGTGTCAACCAAAAAGGTGGTAGGGTGACCGTCAACATCTGCTTCCACAAACGGTCCCCTCTGGTCTACCTCCAAGACTGTTCCAAGTGTGCAGTCTTCCTCCCCCCTCAGGCACCATCATGCTAACGGGTCTGGGCTGTACTCATCATACCTTCAAACAGAGGCATCTGTTGGTAAGTCCGAGTTCCCAGTGAAACCCTCGGTGGCTGGGGAACTTGTACCTGCAGACTGAATGTCCCCCCTTTCATCGATCTTGGCCTGGTCACCGTACTGACCGTTTCAGGTACAGGTGCCTGAACTCTCTCTACCGCCTGTTGCACTTGATTAACTGGGTTCAAAGGACACTCGCGTTTCTATTGTCCAATCTGGTGACAAAGATGACACGCAGTGGTCTTCTTCAATGTCGCCACATCAATTCCTGTCTTGGGATCAACGGATTTTACCCTTCCCTGACCTTTCACGTTCTGAGTTCCTCCTTGGTTATTTCCCTGTCTCCTTCCTAACGTCCCTCCACTAGGCTGAACTTGAGCCGTTTGCATTTGGACAAGCATCAGTTTATCGTTCAACTTCCTGTGTTTCGAATCTATCTCATCACTGCAGTATCGGGCATACCGCAAAATTTCATCCACCGGCTCGTTCTGCCAACAGATCAAATGTTGCTGTATCATGAGACTAACCTCTGGCCTCAACCCCAAGACAAACTTTGAAACAAACTGTCCCATGTCCTTCGAATCTAAGGTGTCTATCCCACTGTACTGTTTGAAGGCTTGCAAAAGGTGTTCGTAATACTCATGCACCGTCTATTTTGGTTCCTGAACAGTCCGGTCTATCTTACCCAATCAATATCCTGAGGCGAGATTTTCAATTTTAACCATGTAATCACTTGCTCAAACTGTTTCATAACTATGGGTGACGGACCATTCGTAACAGGATCCCTTTCTGGCTCAGAAGTCGGCCATTCAACAGCAACCTTACACAAATCCCCTGGAACTACAATGTCAAGCAATGTGTTCAAATCAATCCACAATACTTTCGAGATTTTGACGAAGCGGTCAAACTGCTTGTACCATCCTGCAGGCTTTTCCCTCAGCCGAGGAAAATCATTCGTAAAAGCAGCCAGATCACCCCATCTCCAAGGCACATGCACATACCCTCCATTTTTTACCTCTCATAAAGGGTAATTCTCTATGCCTAGCATCCCTCCACCTGGAGGCGGCGTCTCTCCTACAGTCCTTTTAGAACTCTTCTTCTTAGACCACCTTTCCTCCCATTTGTCAAGCATGATCCATGCGTGCATCCCTACAATCAAATCTCTGATGTGTGTCCTTAGTCCTATGACCCTCTTTTCTTCCAGTTCTTGCTCACTATACTGCAACCTATGGCTCCCTTGCAGGGACTTCATTTTAGACAGATCTACTTCACATTTCTTGGCCAAATCAGTCAGTTTCTCGTGTGCAGTCCTTGCCTTGCGAGTCACATCCTTCGCTACAAAAAGCAACTCATCTTGTTCATAAATTTCTATCCTGTCCAGAGGCAAATTTCCATTTATTATTTCATCAACTTCTGCTTTCAATCTCACTACATCTAACATTCTTGCCCTCACTGCACTTCTCAATGGCTCCCGACAAGCTGTTCCATTGCGTTCATCACTCTCGCAGCTCTGATCCCTAGACCTACTCTCTTCTGTCATGTTCCTAGAGACTGGTCTATTTCCTGACTCATCTAGTTCACCATTCCCTGTTATTCTACCATTCTGGTTCCTCGCAGGTGGTACCCACATTCTCAGATCTGATCTTGACTCGGCCAAGGACTTTGGTCTCACCGGTCTCACATCCACCTGTCCTCTAGAGGAGTCTGTGGTGGCTGACAATGGCGTGCTCCATTCTATAGGTTTCGGAGCCTGTTCCATTCCACTCATTGTGCCATTTCCTTCGGCAGTGATTCTTTCTCCTGTAATTGACTGTGCTAGACTGCCAATTTTCGCCTGATCTGGGTCATAGACCGATACAATGGGTCCAATGGTAACTGGTACAGTTAAAGCCTCACCCCCCCCCCCCCCCCCACTGCTTCTGTACCTGCTGGGGACTGCGTCCTCATGTCCTCTGTTCCTGTCGAGATCTTCCCTACTACTTTCACATTTGACTGAGTTTACAGTCCACTAGTCCCTTCTGCTGGGGTTGACTTTCCTTCGTCAGAATCTGGATTAAACGGAGGTGGTCTTTCGGACTACAACCTATCTACCAAGCTGTCATCTGTATCACTATCATCCTCTTCTACACTCTTTGCCTTTGAACCTTCGGTTTTTTCTAATAGCCGGTACAATCTATCCCCCTCAATCGTTTCCACTCTCCACCTCTTCTCTAGTGCATCCCACCTCACGTCTTGGAATGCTGTGGTCGACTTCTTCACTCTTTCTTGACTTTTGTCTCTTTTCCTGTCATACGCTGCTCTGATCCATGCGTGTAGTGCCTCAAACTGAGTCGGTCTGGGCAGGGGTCGTAAAGAAGACATCACAGATTTCAACTGATACAACACATCCAGCCTGAAAGTACCATATGGGGGGAAAGTCAGTTCTTCCTCATCTTACGCCAATTTTCAAGCCAAATTATAGTATGCAATCCCACATTCTTTGCCATATAGGGTGCCGGGGTATCCTCTGGAGGGGCTTCTTCTCCTCCCCGAATAACCACATGTCAGTCACCTCTACACAATTCTCGTAAAACCTTAAAACATTTCATGATGAACTGATTTTTGTTCGCGCACAATATTTTTGTCCGCTTCCTGATGTCAATCCACCAATACCAGCGCGACTCACACCAACCGACCTATCGTACCGCGACACCTTCTGACGTCACACTTCCTCCGCTCGCAACAGTTCCCCTCCTTCACAATTCGCTTCTCACTCTCGCATTCGTCTCATTCACACTCTGAAGTAATTATCTGTCCACGAAACGACCGGACAATCACTTCTCTGACTGCCTGTGACAGTCTCTCGAACTTGTTGACCTCAACCCTGGCAACTGTCTGTCCGGAAACGACCGGACAATCGCCTCAACTGATAGGTTTCAAACGCTCAATGTTCCACATACAGCAACACACGACCAGCGCCGGTTCCTCACTCACTCACACATTCGCTCCCCCTATCTTGATCTGGATAATCGATGACATCTCACGACTCCCCTCTCAATGGTCAACAAATTCTACTTTGGGTGTCTTCTACACCACAACTTCTCAGACTACTCGTCAAGCCTAAGAATCCCCGGACTGCGCATGCTCACAGCCTAATCTCACAATCACTCAACTCTCATTCCAACTCCGCAAGACATCACACAATCAAATCAACACCGTAATCTACAAAACACAACGCCCTATTCATACTCACTCTACCACAAACTGCTGCTTTCGCCGCACCGCTACTCTCCGTCAGTTTCCATCAGGTGCCGTCGTCTGCCGCTTACAATCCAATATGTCACCATTGCTCGAATTCTGTGGGCCTCAGTAATCTCTTATCTTGATCTAGATCTCCCCTTACTATCAGAGAAAACCATCCTACTCTGCTACCAACTGATAACGACGGATTCTTATCTGTCTTACCATCACCAAGAATCCTCTCAGGTCGCCAGGATCTTTCTATCTGCTCAATAGTGTAAAGGGGAGAAAATCCAATTTTAGCACATATTCAACAAATCGAATTTGAACTCTAAAGGACCACTGACTCCGAATCTCAAATTTTTAAGGATTTATTGCAAAGCCCAAAATAATTGCACATACAAGCACCTCATCACGAGGTTAAGAAAATAAATGGACACTAATACAAAAAAAATTACGCAAGAGTCTCATCCGACTCAGAATAGGAAGAATAGTCAGTTCTAGAAGCATTAGGCAACCGATAACTGCTCCAATCTCTATATTAGAAGTCATTAACCTAAAAGAAAAATCAGTTAGTCTATCCCTATTCTGCCTCTAAGGTGACATCCCTACTTAGCATTTTCCCCAGGCAAGAGAATAAAAAAGGTGTCAGAAGTGAAGACTTCCTTAGAAGTGCACGCGCTTTTCTCAGAGCTCATTCTAAAATGCTCCTTCTAGCTCTCCATCTAATCCTCAACTGCTCAATCCATGGGGCACTGTCCCTAATTCAAAATCGTAGAACACGCCCTCCGTCACACCTCTCCAGCCAGGTCTTCCTCCGGAACTTTTCCAGTGCAACTTGTATTCCATCCAAAGACGGTTAGCTTGACCTTGGGTCCCAGGCACCTTCTCCACCGAAAGTATCATCCCTGCATTCCATTATACTGCCTTGTTGGCTTCTCATGCCATCTTAACTCCTAAAACAAAAGGGTTAGTCTCCCTAACAAGCTAGGTGTCCTTGCACCTGTAACAGAAACTTTCCACTTCACTGAGATTTTCTAACGTCTCTGAAGCCCAGAGACTTTCCAAGGGAAACCATTTTCGGCCTACAATATTCAGCTAAAACAACAATGTCTCAACCAGTAATTACAAGGACAATTTTAAGTAAATGCATAAATCATAAAGAAAGGGAAACAAGAGACCAAGATAAGAAATTTGTCATTGTTATTATGCAAATAGTTATAACAGCACTATAGTACAATTAAATTAAAGTAGCCAAAAATACACATGGGTGCCGATCACGATCCTGTAAAAACCGGTTACGAACCGTCGGACGGAGCATATTCTCCGTCCGACGCGTACCCGGTCGTCAAAATATACAAACATGGAATTACGATTCGCACGGAAACATCATTTCCGTACGAATCGTACAAAACCCCGACCGACGAAAATAAACGTACAAATGCGATCCGGGAAAGCGCCGACGTGACGTCGGGACGCACGCAGCCTGCCATTCACGAACCAGGAATTACGATTCGCACCGACGTCATCCCGCACGGTGAATATTTTCCGGCTGCCAAAAACTGCCGGGAAATCAGGACGACGCGAACAAGGAGTACCGGTACGCGACGGACAGACAGGACGACGCGAACAAGGAGTACCCGTACGCGACGGACAGACATGGACCCGAACCTACGTGTCATCCCGGCCCTCATAGCAGTCGACCTCCTCTACAGGTTCCGATGCAGACGCCGCAGAAGGTCAGAACAACAAAGGGAGGGGGCAAGGGGGGGGGTGGCAGGACCAGGGCAGGCCACAAAACCCCCACCAAAGTCACACAGCACACATGCCCTGGACATACCTGACCCTCAGGCCCTGGTCACTACGAGGGGGTGGGGGCGTGTCCAGCTAAGCCAGCGACCGCCACAACGGAAGTTCTTGACGACGCGAACCGGCAACATAACCAGACAGGTACGTCCTGTACCTACGCCTTAAGAGCGTGGGTACGAGCCGTACCACGCCCACACCTACGTCACCCCAACAATGGCGGGACGGCTCGTACCCACGTGGCAAAGGCCTGGGTACGGCCCGCACAAGCATCACATAGCGTGGGGATGGATATGTACGGACCGTAGCCCACCCCGTATGCATGGAGCGTACCCCCAACCCCAACAGTGTAAGTACGACACGTACCCCCACCCGCGTATGCAAGGAGCGTACCCCTCACCCCAACAGTGTAAGTACGACACGTACCCCCACCCGCGTATGCAAGGAGCGCACCCCCCACCCCAACAGTGTAAGTACGACACGTACCCCCACCCGCGTATGCAAGGAGCGTACCCCCCATGCCAACAGTGTAAGTACGACACGTACCCCCACCCGCGTATGCAAGGAGCGTACCCCCCGCCCCAACAGTGTAAGTACGACACGTACCCCCACCCGCATATGCAAGAAGCGTACCCCCATGCCAACAGTGTAAGTACGACACGTACCCCCACCCACGTATGCAAGGAGCGTACCCCCACCCCAACAGTGTAAGTACGACACGGACCCCCACCCGCGTATGCAAGGAGCGCACCCCCCACCCCAACAGTGTAAGTATGACACGTACCCCCACCCGCGTATGCAAGGAGCGTACCCCCATGCCAACAGTGTAAGTACGTCACGTACCCCCACCCGCGTATGCAAGGAGCGTACCCCCCACCCCAACAGTGTAAGTACGACACGTACCCCCACCCGCGTATGCAAGGAGCGTTCCCCCATGCCAACAGTGTAAGTACGACACGTACCCCCACCCGCGTACGTATGGAGCGTACCCCCCACCCCAACAGTGTAAGTACGACACGTACCCCCACCCGCGTATGCAAGGAGCGTACCCCCCATGCCAACAGTGTACGTACGACACGTCCCCCCACCCGCGTATGCATGGAGCATACCCCCCACCCCAACAGTGTAAGTACGACCCGTACCCTCATCCGCGGACGTATGGAGCATACCCCCCACCCCAACACTGTAAGTACGACCCGTAACCCCACCCGCATACGTATGGAGCGTACCTCCACCCCAACAGTGTAAGTATGACCCGTACCCTCACCCGCGGACGTATGGAGCGTACCCCCCACCCCAACAGTGTAAGTACGACCCGTACCCTCACCCGCAGACGTATGGAGCGTACCCCCCACCCCAACAGTGTAAGTACGACCCGTACCCTCACCCGCGGACGTATGGAGCGTACCCCCCACCCCAACAGTGTAAGTACGACCCGTACCCTCACCCACGGACGTATGGAGCGTACCCCCCACCCCAACAGTGTAAGTACGACCCGTACCCTCACCCGTGGAAGTATGGAGCGTACCCCCCACCCCAACAGTGTAAGTACGACCAGTACCCCCATGGAGAGAACCCACACACGTGTATGGACTAAGCGTACATATTGTTAAATAGGAGGGGTGTGTGCCAATCGCTCCTAGCAGTGCCCAGAGTCAGGAGGGGTGGGTGCCTATCACTCCCAGCAGTGCCCAGAGACAGGAGGGGTGTGTGCAGAGTCCTCCCAGCAGTGCCCAGAGACAGGAGGGGTGTGTGCAGAGTCCTCCCAGCAGTGCCCAGACGCAGGAGGGGTGGGTGCCTATCACTCCCAGCAGTGCCCAGAGACAGGAGGGGTGTGTGCAGAGTTCTCCCAGCAGTGCCCAGAGACAGGAGGGGTGTGTGCAGAGTCCTCCCAGCAGTGCCCAGAGGCAGGAGGGGTGTGTGCAGAGTCCTCCCAGCAGTGCCCAGTGGCAGGAGGGGTGTGTGCCTATCACTCCCAGCAGTGCCCAGAGACAGGAGGGGTGTGTGCAGAGTCCTCCCAGCAGTGCCCAGAGACAGGAGGGGTGTGTGCAGAGTCCTCCCAGCAGTGCCCAGAGACAGGAGGGGTGTGTGCAGAGGCCTCCCAGCAGTGCCCAGAGGCAGGAGGGGTGGGTGCCTATCACTCCCAGCAGTGCCCAGAGACAGGAGGGGTGTGTGCAGAGTTCTCCCAGCAGTGCCTAGAGACAGGAGGGGTGTGTGCAGAGTCCTCCCAGCAGTGCCCAGAGGCAGGAGGGGTGGGTGCCTATCACTCCCAGCAGTGCCCAGAGTCAGGAGGGGTGGGTGCCTATCACTCCCAGCAGTGCCCAGAGACAGGAGGGGTGTGTGCAGAGGCCTCCCAGCAGTGCCCAGAGACAGGAGGGGTGTGTGCCTAACACTCACAGCAGTGCCCATGAAACGCAAAGGGTGGAGTAGCCACAGATACCATGCCCACAAATTTCAGTCAGGTGCACAAAGACCCTGCAGTACATGTACCACATGTGTGCGAGGCTGGGAGTATACGCATGCATAGCGCAGAAAAGAATACATGTACACATGAAGTCATGTCAATAGTCCACATACACAAGTACAATGACTACCAAGAATGCCACGAATGATGCAGGTGGAGACATCGCTCAGCATGCATGTGCAAAGTAGAAGGAGTCCGTCACACACCCAGCTAATGTACACACAGCTCTGCGCTAAATATTGGGAACACCCTGCAGGGAAGATGGCAGGGTACACAGAGGAAGGAATACACCTTTGGACAATTTCACCATGCAGCAACTGCTTACATGAACACAGAAACCTAGCTAACACCGTGTGATGGCACACAGATCCCAGGGTCCCCCCTATGACCAGCACACTACTACATTTCCCACACAACCAACACATGATCACCACCCAAAATCATGTAGCAGCCCCACCAACAGCAATATCAGAAAAGCAGTAGTGTTCAAAGGAAACAAAAATGGCTTTAATCAGCATGATCAAAAATTGTATGTTCGTAGAAAGTTCAATATTTACAAAGCCCATAGGGCAGTCCAGAAGTCACAGCTGGATGGGGGACACAGTGGGATGCGTGTCCCCTAGCTTGCCTGCACAGTTACATTCCGTCGTCTTCCACAGGGGTGAGGGCATCATGTGGGGGGGAAGAAACAGGCACCGCAGGGACAGGAGGGTGAAGGGTAGGCGTCGTGGGTGCAGGGATGGAGGACTCCACCACAGGGGGTGGGGCAGGGCCAAAGGCGGAGGCCAGGATCTCGCTGCACACCTTAGCAAGGTCCTCCAGGGAATCCCCTGCACCCGAAGGAACCACAGGCCCCAAGGAGGGGGGGCGGGGTCAGAGGGATGGGTCGCAGCGCCACTGGGGGAGGGTGTAGACAGGGGGGGGGAATCAACCACCCTGACCGAGGACTTCCTTGACCGCTTGGGTGGTGGCGTCACTGTGGGGCTCAGGGACAGAGCGGCCATGAAGGAGTCTTTGGGGGAGATGTGGCCAGGAGAGCTGAGGGGAGGGGATTTGGAGGGAGTGGATTGGGTGGAATGCGGACTCCCACTCTGGCTGCGTGTCACACGTTTGCCCCCCGACCCAGTGGGTGTGCCTACTTCACCCTGTGTGTGCGTGTCAGGAGGTGTGCGGTGGACCTTCCCTGCTGGTGTGGTGCCTGTGTGTGTTGTGGTGGGCGCATGCTGACGTCTGGGTGTACGTGGGACAGGCATGGGAGTGGGAAGTGTGGATGGGGCAGGAGTAGGGGGTGGGACGTAGCGCTGCAGGAGACCCGCTGCTGCAGTCAGTGTCGAGTCTATCGACCTCAGCAAGCTGCGTTGGTCAGCCTGCGATGAATGAATGCCCTCCAAGTATGCCTCCATGTTGTTGAGGACCTGGCTGTGGCCATGGAGGACATTAAGGATCGCAGCCTGACCAACCTGCAACTGCCGCTGGATGTCCACAGACTCGGCATTGGCGGCAGCAGTGGAGACAGGGGCAGGGGGTGCGGTGCCTGGCAGGAAGGAGACATGTGGTGACCGGGCACGTTGGGAAGGGACACGAGCAAGTGGGAGGTGGCTGATGGCAATGGAGGGGGCGGGGCGAGATGTAGTGCCGCTGGCAGCTGCTGGTGCAGCCGCCGCCCACTCGGAGAGATCATCCTCGGACCCGTCAGCTTCATACTCTGTTGTGCCAGTCGACAGGTCCCCGGCCTCACTCTCCTCCGCCTCAGTCCCACTTGATGTGCCAGCCCTGATGTCACCGCTGGCACTGGTGCTCGGTCCCTCTACTCCGTCTGTGCCCATGTCTCCCTCCGTGTCCCCCGACGATGCTGTGGGCAGGGTGAAGAGACAGAAATTAATCATACACCTGTATACATATGTCACATGAGTCCAATCTACATAGGTCACAGTGCATAGCCTGAAACAAAAGAAGAGTTACATCTACAAAACAAGGTACATATGTAGGGCATGCAAGACACAGTTGTTTGACCCACCATGCCACCGAAAAACTATGGAGAGCATGACACAATAGCAAATGAGATGGAATGGAATTTTGACTGAGGAGCACGGCCCTGGGGACAATCCAGCACTGCATCTGCACCACACAGCGTGGCAGGAAATAGGGATGAGCAGGGACCATATCCAGGAACAAGAGGCACATGCAGCATAGGTTAAACTGAAAACATGCCCACCATGACTGGCACACTGCACCTTGAGTGCATGTCCAGACAAACATCACACACTGGCCAGTCCTAGCAAGGAGATATCAGGTTGTGACATGAAGGCCATGCCCGCACCACCCACCCCCTACATGAGACTATTATTTGGAGACACAGGAAGCACTTACATCCCTTAGTCTGGGTGAAATACACATGGGATGCAACAAATCAAGGTTGCACACAAAATACCCAAGGTGCGCCTGTCCAAATAATCATGTACAAATGGGCATCATCAGATGATTGTAACAAGACACACAGGCAATGTCCACCGTGAGTATGAACAAGGAAAATCAGGTCAGTCTGTACAGTGGACACTTGTACTACATTTCACGTCAATATACATTTGGCCAGGGGACAATGGCACAGAGCACAACCTATGCTGTAGACACAGAGATTGTCAACATATTCAGATTACACACATGATACCTGGGAAAATATGCCCCTGGGGACAGTAGTGGCCACACAACTCCATGCTCCTGAATGGGAATGACTGCAACACACGCTACCATCCCCGCACTATGCGTACCGCACACTCATGCACATCATGTCACAGGCCACCACATAGGACATGCGTGCTGTAAGGCCTCACACTTGAGAGACTAACTCCCATGTCTGGACTCAGCATTAGTGCCAACTGACATGGAACCCACAAGAACAGAACTGGACAGGGCACAGGCAAGGTCCCAAAACATGTTACACACCACCCCCACACATGATGCTGCAGGAATTGTACACGTGGAGAAGGTGCCAGGCTACATAACCTTAAGACGGAGTGACTTCACACAGACCAGGGAACACATTGCAAGGAGGGGAAGGGAGGCAGGAGAGCACTGCAATACTGTGGGTAACAGGATCTGCACAGCACCATTAAACCCTGGCAGTGCATCCATGGAACAGTGCACTTACAAATGCTGGTGAAACACAACAAACACACATGTACCTACCCCCTTCCTGCTGCTGCATCTCCTGTAAGCGCCTGTCCAAGTCTGGAAAGATCACCGCCAGCACACGCTTGTGGATGTGGGAGAGACGGCGGCGCCCGCGGTTCTTATGGCTCTCAGGTGAGTCCCCCAGCAGGACCCGTGCGATCCTCCGCATCCAGCACCGGATATCCTGCCAGCGTTTCCTCACCTGGAACAGGCGCCGCTTCCGACCATCCGCACTCCTCACGGCACTGACGGCGGTCAGCCAAATCTGCTCCTTGGCAGAGGCGCCTACCTGTGAGGATGAACAAGTGACACTACATCAATACACCTGCAACATGTCAGAGAGACACATATGGGAACAAATTAGCTGGTTACAACAAGGCATGTCATGCAGCCAACGCATTGCACCTTTGCCATAGGGACATACTCCTCTGGGGAAGGGCAAAAGCAGTACGTGCCAGTGAAAGTACACAGGTGGAATGAGGGCAAAGACACAATCAATTATCAAGGCTCACACTGTGCATCACACCCACCCCTCCTGTCTCTGGGCACTGCTGGGAGGACTCTGCACACACCCCTCCTGTCTCTGGGCACTGCTGGGAGGACTCTGCACCCACCCCTCTTGTCTCTGGGCACTGCTGGGAGTGATAGGCACCCACCCCTCCTGTCTCTGGGCACTGCTGGGAGGACTCTGCACACACCCCTCCTGACTCTGGGCACTGCTGGGAGGCCTCTGCACACACCCCTCCTGCCTCTGGGCACTGCTGGGAGTGATAGGCACCCACCCCTCCTGTCTCTGGGCACTGCTGGGAGTGATAGGCACCCACCCCTCCTGTCTCTGGGCACTGCTGGGAGGACTCTGCACACACCCCTCCTGTCTCTGGGCACTGCTGGGAGTGATAGGCACCCACCCCTCCTGTCTCTGGGCACTGCTGGGAGTGATAGGCACCCACCCCTCCTGTCTCTGGGCACTGCTGGGAGGCCTCTGCACACACCCCTCCTGTCTCTGGGCACTGCTGGGAGACATCAGGCATCCCCCCCCCCCTGGGGACCCCCCCTACAGTACATAGCATGTGTGTCACACCTGGACACAATGGCAGAAGTCACAGTCACAAAAAAAGGGACACAGTCTGTGCTAGTAGCTCTGCACTCACCTGATACCCTGGTCGCCCATACAGCTGGGGGGACTGTGGGAGGATCACATCCAGCAATGCCAGGTTCTCCTCCAGGGTGAATGGCTGTGACCTCTCCACAGACCTTGACATGGTTCCAGGGAATCAGGAGCAGCAGCAGTGTGGTAGAATCGAAATATGTGCAGGCAAGTGCTCCCTCATGGGACCTGGCTGCCTTATATCTGCCTTGCTGGCCTGTTTCATGCACAGGAGTACAGAGTGATTGGTCACTCACATTTGCATCCTATGTTTCCTCCAATCCCTTCAAACCTAGCACAGTCAGTGGGTTCTTATTGTGTTTTTTCTTCAGCATGATGTCAACCCCACAATCACATTGCAACAAAGTAGATTCATTCCAACTGACTTCTGCTGTGCACCTTCCAGAACAAATTCAAACTTAAAAATTGGTCTCCATGACAACCAGCATGCATGTAGGCCTTAATACTTGTCCCTCATGTGTCCCTTATGTAAAATTGAGCTTCACCCACAGGTACGGTGCGTTCCGGGCCCCTAGGGCACCCCAAATGCATAGCAACGGCCCGTACACGCGTGCGTACGTTCACTATCACCATGGGTGTCCTCGCGTATGCGTACTCATACTCGTACGGCCCGTACACACGCCTGTACGCTCACTATCACTACGAGTACGCATACGCGAGGACACCCATAGTGATAGTGAACGTACAGGCGTGTGTACGGTCCGTACCACTATGGGTGTTCTCGCTTATGCGTACTCGTACTGGTACGGCCCGTACATACGCCTGTACGTGCACTATCACCATGGGTGTCCTCGTGTATGCGTACTCGTACTGGTAAGGCCCGTACACACGCCTCTACGTTCACTATCACTACGAGTATGCATACGCGAGAACACCCATAGTGATAGTGAACGTACAGGCGTGTGTACGGTCCGTACCACTATGGGTGTTCTCGCGTATGCGTACTCGTACTGGTACGGCCCTTACTATCACTACGAGTACGCATACGCGAGAACACCCATAGTGGTACGGCCCGTACACACGCCTGTACGTTCACTATCACTATGGGTGTTCTCGCGTATGCGTACTCGTAGTGATAGTGAACGTACAGGCGTTTGTACGGGCCGTACCAGTACGAGTACGCATACGCGAGGACACCCATGGTGATAGTGCACGTACAGGCGTGTGTACGGGCCGTCCCAGTACGAGTACGCATACGCGAGAACACCCATAGTGGTACGGCCCGTACACACGCCTGTACGTTCACTATCACTACGAGTACGCATACGCGAGAACACCCATAGTGGTATGGACCGTACACACGCCTGTACGTTCACTATCACTACGAGTACGCATAGGCGAGGACACCCATAGTGATAGTGAACGTACAGGCGTGTGTACGGGCCGTACCAGTACGAGTACGCATACGCGAGGACACCCATGGTGATAGTGAACGTACAGGCGTGTGTACGGTCCGTACCACTATGGGCGTTCTCGGGTATGCGTACTTACTGACCGTACACATGCCTGTACGCTCACCATCACTATGGGTACACATACGGCAGCACTCCCATAGTGATATGGGAACGTACACAGGCACTCTTAGCAGCAGTACGGCGGTTTTCACACATCACAGTGGTGACAGGCAGCACACAGGAAGGAATAGGGCGGACATACTTGTCCATGGATGGACATCAAGGCATTGTCTGGGCAGTACTACATGTGTGGGGCACAGGTGTGACAGGCTGTGATGTGGCACATTACTCCTGAGTCGAGAAGGCACCAGATGTATGATGAGATGTGTACAGATGTAATATGTCACGGTGCAATGTGCCAGGCATGCCCTTGACTCCTTTGACATGTGTGCATGTCGTACTGCACACTTGGGATGACTGTTAGAAGGCGACATCAGGGGAGCCCGGAGGGGGCCCTGACTGTCCTGAGACCCACCCTCAAGGTATCGTAGCCGGGCACTGGCGGGAGATTCCGCAGGGGAGGAATCTCGTACCTAGGATCGTACACTTGGCACCACACGACAAAGAGACACCACACCGAGGGTTCTTAGGATTCAAGCTTTATCAAATCGAAGTGGTAGGATCTTTTTGATCAGCAAGGCAGATATTTACAAGCAGAGCGTGGGCTCACAGAGTCTTGGCGGGGGTAAGAGGTAGCGGGACAGTCTTTGGGGGGATCGGATCAAATGCAGGAGCGTACCCGGCACACAGCTCACAATCCTCGAGCTGGGGGATACGCTTGTCGTCGTGGGGTCCGGCGGGACCAAAGAGAGTCAGGGGGAGCCGCGAGTCACTCAGCAGGCTCAAGCACCAGTTCGGAGGTCTTACGATCTTCAGGGAGCCGCGAGTCACTCAGCAGGGCTCAAGCACAAGTTCGGAGGTCTTACGTTCTTCGGGGAGCCGCAAGTCACTCAGCAGGGCTCAAGCACAAGTTCGGAGGTCTTACGATCTTCAGGGAGCCGCGAGTCACTCAGCAGGGCTCAAGCACAGGTTCGGAGGTCTTACGTTCTTCGGGGAGCCGCGAGTCACTCAGCAGGGCTCAGATGTTCCAAGGCGAATCTGCCGGACAGTCCCAGAGCACCCCTTGTTATAGGTCGACCCCTCTTTGATGTCCGGAGTCTGTGCAGGCAGGGGTCTTGTCACCTGGGGGTCGCTTGTCGAGGTTTCCTGCTATTGTCTTTTGATCCTTTCAGGGCCGGGTCGGGAGGAGTCCCAGACACCCAGCAGGCATGGAGCCAGCCCTCAGGGAGGCCGGAGGGCCGATCGAAACCCATCGTCCCAGGGGAGTTCAGAGGTGCGATAGAAACTGCTCCTCCCTCTCTCATCCCCTGGAAGCGTGATGTCCCCCAGCCGGAGTGGCGCCTCTAGGCCCGGGTTTTGCTGGGGCCGGGCGGCCATCTTGGTGCACGAAGTGGGCACGCGTGCCCGGGGTGGCCGAAAGGAGAGAGGCCATGGACGGGGAGGCCCGGGCTGCGTGTGTGTGTTCTGGTGGGAAGGATCGGCTGGGCCGTGTGCTTGGGGTCCCTGGTACCAGGTTAGGTAGTGCGAGGACAGGAAGAGCCATGCTACGAGGCCGGGTCTAACACGCGTCCCCCCCAGCTGAAAGCCTGAGAGAACTACCCATCTCTTGGGGGGTTCTCTTCGCTGAGGCGGAAGAACCGGGAGAGGCCGTCCGCGTTGGCGTGGTCCGTACCAGGGCGATGTTCTACGGTGAAATCCATCCCCTGGAGGGAGATTGACCACCGCAGTAGCTTGGGGTTTTCTCCTCGCATCTGCATGAGCCATCGCAAGGGCCGATGGTCGGTTTGTACTTTGAAATGGGTGCCAAACAGGTAAGGGCGCAGCTTTTTGAGGGCCCAGACTACGGCAAATGCTTCGCGCTCAATGGTGCTCCACCTCTGTTCTCTGGGCAACAGCCGCCGGCTGAGGAAGGCGATAGGCTGGTCTAGGCCTTGGTCATTCACTTGGGACAGGACGGCCCCAATGCCATGCTCGGAGGCATCGGTCTGGACTAAAAACTCCTTGGAGTAGTCGGGAGCCTGGAGGACGGGGGCCGTGCACATGGCCTTCTTTAGGGCATCGAATGCTTCCTGGCAGGCAGTCGTCCACTGCACCCTCTTGGGCTGTTTTTTTGATGTGAGTTCGGTGAGGGGGCCAACCAGGCTGCCATACCCCCGGATGAATCTTCGGTAGTAGCCAGTGAGGCCCAGGAAGGCTCGGACCTCCGTTTGGGTGGTGGGTGGTTCCCAGGCTAGGATGGCGTTGATCTTTGGCTGTAGAGGGGCGACCTGACCGCTCCCGACCTGGTGCCCCAGGTAGACTACTGATCCTTGCCCAATCTGGCACTTGCTGGCTTTTACTGTGAGGCCTGCCTGGCGCAGGGCGGTTAGCACTCTCCGGAGGTGCTGGAGGTGCTCACTCCATCCGGAACTGAAAACAGCGATGTCGTCTAGATAGGCCGCACTGAACTGTTCCATCCCGGCCAGGACCCTATTCACCAGTCGCTGGAAGGTGGCCGGGGCATTTTTCATTCCGAAGGGCATTACGCGGAAGCATTAATGCCCATCTGGGGTGGAGAAGGCGGACCGCTCCTTGGCTTCCTCTGTGAGGGCAATCTGCCAGTATCCGCAGGTGAGGTCGAATGTGCTGAGGAACCGAGCTGCCCCGAGTCGGTCAGTGAGCTCGTCGGCTCGGGGTATGGGGTGGGCATCGGCCCGGGTGACGTCATTGAGCCCCCGGTAGTCCACGCAGAATCGGAGCTCGGGGGCGACACCGGGGGCCGCTGCCTTCGGAACTAGGACCACGGGACTGGCCCAGGGACTATCGGATGGCTCGATCACCCCCAGAGTCAACATCTTCGAGACTTCAGCTTGAATGCAGGACCGGACTCGGTCAGGGACTCGGTAGGCTCGGTGTCTTACTGGCGGGCTGTCCCCGGTGTCCACGTCATGGACACACCAGTCGGTGACTCGGGGGATCAGGGAGAAGAGGTCGGAGAATTGTCCTAGGAGCTGGCGACAGTCCGCTTGTTGCTGGTCAGTGAGGGATGGGGAGAGGTTCACTCCCTCTACAGAGCCATCCTTCTCCTTGACACACAGGAGGTCCGGGAGGGGATCGGACTCATCTTCGACCCCGTCATCGGTGTCCAGCAGGAGGCTCAGTTCTGTCCGTACGAAGTGAGGCTTGAGGCGGTTCACGTGTAGGACCCGCAGGGGATCCCGGGGCGACTGGACGTCCACCAAGTACGTGACTGGACTCTTCCGCTCAATCACTTTGAAGGGCCCGGTCCACTTGTCCTGGAGGGCGCCAGGCTTCACGGGGGCCATGACCCATACCTGCTGGCCCGGCTGGAACTCGACCAGAGTGGCATTCTGGTCGTACCAGCGCTTCATTTCTTCTCGGCTGGCCTCCAGGTTGGCCTCGGCCAGCTTTCGGAACTTCCTGGTCTGGTTCCGGAGGGCCAGAATGTATTGGAACACATCTCGTGGGGGGGTCTGGGGTGCTGCCTCCCACCCTTCCTTAACCAAACTGAGGGGACCTCGGACGGGGTGCCCATATAGTAATTAAAACGGGCTGAACCCCAAGGACTTCTGTGGGACTTCCCGGTAAGCGAACAGGAGGCAGGGGAGCAGGACGTCCCACTTACGCCGGAGGGGTTCTTCTAGGCCGTTGATCATCCCCTTCAGAGTCCGGTTAAACCTTTCTACTAGGCCGTTCCCTTGGGGATGGTACGGGGTGGTGAACTTATAGGACACCCCACATTGTTGCCACAGGGACGTCATGTATTTCGAGATAAAATTAGTGCCGCGATCGCTCACGACCTCGCGGGGAAAACCCACCCGGGAAAAGATCCCCATCAGGGCTCGGCCCACCACGGGAGCCGTGACGGTGCGTAGGGGGATCACCTCAGGGTATCGGGTGGCGTGATCCACTAGGACCAGAATGAAACGGTGACCTTGGGAGGTGGGGGGATCCAGGGGCCCCACGATGTCGATTCCGACTCTTTCGAATGGGGTACTGACGACCGGGAAGGGTTGGAGGGGAGCCTTGCGCTTCCCCCCACTCTTCCCACTAGCCTGGCACGTGGGACAGGACTTGCAGTGGGCTTCTACAGCTACTCTCATCCTAGGCCAGTAAAAGTGAGTCACGAGACGGCTGTAGGTTTTGTCTTGACCCAGGTGGCCGGCGAGGGGGACGTCGTGGGCCAAGCCCAGGAGGAAGTCTCGGAAGCGTAGGGGTACCACCAGCACCCGGCCGGACCCTAGCTCCACCGACTTCTGCTCACTGTACAAGAGGTTATTCTCCCAATAAACTCGGTGTGTTCCGGTCTGGTCGCCTGCGGCTTGGCCCTCGGCCTGGTGCCGTAGTCCGACCAGGGAAGGACAGGTGGCTTGCTCCCGGCAGAACTCCTCCCGGGTGGGTCCGCCCTCGTGGCGCCACGGGGCTAATTCGGCCAGATCGCTTAACTCGGGGACCGGGGTGGTGTCGGACGGTGAGGGTTCGTCGCTGGCGACTGACCCTCCCGATGGGGGGACGGGAGGACCCTCGGCGGGGACTGCTCTGACTCCCTCGGTCGGGGGGTCCTCGACTTCCCCCAGGGGGGTGAGTCGGGCAGACATAGATCGGGTGGTGGCGCACACCCACTCGGGGAGTCCCATCATCTCTAGGTGGGCCTTGCGCTCGACGTACTTCCAGGGAGAACTCTCCAGGTCGTTCCCTAAGAGGCAGTCGACCGGCTGGGAGGTTCTTACGGCAACCCTCAGTTTACCTATCACCCCTCCCCACTCAAACGGCACCAGGGCTACCTGACACATACTCTCTCTATTATCTGCGGAAATTACGGGGCAAAAGACGTTGGGTAGGATCTGCTCCTCGGGGACTAAGTGCCTGAGGACACCGGTGATGCTGGCCCCGGTGTCTCGCAGGTCTTCTATCTGGTGGCCATTGATTTTGACGAGCTGCCCGTACTTCTTCGTGTTGGAGGGCAGGAGGCTACCAGGGACCATCTCTCTGTCTCCCAGGGACACTAGGGCCATAGCTGCGGGTTCCCACTCCCCGGTGTCCTCAACCTCCTCCCCCAGGGCTACGTTGGCTATCTGTCTAGCAGGGTTTGCAGCAGGGGGAACCTGGGGGGCCATGGGGCACTCCGGGTCATTGGCGTAGTGCCCGGGCCTTTGACAACGGAAACAAGTGATGGTTACCCGGTGCCCCCGTCTCCCGGGCGGTCCGGAGACTGGTGGGGGGGGCGCCGGCAAAGGTGGAGGTTGGGCCTTCGGGGGACTCGACTGGGACTCTCTCTGCCCTCCCTGGTTCCCTCCCCCTCTCTGGCGGGGTGGTCCCTGACTGGCTCGGGGGTATTCTCCTACACTGCTCCGGGGGACCCGGGTGTTGGTCCAGCGGTCTGCTTCCACAGCCAGCTTCCGGGGATCGGTGAGTTTGCTGTCGAGCAGATGCTGGCGTAGTTCCACAAAGCAGTTCGCCGCCAGGTGTTCCCACAACATGAGGTCGGTGAGTTCCTCGAGGGTGGTGACCTTGCTGCCCTTGATCCACCCATCGAAGGCCCGACTGAAAAAGTTTACATACTCCACCCAGGTGGTGCCCGGGATCTTCCTGCAGTCCCGGAATCGCTGACGGTACATCTCTGGGGTGAGGCCGTACCTAGTGAGGAGAGCCTCTTTCATGTGGCTGTAGGCGGTCTGCAGGGAGAGGGGTAGGTCGAGCAGGGTGTCCCTTCCTTCGCTCAGAAACCGTCCCCACAACCATTGTTGAATGTCATCATTTTTATAATATTCTTTGACCACGTCCTTGGGGATGTGGACCTTCTGTTCCGCCGGGGAGGTCGCCTCTCGGTTCCCCGGGGGCCTCCCTTCCTCGTTTCTGGCTTTGAGCTCGATCTCCTTCAAGCTGCGTTCGTGCTATAGTTGAAGCTTCCTTCCTTCGTGCTCCCGTTGGAGCTTCTTCTCCTCCAATTCGCCTTGTACGCGCATTTGTTCTACTGCTAGCTTTTTTTCTGCTAATTTCAATTCGCCTTCGATTTTGAGTTTGGCTAACTCGAGTTCGTGATTGCGACTTCTCTCTCTGTCTGCGAGCTCTTCCGGGGAAAGGCCCCCGTCTGGCACGAAGCCTCGCACCTGATTGCTGCTGCTTTCGCCTTGGGTGGGTTCTGCTTCGTCGTGTCGCTCCCCCATGCCTTCTGGGCGGGAGGCCCCGGCATCCACCCAAGCTTTCAGTGCTTTCTGCAAATCTTCTTTGGTGTTGAGACCGGTGGTAGCGATTTTAAGTTCTTTGCAGAATTGCTTCAGTTCTTTGTGCGTGTATTCTTCTAGTTGTTCCACCTGGAACACCCTGTTGGTGTTGGTTTCTGCGGGGCTCATGGCGCTTCCTTCTGCCATCTTTGTCGGTAGTGTGTCAGTCGTTCACGGTACGATCTCTAGGTTATGGGCCCGAATCCCGTCGCTTGCCAACAATGTTAGAAGGCGACCTCAGGGGAGCCCGGAGGGGGCCCTGACTGTCCTGAGACCCACCCTCAAGGTATCGTAGCCGGGCACTGGCGGGAGATTCCGCAGGGGAGGAATCTCGTACCTAGGATCGTACACTTGGCACCACACGACAAAGAGACACCACACCGAGGGTTCTTAGGATTCAAGCTTTATCAAATCGAAGTGGTAGGATCTTTATGATCAGCAAGGCAGATATTTACAAGCAGAGCGTGGGCTCACAGAGTCTTGGCGGGGGTAGGAGGTAGCGGGACAGTCTTTGGGGGGATCGGATCAAATGCAGGTGCGTACCCGGCGCACAGCTCACAATCCTCGAGCTGGGGGATACGCTTGTCGTCGTGGGGTCCGGCGGGACCAAAGAGAGTCAGGGGGAGCCGCGAGTCACTCAGCAGGCTCAAGCACCAGTTCGGAGGTCTTACAATCTTCAGGGAGCCGCGAATCACTCAGCAGGGCTCAAGCACAAGTTCGGAGGTCTTACGTTCTTAGGGGAGCCGCGAGTCACTCAGCAGGGCTCAAGCACAAGTTCGGAGGTCTTACGATCTTCAGGGAGCCGCGAGTCACTCAGCAGGGCTCAAGCACAGGTTCGGAGGTCTTACGTTCTTCAGGGAGCCGCGAGTCACTCAGCAGGGCTCAGATGTTCCAAGGCGAATCTGCCGGACAGTCCCAGAGCACCCCTTGTTATAGGTCGACCCCTCTTTGATGTCCGGAGTCTGTGCAGGCAGGGGTCTTGTCACCTGGGGGTCGCTTGTCGAGGTTTCCTGCTATTGTCTTTTGATCCTTTCAGGGCCGGGTCGGGAGGAGTCCCAGACACCCAGCAGGCGTGGAGCCAGCCCTCAGGGAGGCCGGAGGGCCGATCGAAACCCATCGTCCCAGGGGAGTTCAGAGGTGCGATAGAAACTGGTCCTCCCTCTCTCATCCCCTGGAAGCGTGATGTCCCCCAGCCGGAGTGGCGCCTCTAGGCCCGGGTTGTGCTGGGGCCGGGCGGCCATCTTGGTGCACGAAGTGGGCACGCGTGCCCGGGGTGGCCGAAAGGAGAGAGGCCATGGACGGGGAGGCCCGGGCTGCGTGTGTGTGTTCTGGTGGGAAGGATCGGCTGGGCCGTGTGCTTGGGGTCCCTGGTACCGGGTTAGGTAGTGCGAGGACAGGAAGAGCCATGCTACGAGGCCGGGTCTAACAATGACCGACACTGGCATGGCACGGACACCAACACACGGAAGTGTCCCCTGATGCCCGGTACAGGGGTTACCACACCTGACTTGTCACTACCCACGGTGCACGATGTGACTATGTCATGTATGTGTGGGGGTTTCCCATTAGGTTGATGTTGGAGCACCCTCAAAAGCTGCAGCTGTTGCAGCAACCAACATGTGTCTGTGTGTAGATTGACATTGCACACTGTTCCGCACACCGTGCCACATGTGGTATCGGATGTGAGGTGCGTATGTATGCATGGGACACGGAGTAGCGTAACAAGGACATGTCTGCATCCTCTCTCTGAATGTGTGGTGAGTCATGACATGTGCACCTTCATGGCAAGGTGTGTGGGCTGTCCTAGTGTAATGTCATGTGACCTGTGGCTCTAGTGTTCTGCTACCAGTCTCTGCAATCGACATCCTACTTCTGCTGATGTGTGGGTGTATGTCACTCCAGTCTTGCGTCTGGCTGTTCACTTGCACTGGGACACAGCTAATCCCATGCCATGGCATGTGGAGGTTCTCAATCTCCGTGTGTAGCTGGGTCTTGGTAGGAGTGTCACCTGCCAGCCATACGTGTCCAGGGCATGTGGCACATACCTGACTCCGTATGTCGCATATGTGTATAGACAGATCAACATGTGCTCAGGACAAATTATTTGTTGTTGTGGTGCACTCACTCTTCCTTGTCACTTCCAAATTACTGCAGAGCGCCGCCTCTTCCCCGACCAATTCCGGACTTGGCTGCCATGCGGGAGAATGATTGTATCCGGTGCTACCGCTTCCCCCAACGGTTGATTCTGGATTTGACGGCGAGACTGGCACCACACCTGCAACCGCTGCACAGGTATCCTACGGCAATGACACCCAAGCTGAAGGTAATGGCAGCCCTACATTTTCTAGCCACGGGTACCTTTCAAAATACCATAGCTCATGTTGGTGGCATGTCCCAGAGCATGTTCTGCCGTGTGCTGCATGATTTCTTAGAGGCCATGTTGATTCACCTGGATGACTTCATACATTTTCCTACCCCTGAAATGTTGACTGGGGTCAAGCGTGGATTCTATGCCCTGGGAGGGATGCCCCATGTCATTGGGTCCATAGATGGGACACATGTTGCTTTGGTACCACCACAGGCACAGAAGGTAGCGTACCGGAATCGCAAGCACTACCACTCCATCAATGCCCTTGTGGTGTGTCTGTCCAACATGGTGATTTCACATGTCTGTGCTCGTTTTCCAGGATCAGCACACGATGCCTACATCATGAGGCGTAGCAGGGTGCCTGAAATGATGATGCAGCTGCGCAACGAACGAGCATGTGTTGTTGGTGGGTACAGTCTGTCTGTCCTGTATTTTGCGTAGACTTCCAGCACGACCGCTTCTCCTGTTCTAACAATGTCCATGTGCTTCCCATGTAGGGGACGCTGGCTATCCCAACATGCCATGGCTGATCACACCTCTCCGCAACCCCATCACGCCGGCCCAGCTCCGCTACAACACCGCCCATAGCCGGACAAGGCGAGTGATAGAGAGGACGTTTGGCCTGCTGAAGAGCCGATTCAGGTGCCTACACAAGACCGGCGGCGCACTCCCATATGCCCCGGCGAAGGTCTGCAAAATCTTCATGGTCTGCTGCATGCTGCACAACATGGCAGTTGAGAAAGCTGTGCCACTCATCCTGGATCAAGATGACGAGGACCATCCACCCGTTGAGGACGAAGGGCTTGGCAATGGGGCTAGTGATGTGGAGGATGTGGAGCCGCAAGAGGACATCCGGACTCAGCTCATACGCGACTTCTTTGCTTAGTGGTGAGTACCAGTGTCTGAGTGTGCACGCATTGGTCCCCGTGTGGCATGTGTTGTGATGTGTGTCTCCACCTGCATGTATGGCACGTGAGTCAGAGGTGTGTGTGGGTGTGTCACTGGAGTGATGGTGCCAGTGATGGTTGTATTTTCCCAGTCATAATTGTGACCTAGCATGTTGTCATCCATACATGTGTCGAGTAAATGCACATGCAAGTGGCTGTGCTTTTTGTGGCTGACTTCTTGTGTGTCTCTATTCCCCAGGTACTTGCGCATGCCGTCTGCTGCTTGCATTGTTGTGGCACTGCTATTCCTCATGGACACGTCATCGTGTGCTGACTCAGCGTTACGGACACGTTTGGAAGTCTCCTTAGGGTAAGGGATGCATCAGGGGTGTATTGGGTGTGGCATTTGTTTACGATGTATGCACACTGCCCCTGTCGATGTTTGGTTCCTCTGCAGCCATGTTGCATCACCATGGTACACATGACATGCAGCTGGGTACACCTGAATAGATGGTCAGACTTGTTGACAGTCATCAGTGATGGGATAGTGGATTGTGATGATGGCATCAATGTGTGTAACACTGCCCTCGGACACATACGGTTTGCATTGGCTTGACATGCTGTGGGACTTCCACATCAGCGGCTCAATGGTGTATGGCAGGCTCTCCGTGAGCAGCTGTGGGTGTTTAGCTGTTAGCCGACACTTGTGTGCCAGTTCCATGGCTATCACGCATTTGTGCTGCAGAAGGGGGGTGCCAGTGTTGGACCCACATGTTACTCCACATGAAGTGTTCATGTGTACTTCAAGTTGCCTCTGCAATCCCGAAAACATGACTAATAAAGGTGTCCCTATGCCTCCAAGGTGCCTCTTCTCAGTCAATGCTGGTGTGTTGCCACGGTGCATCCAGCATGTCTGGCATGGTTTTCCCTGATAGTGGCTATGTGTCTATGTGTCGAGTAGCAAGATGCAAGCTGTGTGTGTGGGATGAGACTGTGTATTGTGCATGATGTCCATGACTGTGTGGGTATTGTGACATGTGCCATCCCCATGCATCCAACGTTGGCCAGGACCCCATTATCTGCATCCACTGGACTCAAGCTTGCAGGACATGGTTCTGCCACCTGTCTACACATACCTGGGTGCCCCCCAGGACACTGGACATGATCCCTGACCTCTGTGCATGACTGTTGCTGTACTCAATATGTCTGTCAGCACGGTTGTGCGGCCACCCCCTCAGCTGGTTGGGCCCATCACGGGTGTGTATGGTGCTCCATGTCCGTCTTGCCTAATACACTGTGACCCGTGTGTCCTGTGCCAGACTCAGGCCCCAGGGTGCGGATGGTTGAAGTCAAAAGAGAACTCAGGCATGTTTAGACTTTACAAGACACATGTAAGGTAATAATGCAACCAGCAGGCATCTTCTCTTCATGGTGTGACTTTTTATTTTAGTGGGGGGGGGGGGGGGTTTGACATGAGGGGCTTTCCGGGTGTTTGGAATCCAAAGTTCAGTAGGGGAGTTGGTGTCCTTGCCATTTGAAATCCTCAGAGTCCATGCCACAGTCTTTGTCAACATTGGTCAGACAGTGACCAGCAAGGCCATGTGGCAGAGAATGTCTTTTGATGCTGTGCTGCTGTTGCTCCAGTGGGCCAGGTGCCATGCCAGGTGTCCTGGGAGATGGTGCTGTAGCGCCGACCCTCACGGTCTTTTTCGTGGACGACCCGCCCTCCTGCGGGGACCCTCAGAAGCAGGCCGTGACGATGTTTGGGATGCTCCATCGGATGTTTCCTCCTCCTCCTGATCCCTCCCTGTGGGTGGTGATGTTCTACGCCTTCTAGCACAGGGAGGGTTGCCCATGTTGTCGGCCATCCGACGGAGTGTATCGTGAAATTCCCGTGTACACCGTCACGAGCTCAGCCTGTCCGTCCTCCATCCTCCGTTGGTGTTGCAGTAGACAGGCATGTAGCTCCGCATGTTGCTGGGCCTGCTGGGTCTTGATCCCCTCGAGGACGGACACAACCTGGGCCAGGCCCGTGGTGTCCTGCCGGTATGTGTCCAGGATGTTTCGGACATGGGAATATACCGGATCCCCAGCCAACTGGTCAGGCTGGCACCTCCGCCGTCCTCCACTCCCACCACCCCTGCCCACTTGCACCTGGCCTGCCCTTGTGGGCACATCAGGTCTCCGGGACCCCTGAGGGGTGGAAATTGGCGTTGTCGCCTGCCTCCTCCTGGGTGCCCGGGACACCGTGTCCCTCCTGGCCAGCCTGGCTGCTTTGTGGTGGTGGGGCAGGGATCCTGGGTGTCTCCTGGGATGTGGCAGGAGTGGGGGTGGTGGTTGGCCACGTTGTACCTGACGCAGGTGCTGCAGGTCATTGGACACCAGAGGGGCCAGGTTGGTCGGGGTCGTCCACAGAGTGGTGAGAGTCGTCGCTGCCGGTGGGATCGGCCTCCCGCAGAGCCGGGTCCTGTGAGTCTTCCCCCCCAGTGTTGGGGGGTGAACCACGAGGTTGACCTGTGTGTGAGATAGACAATGTTAATTTTGGTCCATGCAACATCCATGTTTCATCAGTTTCAAAGTTGGAACATTTCCTCTGGGAATTTGGATCTGTCTTGCATTCCACTCACAGTGCACTTGTGCATGGGTGTGTCCCTTGGGCACAGCTTTGGCGCCTTTAACTATGTGTGGCACAGTCTTACTTGCTGCGTCAAGTGTGACTGCAGTCAGCAGTGGAGTGGGCAGGTGTGGCGAGCCGTGCATTGGCGCCTTCCGTGTTGCACTGTACGTGGGCACATGAAGTAGTTACACACACTTATATGATGCAGGTAGCTGTCGTTGTGCTCGTGCACAGGTTGTGACATGGCCCTGTGTTTTGCCATGGAGGAGAGGGGGGGTGCTGGCACTGGCCACCCTTGTCTACATGCACGCAGTCCACTTGCTGACGAGCAGACATTCCCACACACCACATGGCTGATTTGCTCTCCCTGTGTCTCCCTCCCTCTCTGTCCCCCTCTCCCTCCCTCTGTGTGTCAGCCTCCTCCCTCTGTCCGTCTCCCTGTGTCTCCCTCCCTCTCTGTCCCCCTCTCCCTCCCTCTCTGTCCCCCTCTCCCTCCCTCTGTGTGTCAGCCTCCTCCCTCTGTCCGTCTCCCTGTGTCTCCCTCCCTCTCTGTCCCCCTCTCCCTCCCTCTCTGTCCCCCTCTCCCTCCCTCTGTGTGTCACCCTCTGTCACCTCAGCCCAGCTTCCTGGGCACACACTGTTAGCAGATCTTTGAATGGCCCTTGGCTTGTTGATGTGAGTTTGTTTCTGATCTCCAGGCACCCATTGGGTGTAGTGTGTGTCTCTGCGCTGCTGCTGTGGTGGTGTGTGCTGCCACTCTTTCACAATGTTGGCTGTTCATTAGCTGCTGTCATGTGCAAAACAGTGCCTTCACCCCCATGTGTTAATGCAAAGCGTCCGCCATTTGCTGGCGAGTCTTTCCTGTGTGGGGACACACTGTTTGTCTGGCTGTGACCTAGGCCATATGGGCAGAGGGCATTGTTGTCTGCTTCTGAGTTGCACTATGTGATTTTTTGGGCCCACCCTCCCGCCATCCGGGTTACCGTGTCATGTGTTGGTGTCTTCTGTGGCCTGTGACTTGACATTGTCCAGCTGGGTGCATGGGGCATGGTGGCGCCAGTGGCATGTGCGTGTTCATGGAGTGTGGTTGAGTCATGCGATAGCTTGGGGTGGTTGCGTGCCTGTTTGTGAGTTTGGTTGTGGATGACGTTCCCCCCATGTGAGGTACGTTGTTTGTCTACTCACCCGGGTCTCGGAGTCCTCCTAATCCTGCGACTGCCTCCACCGGCAGTATGGCCATCACCCTCTCCTCCCAGGGATGGTAGTGTACGGGTCTGCGGGACGGCCCTCCTCCAGTGACGTTGGCCTGGTTGTGTTCATCCGTCATCTTGGCTCGGACCCTCCTCCGCAGATTGTACCACCTGGCTTGGCATTCCAGCTTGTTCCTTCTGGTGTCCGCAACAGCATTCACAGCATCGACGATGGTCTGCCACATGGCTGTTTTTTCTGACATGCTGGTCTGTCTGACCAATGTTCCAAAGAGCTGTGGCTCGACTCTGAGGATTTCATCGACAAGGACCTCCAACTCTCGGTTACTGAACTTTGGATTCTTGTTAGTGGGCATGGTGAGGGGTGTGGATGTGGATGGTTGTGGGTGTGTGGGTGTGGTTGTGCAGGTGTGTGTGTGAATGTGATGAGGGGGTGTTTGTGAAGGTGGTTGTGTGAAGGTGTGCAAGTGTAAGGTGTGGTGAAGCTTCTAGTTTGGTGCTGTAGGTTGTCTGTGGGGTCTGGCAGCAGTGAGTCTGTTGCAAAGGCTCATGGTTTGTGTGTGTGGGCCCTTTTTATTGGTCCATTGGTGGGTGTGGCTGTGTTTGAAGTTTGGGTGGGTGTGTTATAAGGAGTGGTGGTGTTTGGGCCCTCTGTTTGTTTTGGGCAGTTGCAGGTCAGTGAATGTGTTGTTTTAGTGGTTGTTGGACATGTTTAGTGGCTTTGTGCCATTCGAATGGTGTATTCTTGTGTTGTTTTGGTTTGTCCTGGTTGTGTACGTGCGTTTTTAGCATGTGTACAGGGTGTACATGGGCCATTTTGTTGTACAGTGCTGTCCTTGTGTGTGGCTTGGTATGACTCGTACATGCGGTTGTGATGTTGGGGCCTGGGGTGCGCTCCGTACTTAGAAGGTTGTGGAGGGGGTACGACTCTGACGTACACGGGTGTACATACACGGGTGGGGGTATGACTCTAATGTACACGGGTGCACATACACGGGTGGGGGTACGACACGTACAAGGGTATACATACACGGGGGGTACGACACGTACAGGGGTGTACATACATGGAGGGGTACGACACGTACAGGGGTGTACATACGCGGGGGGTACGACACGTACAGGGGTGTACATACACGGGGGTACGACACGTACAGGGGTGTACATACACGGGGGGTATGACACGTACAGGGGTGTACATACATGGGGGTACGACACGTACAGGGGTGTACATACACGGGTGGGGGTACGACACGTACAGGGGTGTAAATACACGGGGGTACGACACGTACAGGGGTGTACATACACGGGGGGTACGACACGTACATGGGTGTACATACACGGGGGTACGACACGTACAGGGGTGTACATACACGGGTGGGGGTACGACACGTACAGGGGTGTACATACACGGGGGTACGACACGTACAGGGGTGTACATACACAGGGGTACGACACGTACAGGGGTGTACATACATGGGGGTACGACACGTACAGGGGTGTACATACACGGGTGGGGGTACGACACGTACAGGGGTGTACATACACGGGGGGTACGACACTTACACGGGGGTACATACACGGGGGTACGACACGTACACGGGTGTACATACACGGAGGGGTACGACACGTACAGGGGTGTACATACATGGGGGTACGACACGTACAGGGGTGTACATACACGGGGGTACGACATGTACAGGGGTGTACATACACGGGGGTACGACACGTACAGGGATGTACATACACGGGGGTACGACACGTATAGGGGTGTACATACACGAGGGTACGACACGTACAGGGGTGTACATACACGGGTGGGGGTACGACACGTACAGGGGTGTACATACACGGGGGGTACGACACGTACACGGGGGTACATACACGGGGGTACGACACGTACAAGGGTGTACATACACGGAGGGGTACGACACGTACATGGGTGTACATACACGGGGGTACGACACGTACAGGGGTGTACATACACGGGGGGTAGGACACGTACACGGGTGTACATACACGGGGGTACGACACGTACAGGGGTGTACATACACGGGGGGTACGACACGTACAGGGGTGTACATACACAGGGGGTAGGACACGTACACGGGTGTACATACACGGGGGTACGACACGTACAGGGGTGTACATACACGGGGGTACGACACGTACAGGGGTGTACATACACGGGTGGGGGTACGACACGTACAGGGGTGTACATACACGGGGGTACGACATGTACAGGGGTGTACATACACGGGGGTACGACACGTACACGGGTGTACATACACGGGGGTACGACACGTACACGGGTGTACATACACGGGTGGGGGTTTACATACACGGGGGTACGTCTCGAACGTTAGGGGGCTGGGGGGAGTGTTGTGCGCGTATGCGGGCACATGTCTCCATGGTTGCTATGGGAGTTCGGTGCGGATGGTGTTTTTTCCATACGGTTGTAACATCGGACGCACGGGATGGATCGTGATTCCTCGGTCGGACTTCACTTTTCACATTTGTACGGTAAATCGTCCGAGGACGTGTCGGACACATTTTCCGACCCGAGGACGTGTGGGGAATAATTCCCAATGCGATTCGTATGGACTTTTTACCATGCGAATCGTGATTGGCACTTTGTACGGCACTTGTACGATTCGTACGGTAAAAAGACCGGATACGAGTCGTACGGGGAATTTTTTTAACGGATCGTGATCGGCACCCAATTGTGTACTGACCGTGGAATGTCTGACAGAATATCGACGGACAGAAAATCGACCTACAAAAATATCGACACAAAAATATCGATGACAAGAATATCGAGATCTTATCTACAACATGGTAAGTACAAAAATATCTAAATTAAAATATAGAATGTCAAAAATATCGTTATTAAAAATATAAAGTATTTTTTAGTAAAAAAAAATATGTAAAATAAACCAAATAATACTTATAAATAAAATAAACATAATTAAATATATTTTATAATGTTTAAAATTAATAATTAATATATATAATGTAATAAAACATTAATTAAACATATACATATGATATATAATAACGTGTGATCAAGGCACTTTTGTGCTGAAACGCGTAGCGTTACCTTGTGAATAAACTCCCACTAGCTGTACCTTTCTGAGTGCGTGGTTTGCTTATCGCAGCATTAACCCTATAATATATAATATATATACTTACTTAATAATACATTTTAATAATTGTTTTAATAACTTATAACTTGTTAAAAATTATTATAAATTACAAATACATCATACACATAAAACAATAACATGAATAAAAATTAAATAATTATATATAACACATTTAAAAAATTACATTTAATTTGAATATTGTTAAAATTAATTATATATTACATTAGCTAAAATAATACAACAAATATTAAATAGCACCGACAATAAAACTACTACTCCAGCTCCAAAGAAAAACAGTAAAGAAAATGTCGGATAGCGTAGAGCTAAAAATTACTATTTCCACTCCAGGGAGTGTAACAATAGGAAAAGTGTTGGATAACTTACAGGTATAGATTACTATACCCACTGCAGGGAGTGCAACAGTAAGGAAAGTGTTGGATAGCGTAGGGATAAAAATGACTATTCCAACTCCAAAGAGAGCAACAGTAGGGAAAGTGTTGGATAGCGTAGGGGTAAAAACTACTATTCCCACTCCAGAGAGTGCAACAGTAGGGAAAGTGTTGGATAGCGTTGGGGTAAAAATTACTATTCCAACTCCACCGAGTGCAACAGTAGGGAAAGTGTTGGATAGCGTAGGGGTAAAAATTACTATTCCCACTCCAGAGAGTGCAACAGTAGGGAAAGTGTTGGATAGTGTAGGGGTAAAAATTACTATTCCCACTCCAGAGAGTGCAACAGTAGGGAAAGTGTTGGATAGCGTAGGGGTAAAAATTACTATTCCAACTCCACAGAGTGCAACAGTAGGGAAAGTGTTGGATAGCGTAGGGGTAAAAATTACTATTCCCACTCCAGAGAGTGCAACAGTAGGGAAAGTGTTGGATAGTGTAGGGGTAAAAATTACTATTCCAACTCCAGAGAGTGCAACAGTAGGGAAAATGTTGTATAGCGAAGGGGAAAAAATTGCTATTCCCACTCCAGAGAGTGCAACAGTAGAGAAAGTGTTGGATAGCGTAGGGGTACAAATTACTATTCCATCTCCAGAGAGTGCAACAGTAGGGAAAGTGTTGGATAGCGTAAGGGTAAAAATTACTATTCCAACTCCAGAGAGTGCAACAGTAGGGAAAGTGTTGGATAGCGTAGGGGTAAAAATTACTCTTCCAACTCCAGAGAGTGCAACAGTAGGGAAAGTGTTGGATAGCGTAGGGGTAAAAATTACTATTCCAACTCCAGAGAGTGCAACAGTAGGGAAAGTGTTGGATAGCGTAGGGGTAAAAATGACTATTCCCACTCCAGAGAGTGCAACAGTAGGGAAAGTGTTGGATAGTGTAGGGGTAAAAATTACTATTCCAACTCCACAGAGTGTAACAGTAGGGAAAGTGTTGGATAGCGAAGGGGTAAAAATTACTATTCCAACTCCAGAGAGTGCAACAGAAGGGAAAGTGTTGGATAGCGTAGGGGTAAAAATTACTATTCCCACTCCAGAGAGTGCAACAGTAGGGAAAATGTTGGATAGCGTAGGGGTAAAAATTACTATTCCAACTCCAGAGAATGCAACAGTACGGAAAGTGTTGGATAGCGTAGGGATAAAATGTACTATTCCAACTCCAGAGGGTGCAACAGTAGGGAAAGTGTTGGATAGCGTAGAAGTTAAAAATAACATAGTTATAAATAAAATAATTATTTAAAATAATTAGTGATTTAATTATTAAATAACTCAAAATTATTTACAAATAACAATAAATAATTATTACAAACATAACTACCAAAGAATAATTAATCAACAATACATCAATAATAAATACCAATAAATAATAATTAATAAATATTAATTACCAAATATTAAATATTAAACGATAAAATATTTTTCATAACGAAAAACAAAGGAATTATTAAAAAGTAAATACCAATTAAAATATATTTAACAATTTTAAAAAATATATACCGCAAAATAATAATTATGAAACATTAATTACCAATTAAAAAATATTGAACTATTAAATATTTTTCATACGCCAAAAATAATAAATATTACACATTAATTACCAGTTAATAATTACTTATTAATATATTAATTAGAAATATCAATGCATATATTTAATTATATTTAATTCACAATTAATGATTAATCAACAATTAATTATTTTTCATAACCAAAATATTATAATTTAAAATATTTACCAATTAATAATTATTGTCCAATTAATTAATTATCAATACCCAACAACTAATTTAATATTTACTTAATTAGATTTCAATTACTTCCAACACTATTCCCCTATAAACGCACGACACACTCCACTAATAAAATAATACACTTAACATAATTATCAATTAATCAACTAATTAAAACCAATTGCCAATTAATAAAAATTAATTACCAATTAATACTTAATTAACAATAATATAATTATCAATACCAATAAATGAAAATAAATTATTAATTAATTACAATTAAATTACTTCCCACCCTATTCCCCTATAAACCCACAACCCGCTACAGAACTTAAACGCAAAAATTGATTAAGATTAATTTATAATTCCTAAAAATGTATAATTAATTCCATATAATTAAATAACTTCCCACCCTATTCCCCTATAAACCCACAACCCGCTACGGTACTAAAACACAAAATTGACTTAAAAAACCATTGTTAACATATAAAAATTGTATACATATATGTTAAAACCAGTAGAACACTTAACTAAAAACATATAACACATACATATTAAATACATAATAAAATACATAATAATAATATAAGTATCGATATTAGTAACATCAATATTAGTAAAATCGATATATTTGATGTCGATATTACTAACTTCGATATTACTAACATCGATATTAAAATACTTACCTTAGGATCGATATTCTGTCCATAGATATTATTGACATCGATATTCTGTCCCTTCGATATTTAAAACTCGATATTAGTGTAGGTAGATATTTTAATTTCGATATTTTGGCTGCTCACCCTGACTGTGCTTGGTGCAAATGATAAGTGCAGTGACACAAGAGATATATACAGTGTGGAACAGCGCAAAGTGAAGACAAACATTAATCATAAGCAAATTACATAAATACAGTCAATAAATTGTTATAAGGTATTAATCCTAAAGTAGCCGTGGAATACACTGGGATGTCGACGGCGTTTCGACCATGTGCAATTAAGGTCATCATCAGGACAATGGCTACAATTTGAAGTGTGCTGTTAGAGAAATAAAGAGAAGGATAGAAACTATAAAGGCACGTAGAATATCTAATCAAGCATAAGAAATATCAAGTCGCAAAAGGAAAGGGGTGGAGGAATCGGAGAGGTGGGGGAGGGGGGGAAGGGAAAGAAGGGAGTGTGTGGATATAGGATTAAAATGGTGTTGATAAGGTGAGATGGATAAATGTATCACCTGAGTTCATACAGTAGTTAAGTCCACAGGAAAACAAAGGGAACGCTAATAAATGAGCGTTATCAGGAAATCTTGCAGGCACAATGAAATGATATTTGAAGACTGCAAAATAAGAGATATATGTAAAATCGAAGGATATCAAGTCGTCTAACACAGCCAAAAAAACGGGGGGGGTTACATAATAACAAACAAACATACCAGGCTATCTGTAGTATAAGCCGGTTATGGTCGTAAATCTACAGTCCAACTGGTACGGACGGTATCTGCTGTATCAATGTGCAGTGTTCCACGAATAAATTCAACGAATCTATAAAACAAAAAAGGAATAATTGCAGTCCCAAACTGAAAATAAGGGGAGGTTCTAAAACGATATCGTTTAAAGAAAAATTAGGGTGCGCACTTACCAACAAAACTTGAGTCCAAAATGGAGCACAAACGCCAATTATTTAAACGGTTAATCCGATTCAATGCATAGGGATGCCATAAGTGCAAGTGAGGATGGAACGGTAACCATAAGTGAAACCAGAAATCTCCACCCAGTCTTTCCAGACGATTAATCTCCAGAAGAACCCATGCCTAGCGCAGTCAATACGCAAGGAGGACTTGGTAAGGGGCGCCAATGCGTCGGTGATCGTAAATATGGCCAAAAAGGAAGTCCACATTGTGCATGTCAGCCTAACATTTAAACCGCTAGCGCGTGAACCCTGGTAAAGGTACGTGCCCCGGGGAACAAATTACTGATGGGCAATCCATGAAAATAAGAGTGAAACGGAAAAGCGGTGAGGACGGGACAGAAGGGAAAGGGAGGGGGGGGGGGAAGGAGGAAAAAGTCATAAAACGTAAAATGAAAAAGAAAATAAAATAAATAAAAATAAATATAAAGCAAGAAACAAATCCACAAGGTATATAATACAGTGATACATCATTGTTTCATGAATAAACGACTTGATATCCTTCGATTTTACATATATCTCTTATTTTGCAGTCTTCAAATTTCATTTCATTGTGCCTGCAAGATTTCCTGATAACGCTCATTTATTAGCGTTCCCTTTGTTTTCCTGTGGACTTAACTACTGTATGAACTCAGGTGATACATTTATCCATCTCACCTTATCAACACTATTTTAATCCTATATCCACACACTCCCTTCCCCTCTACCTTTAGCCCCCAATTCTTCTAGGGCCTTGATAGAAAAACTTGAGAATCTAAAGAAAAAACAGATTTGCACCGACTTACATGCACGCATGCTTACAGAATATTTAAAATCAGACACCATTCCATTAGGCTTACAAATACGGAACGTTCCGGCAATATTCACCCAGGATCCCAAATTTCGTCAGGGCTTTAGTCATCTAGCCACTACCTGTTCAAGACACTGGATGGTCTTGGGCATTGATACTGCAATAGAGCATAGTAAGAAGGAACTTGAAGAAATCGCAGAACTTGAGAAAATTATTCTGGCAGACACAACGATTTCTGACACTAAAGGTCTTTTGGAAAAGGTTAAAGCTACTATTGCCACTTTCAATATCTTTGAGCAAAATAAAAAGGTCAACAAGATTCAACAAGATATTAAGAACTATCAAAAAGTTCAGACTTACCCTTATTTACATGACATATTCTATAATACCCCTTATCAACCTTCGAGAAGCCGAAATTGGGGCAGATATAGAAACAAACAGATAATAACCTTTTCAGATTCTTCCAATACCTCCATTGAAGACTCAGATCCTGGTGAAGGTTCCAGTTTAGACCATTTGCAAAACAGAGCCCACCCTCCACCGCTCCTACCCACTGTTTTTTTAGGAACCAACCGAGGACGTGGTCGAGGGCGACAAAGACAGAACTATCATTACCAATATCCCGGCGAACGTCAAACTCGCTGCAAGTTCTACCAATGGGGTCCACCTCATTAAATGCTGAAACACAAGTCATCCTTTCACAGATTCTGGAGGAATATGCAGCGATAGATATATTATCCTACTAGGATGCACCGTTGTGGTAGCCTGCAGGGCTGGACCAATATTGCAGGACGCAGAGGCTCCTTACATTACCCATGGGTGGTCACACTATATGATTTATAAAGTGGCGCAATGTATCTCAGGCAGATTGCGGGACCGGAATGCACACGGGTCCAATTGTGGACATGAGTAACTGCTACTATAAACACTTCTTGCCGGACATGTGGGGAGGGAAGGGTGGGTAATGTTTTGTTTGTTTTTGTTTTTGTTTTTTGTTGTTTAGTTAGGTTGTTGGTGACGTCTTAAGCAATGATTGCCTTAAATACTCATGGTATGTTATTAGATTCCGGCTGAGGGAAAAAGAGATGGCAGCATAAGCACTGGTTTGCAATCGGAGATTCAACTACAGAGGATAGATTGTTTAACAGGGTCTAGCGAGGATTCACATAGTGCATTGGCACTGTCGCTGTGTATTCTTATATACTGTTTGAGGTTGTATGTCATTCTACTATGTGTAACTATGGTATTGTATCACGTCATGTTGCCTAAATAGATGGTTGTGTAAAATCAATAAAAAAAATAAAAAAAATCCTTTCACAGATTTCCTTGACTGACCCTCTTGTGGACAGTACATTATTACAGTCATCACTAGTTCTTCCTCTTTCCATTCGGTCTAGGACAAATTCCATATTGTCCTCAAGCACACCAGTGACAATTGAAGGATTCTCAATTCATCCTACATCAGGCCGGAATATGACTATTCCTATTTTTTATTTATCTAGACATATAGGTGCCAATTACGATCCTGTAAAAACCGGGTACGAACCGTCGGACGGAGCATATTCTCCGTCCGACGCGTACCCGGTCGTCAAAATTTACAAACATGGAATTACGATTCGCACGGGAACACCATTTCCGTACGAATCATAAAAAACCCCGACCGAACAAAATAAACCTACAAATGCGATCCGGGAAAGCGCCGACCTGACGTCGGGACGCTCGCAGCCTGCCATTCACGAACCAGGAATTACGATTCGCACCGACGTCATCCCGCACGGTGAATATTTTCCGGCTGCCAAAAACTGCCGGGAAATCAGGACGACGCGAACAAGGACTACCAGTACGCGATGGACAGACAGGACGACGCAAACAAGGAGGACCAGTACGCGACGGACAGACAGGACGACGCGAACAAGGAGTACCAGTACGCGACGGACAGACAGGACGACGCGATCAAGGAGGACCAGTACGCGACGGACAGACAGGACGACGCGAACAAGGAGGACCCGTACACGACGGACAGACATGGACCCGAACCTACGTGTCATCCCGGCCCTCATAGCAGTCGACCTCCTCTACAGGTTCGGACGCAGACGCCGCAGAAGGTCAGAACAACTAAGGGAGGGGGGAAAGTGGGGTGGGGTGGGGGTGGCAGGACCAGGGCAGGCCACAAACCCCCCACCAAAGTCACACAGCACACATGCCCTGGACATACCTGACTCCAATGCCCTGGTCACTACGAGGGGGTGGGGGCGTGTCCAGCTAAGCCAGCGACCGCCACAACGGAAGTCCGTCACGACGCGAACCGGCAACACAACCAGACAGGTACGTCCCGTACCCACGCCTGAAGAGCGTGGGTACGAGTCGTACCACGCCCACACTCACGTCACCCCAACAATGGCGGGACGGCTCGTACCCACGTGGCAAAGGCCTGGGTACGGCCCGCACAAGCATCACATAGCGTGGGGACGGATATGTACGGACCCTACCCCCACCCCGCATGCATGGAGCGTACCCCCACCCCAACAGTGTAAGTACGACCCGTACCCACACCCGCGTACGTATGGAGCGTACCCCCACCCCAACAGTGTAAGTACGACCCGTACCCCCACCCGCGTACGTATGGAGCGTACCCCCACCCCAACAGTGTAAGTACGACCCGTACCCACACCCGCGTACGTATGGAGCGTACCCCCACCCCAACAGTGTAAGTACGACCCGTACCCCCACCCGCGTACGTATGGAGCGTACCCCAACAGTGTAAGTACGACCCGTACCCACACCCGCGTACGTATGGAGCGTACCCCAACAGTGTAAGTACGACACGTACCCCCACCCGCGTACGTATGGAGCGTACCCCCACCCCAACAGTGTAAGTAAGACACGTACCCTCACCCGCGTACGTATGGAGCGTACCCCCACCCCAACAGTGTAAGTACGACCCGTACCCACACCCGCGTACGTATGGAGCGTACCCCCACCCCAACAGTGTAAGTATGACCCGTACCCCCACCCGCGTACGTATGGAGCGTACCCCCACCCCAACAGTGTAAGTACGACACGTACCCCCACCCGCGTACGTATGGAGCGTACCCCCACCCCAACAGTGTAAGTAAGACACGTACCCTCACCTCGAATGCATGGAGCGTAGCCCCACCCCAACAGTGTAAGTACGACCCGTACCCCCACCCGCGTACGTATGGAGCGTAGCCCCACCCCAACAGTGTAAGTACGACACGTACCCCCACCTCGAATGCATGGAGCGTACCCACATCCGTGTATGTCATGAGCGTACATATTGTGAAATTGGAGAGGTGGGTGCAGAGTCCTCCCAGCAGTGCCCAGAGACAGGAGGGGTGGGGGCCTATCACTCCCAGCAGTGCCCAGACACAGGAGGGGTGTGTGCAGAGTCCTCCCAGCAGTGCCCAGAGGCAGGAGGGGTGTGTGCAGAGTCCTCCCAGCAGTGCCCAGAGGCAGGAGGGGTGTGTGCAGAGTCCTCCCAGCAGTGCCCAGACACAGGAGGGGTGTGTGCAGAGTCCTCCCAGCAGTGCCCAGTCACAAGAGTGGTGTGTGCAGAGTCCTCCCAGCAGTGCCCAGAGACAGGAGGGGTGGGGGCCTAACACTCCCAGCAGTGCCCAGAGACAGGAGGGGTGGGTGCCTAACACTCCCAGCAGTGCCCAGAGACAGGAGGGGTGGGGGCAGGGTCCTCCCAGCAGTGCCCTGAGACAGGAGGGGTGGGTGCAGAGTCCTCCCAGCAGTGCCCAGAGACAGGAGGGGTGGGGGCCTATCACTCCCAGCAGTGCTCAGACACAGGAGGGGTGTGTGCAGAGTCCTCCCAGCAGTGCCCAGAGGCAGGAGGGGTGTGTGCAGAGTCCTCCCAGCAGTGCCCAGAGGCAGGAGGGGTGTGTGCAGAGTCCTCCCAGCAGTGCCCAGAGGCAGGAGGGGTGTGTGCAGAGTCCTCCCAGCAGTGCCCTGAGACAGGAGGGGTGGGGGCCTATCACTCCCAGCAGTGCCCAGACACAGGAGGGGTGTGTGCAGAGTCCTCCCAGCAGTGCCCAGACACAGGAGGGGTGGGTGCAGAGTCCTCCCAGCAGTGCCCATGGAACGCAAAGGGTGGAGTAGTCACAGATACCATGCCCACAAATGTCAGTCAGGTGCACAAAGACCCTGCAGTACATGTACCACATGTGTGCGAGGCTGGGAGTATACGCATGCATAGCGCAGAAAAGAAAACATGTACACATGAAGTCATGTCAATAGGCCACATACACAAGTACAATGACTACCAAGGATGCCACGAATGATGCAGGTGGAGACATCGCTCAGCATGCATGTGCAAAGGTGAAGGACTACGTCACACACCCAGCTAATGGACACACAGCTCTGTGCCAAAGTCAGGGGACACCCTGCAGGGAAGACGTCAGGGTACACAGAGGAAGGAATACACCTTGGGACAATTGCAACATGCAGCAACTGCTTACATGAATGGAGAAAGGTAGCTAACACCGTGTGATGGCACACAGGGTCCCCCCTATGAGCAGCACACTACTACATTTCCCACACTGCTCGTAGGCTTGCCACTGATTCCCTTACACCTGGGCTCGTGCTGTTGGACACCGGAGGCTCTCCTGAGGACATTGACGTGGACGCTGTGGCCGCTGTGCCGAGAGGGGGTGATTTTATCTTTGTATATCTCAGTCCGGGACTGCGAGGACCAGGCTGCTTGGCGGTGTTGCAGCTGCCTCCTCTTCCCGGCCCCTCCCCCCGCAGGCACTTAACGCCTCGCGGCCCCCGCTTCGTGGGAGCCGCTCGTAGGCTTGCCACTGATTCCCTTACACCTGGGCTCGTGCTGTTGGACACCGGAGGCTCTCCTGAGGACATTGACGTGGACGCTGTGGCCGCTGTGCCGAGAGGGGGTGATTTTATCTTTGTATATCTCAGTCCGGGACTGCGAGGACCAGGCTGCTTGGCGGTGTTAGCAGCTGCCTCCTCTTCCCGGCCCCTCCCCCTCAACACCTTTCAGCCTTAAAGTAGTATTCCCTATCCACGCGCAAGTGGGACGCGCACGGGGCGTAGCCCGGGGCTAAGCCTGGGCAAAGGGTGGGCCCTCTTAGGCCCTCAGAGGCCGAGTGAGGCCGGGCTGGGCTCGGTTATTGACCCGTTGGTACCTGTAGCGCCTGTACACGCGTGCGCTTAATGCCTAATAACCATTATGTCTAACACCCCTATTAACGCCGTAGTGGAGAAGATGGGAGCTATGACAGCTGGCCCACTGGACACTTACTTTAAAAAGGTGCATCATGAGGAGGAAAAGGACAATAACATGGACAAACGGAGGACTGAGCGTCGCCGCTCAATAGAAAGCTTGAAGCTTAGGACTCCTGATAACTCTAATTTGCAGGTCGCCTCCCGGATAGTCGATAGCGGTGGTGCCATAGTAGACCCTCTTGTACCGCCGTGTGATTCTCGCCTGTTAAGGGACCCTGCTCCTACCCCATTTGCTTCTAAAGAGCAGGTTATCCAAGAGAACCATGCTATTGGACATCCTGGTCCTCCTTTAGTCATAAATAAATGTACGCCATTACTTGGTAAACAGGACAAGAAGTTTACTAAGTCATTTAAAGCAGTTAAGATTCATGGGCCCCCCCGACTAAGAGAAGATGCAAGAAAGGGGGAGTCTCAGCCAAATCTAAGTATAATCATTCTGAATTTGGGAAACATGCACTGAAAGCCTTAAATCTAACTAAAGGGATAGCAGTTGAAGCAACTATTACTCCTAAACTACCTCTTCCAGTGTCATCAGTTGCCCCTGAACCTGTATTGCCCCCTATAACATCAGGCTTCCTTCCTGTCGACCCTTCGTCATCACCTTCCCCTTCGGTTGCCTGCCAGGATGTTTTGGGCCAGGTGATTAAGGCCCTCATTTCACCACTTATTGAAGGCTTACTAAGAGTCGAGAAAAGACTTGCGGACTTAGAAGTCACAATAAGTAAGAAAATCGAACTGATAACAGGACAGGGGAAGGCGGGTGTTTTCCATTCCACCAGGTACATTTATACCCAACCATTTGTCACGCACCTCACACACCACCTATGCTGCTGACCCTATAAGGTGGAACTATATTCCTCCTAGACTTACTAGGAACTACAACAGAGGATGTGGCAATGTGAAGCCTTCCACTCCTTTAGTGACAATGAATCGGTTCGAAGCCCTCTCTAGCCTGGCTGACTGTGATTGAAGGTTAAAGTCTCCCCAGGGCCGAGGGGGGCGATTAGGTTCACTTAGTCCCAAGGATGCTACTCGTGAGAGGTGTTTGGAAGACCCCGGAGCCGCTCCTGTAATTACAGGACTACCTACTATAATCGGATCTGCTAGTGACGGGATTGTATCCACCCTCCTTTCCGTTCCTCTGGACCATAGTGCTGTAGACCTCAGGATGACAGACCCCCCAGTCCAATTAGAACCTATAGGTGCCCAAATCATGTTGAATTTGGATATGCACGCGGGGACCCCCTCCGATCTGCATTTAATAAATAATAAAATCTTACACCTAGTTGCATGGAATGTGGCGGGTCTGCAAAGAAAGTTGGACTTACCTGAATGGAATCTCTTCATTGATCAATTCGATGTATGTTTATTCCAAGAAACATGGAGCGTTTCCCCACTATATAAATCAGGATACACCACTTTTTCCATATCAGCTCAGAGTAATGGCAGGGGTAGACCAGCCGGGGGTCTGCATGTATGGATCAAGACTGCCCTGAACTGGAAAGTAACTACTTACGACTCCGGGTGTTGTGACATCCAACATATTTCATTTGAGGGGGTAAACAGCAGGATAGATCTATTTAATGTTTACGCAAGAGGGATTACAGGGGATTTAAATTCAAGTACTATATCTATTTTAGATCAGGCATTGGCTATCTGCCCCCCCTCCTCTAAAATTATAGTGGGAGGGGATTTTAACTGTACTTTCGAACCACTAGAAGGTGACGATCCCCTGGGTATAGAGGAGGTGGACTCTAGATGGTCAATTCCGACCTTGTCTTTGGCCCCAATCAAAAAATGGTCATCTAAGGTTATACAGATTAATTCCCTTACTGTGGAATATAACCTTAGAGCTCTTAATGGTAGGACTCTTTCTGACCCTGACGGTGCGATGGCCTTTAATAGGTTAAGCAGCCCGTCAAGAATCGATTACATCTTATTAGATGTGACACTGTGGTGTGATTTAGTAGATATGGAGGTGACTCCTTCACAGGACAGTGATCACAACCCTTTATGCATGTCGATAAGATGGGGGCAGCGGAATAACATCCGGAGGTTATCACACCTGAGGTCCACTAAGGAGGTGACACCTTTTCAGGGAAACCGTAGACTGAAATGGGAGAAGGTTCAATCACAGGCTCACAACTTGACAAAGATCAGGGCGCATGTTGAAGACCTGAGTACAGAATTGGTGGTGCTTGATCAGGATCTAGCGTCTGTACAGGGTACGCTTTTCGCTCAGGCGTATAATAACTTAACAGAGAAAGTGGGGGAATTTTTTCTTTTAAAAGGTAACAATAAGGGCAAGAGAGGTGGTAGGGATAATAACACAGCTATAGCAAGTAACCCTTGGTACACGGCCCACTGTAAGGATATAAGAAATGAGATCAGAATTGCCTTGCGTCAAAAGAACCAATCCCGGGTTAGTGTAGCCAGGAAAGAATACGCAAGGGCTTTGGAGCAAGCAAAACGTGAGTGGGAAGAACAACGCTGGCAAGACCTCAAGACAGCTTCCAAAGGCATGAATTCTTCGCTGTTTTGGGATCTGATTAACAAAGCCAGGTTGACTAGTTCTCGACCTTTAGATAGTCACATAACAGGCCAGCAATGGCAATCCCATTTTTCCTCCATTTATGGTGGGTCAGAAACGCCCCTCTCTCCTTCTGTTCATGCCCTCAGCGTCCCTCCCATGCTCCCGGTCAGGGAACCCTTTTTGCCCTCTGAGGTGGTGCTAGCCATCAGTCATCTCACCCCAAAGAAAGCAGCAGGCCCAGACGGGATCCCTGGAGACCTCCTTATGGAGGCCCCAGAGCTATGGGCCAAACTTATTGCAAAAATAATGAACCTCATTTCTCACGGATACCCCGTTCCAGACTCGTGGAAGGGAGCGGAGGTAATCACGGTCTTTAAGAAGGGTGCCAGAGACGACCCTGCCAACTATAGACCAATCAGTTTGATTGATGTGTTACAGAAGGTGGTTGGCAGGGTAATTATATCAAGGGTTGGCACCTGGATGGAAGAGATGCATGTGTTGTCCCATTTGCAAGTGGGGTTCCGCCAAAAGGTGGGTACGATGGACCAGGTCTTTCGCTTCTTTGCGATCTATTGGAAGTCGGTCACCATCAACAAAGGTAGCTTATACCTGGCTTTCATAGATCTCAGGATGGCCTTCGTCCTGGTCCCACGTGAGAGGCTGTGGGAAGTTTTGGAGAACATGGGGTTCCCTGGTCCCCTCTTGAGTTTAATTGTGCATCTCCATGAGGGGAACTATGCCAGGATCAGGTGGGGTACTCAAGGTGAATTAACTGAGAAGATTCCCGTGAAGAGGGGGGTACGCCAGGGATGTGTTATGGCTCCAACGCTGTTCTCTCTTTTTGTGAACGGAGTGGTGGATTACTTGAGAGGAGAACCAGCTGATGCTCCATCCCTGGCAGGTGAAAAAATCCCCACACTCCTCTTCGCGGACGACACTATTTTGATCTCTAAGTCCCCGTCTGGCCTACAAAAGCTCTTGAATCGCTTTAGCGCATTTTGCACTGATAGAGGTCTTACCATCAACACTCTAAAAACTAAGCTCATGGCTTTAGCTCCATCACCCAGATTTAGAAATAATTTTTTACTTAATGGAGAGCCCTTGGAGTTGGTAGACTCCTATGACTATTTGGGCATTAGGGTTAATAATCGCATGAGCTGGAAGGATCACTTGGCTAAAATGATGTTAAATTATAAAAGAACTTCTGGGGCGGTTATGAGAGAACACCGGAAATCTAAGAGCAAGCCCCTTTTACCGCTCCTAACTATCTATGATGGCCAAGTTCTCCCATCTGCCCTATATGGCTCAGAATTATGGGGGTTTGAAAACACTGTAGAGCTGGACAGAGCTGAAAATAAGTTTTTGAGAGATGCGGTAGCCCTTCCAGTCTCTACCCCCTTAATTCCTCTTCGGGCTGACATGGGTAGGCGCCCTCTCAAGGACCTAGTGCGCTTACGCCCGTTACTTTTTTGGGTTCGCATGCGTAGGACAAGGGAGCTTCAGGATTATGCCGCCGCCCTAGACGAATTAATCCAGCTTAATTCCAATAATAAGATTAAGTGGCTGAGCAACCTGAAGCGGTTGGTAGTTCTCTTGGGTTTGAGTGACTCCTGGGAAAGCCAATCACCCCCACCCAAGATGGTGATTAAACAGCTATATTGGGATCTAGTCCAGCAGGAGACACTCTCTAGTAGTTCTGTAGGCTCCCTTACTGAGCGATTCTTGTCCTTCAAATGGATTAGGAGCTTTGAACCATTCTTGGACTACATCGAGCTGCCTTTGGATAGAGCTCTTTACTTGAAGGTTAGGTTCGGGATCCTCCCAGTAAATGATTTCACCTCGGGGTGGAAAAAGCATGTTGGTAAAGTGAATCCATGTCCGGGCTGTGCAGCCCCTACAGAGTCCGTGGCACATTTCTTCTTTGCTTGCCCAGCTTATAGGGTTGCCAGGAGGATCTGGTTAAAGCCGTTATGCAGGAGTTTGGGCCTTAGATGTCATAAAATGGCCCTGCGGATACTCAGCACTGATACTTCCTCGATTGCTATGGTTTGTGGAGTTGCAAAATTTTTGGGCAGTGCTTGGCGATCCCGTATGAGGCGTTGTAAAACCTACCCTGGTCCACCTACTAGTTAAAAGTACTTGGTTAGGATTTCCACTATGTTGATATGTGACTTGTGTTTATCTTTTAGTGGTGTATTGGTCAATTGTTGCTTTTATTTAAATTTATGCTTGGTATTTTATATTGTATTGTGCTGCTATATTGCTCTTTTATGATGAAATTTCATCGAATAAAGAATATTTGGAAAAACATTTCCCACACACCCAACACATGACCAACACCCACAACCATGTAGCAGCCCCACCAACAGCAATGCCAGCAATGCAGGAGTGTTCCAAGGGCAAAAAATAAATAGCTTTATTCAGCATGAGCAAAAAACTAGTATGACGTAAGTCCAATATTAACAAAGGCCATAGGGCAGTCCAGGAGTCCCAGCTGGATGGGGGACACAGTGGGATGCGTGTCCCCTAGCTTGCCTGCACAGTTACAATCCATTGTCTTCCACAGGGGTCAGGGCATCATGTGGGGGGGAAGAAACAGGCACCGCAGGGACAGGAGGGTGAAGGGTATTCGTCGTGGGTGCAGGGATGGAGGACTCCACCACAGGGGGTGGGGCAGGGCCAAAGGCGGAGGCCAGGATCTCGCTGCACACCTTAGCAAGGTCCTCCAGGGACTCCCCTGCACCCGAAGGAACCACAGGCCCCAAGGGGGGGGGGTCAGAGGAATGGGTCGCGGCGCCACTGGGGGAGGGTGTGGACAGGGGGGGGGACTCAACCACCCTGACCGAGGACTTCCTTGACCGCTTGCGTGGTGGCGTCACTGTGGGACTCAGGGACAGAGCGGCCATGAAGGAGTCTTTGGGGGAGATGTGGCCAGGAGAGCTGAGGGGAGGGGATTTGGAGGGAGTGGATTGGGTGGAATGCGGACTCCCACTCTGGCTGTGTGTCACACGTTTGCCCCCCGACCCAGTGGGTGTGCCTACTGCACCCTGTGTGTGCGTGTCAGGAGGTGTGCGGCGGACCTTCCCTGCTGGTGTGGTGCCTGTGTCTGTTGTGGTGTGTGCATGCTTACGTCTGGGTGTATGTGGGACAGGCATGGGAGTGGGAATTGTGGAAGGAGCAGGGGTAGGGGGTGGGACGTAGCGCTGCAGGAGACCCACTGCTGCAGTCAGTGTGGAGTCTATGGACCTCAGCAAGTTGCGTTGGTCAGCCTGCGATGAATGAATGCCCTCCAAGTATGCCTCCATGTTGTTGAGGACCTGGCTGTGGCCATGGAGGACATTAAGGATCGCAGTCTGACCAATCTGCAACTGCCGCTGGATGTCCACAGACTCAGCATTGGCGGCAGCAGTGGAGACAGGGGCAGGGGGTGCGGTGCCTGGCAGGAAGGAGACATGTGGTGACCGGGCACGTTGGGAAGGGACACGAGCACGTGGGAGGCGGCTGATGCCAATGGAGGGGGCAGTGCCAGATGTAGGGCTGCTGTCAGATGGTGGTGCAGCCACCGCCCACTCGGAGAGATCATCCTCGGACCCGTCAGCTTCATACTCTGTTGTGCCAGTCGACAGGTCCCCGGGTTCACTCTCCTCCGCATCAGTCCCACTCGAAGTGCCAGCCCCGATGTCACCGCTGGCACTGGTGCTCGGTCCCTCCGCGCCGTCTGTGTCCATGTCTCCCTCCGTGTCCCCCGACGATGCTGTGGGCAGGGTGAAGAGACAGAAATCAATCATACACCTGTATACATATGTCACATGAGTCAAATCTACGTAGGTTACAGTGCATAGCCTGAAACAAAGGATGAGTTACAACTACAAAACAAGGTACATACGTAGGCCCAGCAAGACACAGTTGTGTGACCCACCATGCCATGGAAAAACTATGGAGAGCATGACACAATAGCAAATGAGATGACATGGTATTCTGACTGAGGAGCAAGGCCCTGGGGACAATACAGCACTGCATCTGCACCACACAGCGTGGCAGGAAATTGGGATGAGCAGGGACCAAAGCCAGGAACTAGAGGCACATGCAGCATAGGTAATACTGAGAACATGCCCACCCTGACTGGCACGCTGCACCTTGAGTGTATGTCCAGACAAACATCACACACTGGCCAGTCCGAGCAAGGAGATGACAGGTCTGGACATGTAGGCCATGCCCGCCCCACCCACCCCCTACATGAGACAAATCTGTGGAGACACAGGAAGCACTTACATCTCTTAGTCATGGTGAAATACACATGGGATGCAACAATTCAAGATTGCACACCAAATACCCAAGGTGCGCCTGTCCTAATAATAATCTACAAATGGGCATCATCAGATGATTGCAACAAGACACACAGGCAATGGCCACCGTGAGTATGTACTTTGAAAATCAGGTCAGGCTGGACAGTGGACACTTGTAATACATCTCACGTGAAGAAATATGGTGCCAGGGGACAATGGCACAGAGCACAACCTATGCTGTTCTCGGATTACACACATGATACCTAGGAAAAGATGCCCCTGGGGACAGTAGTGGCCACACAACTCCATGCTCCTGAATGGGAATGACTGCAACACACGCTAACATCCCTGCACTATGCCTAACGCACACTCATGCACATCATGTCACAGGCCACCACATGGGACATGCCTGCTGGAAGGCCTGGCACTCGAGAGATTAACTCCCATGTCTGGACTCAGCATTAGTGCCAACTGACATGGAACCCACAAGTCCAGAACTGGACAGGGCACAGGCAAGGTCACAAAACCTGTTACACACCACCCCCACACATGATGCTGCAGGCATTGTACACTTGGAGCAGGTGTCAGGCTATATAACCTTGTGATGGAGTGACTACACACAGACCAGGGAACACATTGCAAGGAGAGGAAGGGAGGCAGGAGAGCACTGCAATACTGTGGGGAACAGGATCTGCACAGCACCATAAACCCTGGAAGTGTATCCATGGAACAGTGCACTTACAAATGCTGGTGAAACACAACGAACACACACATGTACCTACCCTCTTCCGGCTGCTGCATGTCCTGTAGACGCCTGTCCAAGTCAGGAAAGACCACTGCCAGCACACGTTTCTGGATGTGGGAGAGACGGCGGCGCCCGCGGTTCTTGTGGCTCTCAGGTGAGTCCCCCAGCAGGACCCGTGCGATCCTCCGCGTCCAGCACCGGATATCCTGCCAGCGTTTCCTCACCTGGGACAGGTGCCGCCTCCGACCATCCGCACTCCTCACGGCGCTGACGGCGTCCAGCCATATCTGCTCCTTGGCAGAGGCGTCTACCTGTGAGGATGAACAAGTGACACCACATCAATACACCTTGCACATGTCACGGGGACACAGATTAGAACACATTTGCTGTTAACAACAAGGCGTAGTGTGCATCCAACGCATTGCACCTTTGTCATAGGGACATGATCCTGTTGGGGAAGGCCAAAAGCAGTACGTGCCATTGAAAGGACACAGGTGGAATGAGGGCAACTACACAATCAATGATCCAGGCTCACACTGTGCATTACACCCACCCCTCCTGTCTCAGGGCACTGCTGGGAGTGATAGGCCCCCACCCCTCCTGTCTCAGGGCACTGCTGGGAGTGATAGGCCCCCACCCCTCCTGTCTCAGGGCACTGCTGGGAGGACTCTGAACACACCCCTCCTGTCTCTGGGCACTGCCGGGAGTGATAGGCCCCCACCCCTCCTGTCTCAGGGCACTGCTGGGAGTGATAGGCCCCCACCCCTCCTGTCTCAGGGCACTGCTGGGAGTGATAGGCCCCCACCCCTCCTGTCTCAGGGCACTGCTGGGAGTGATAGGCCCCCACCCCTCCTGTCTCAGGGCACTGCTGGGAGGACTCTGCACACACCCCTCCTGTCTCTGGGCACTGCCGGGAGTGATAGGCCCCCACCCCTCCTGTCTCAGGGCACTGCTGGGAGTGATAGGCCCCCACCCCTCCTGTCTCAGGGCACTGCTGGGAGTGATAGGCCCCCACCCCTCCTGTCTCAGGGCACTGCTGGGAGGACTCTGCACACACCCCTCCTGTCTCTGGGCACTGCCGGAAGTGATAGGCCCCCACCCCTCCTGTCTCAGGGCACTGCCGGGAGTGATAGGCCCCCACCCCTCCTGTCTCAGGGCACTGCTGGGAGTGATAGGCCCCCACCCCTCCTGTCTCAGGGCACTGCTGGGAGTGATAGGCCCCCACCCCTCCTGTCTCAGGGCACTGCTGGGAGTGATAGGACCCCACCCCTCCTGTCTCAGGGCACTGCTGGGAGACATCAGGCATTCCCCCCCTGGGACCTCCCCTACAGTACATAGCATGTGTGTCACACCTGGACACAATGGCAGAAGTCACAGTCACAAAAAAGGGACACAGTCTGTGCCAGTGGACACTGCACTCACCTGATAACCTGGTCGCCCATACAGCATGGGGTACCGTGGGAGGATCACATCCACCAAAGCCATGTTCTCCTCCAGGGTGAATGGCTGTGACCTCTCCACAACCCTTGACATGGTTCCAGGGAATCAGTAGCAGCAGCTGGGTCGTGGAATACAAAGATGTGCAGGCAAGTGCTCCCTCATGGGACCTGGCTGCCTTATATCTGCCTTGCTGGCCCATCTCATGCACAGGAGTACAGAGTGATTGGTCACTCACATTTGCATCCTATGTTTCCTCCAATCCCTTCAAACCTAGCAGTCTGTGGGTTCTCTATCGGTTTTATTCTCCTGCATGATGTCAGCCCCACAAACACATTGCAACAAAGTAGATTAATTCCAACTGACTTCTGCTGTGCACCTTCCAGAACAAATTCAAAATTTGAACTTGGTCTCCATGACAACCAGCATGCATGTAGGCCTTGATACTTGTCCCTCATGTGTCCCCTATGTAATTTGGAGCTTCACACACAGGTACGGTGCGTTCCGGGGCCCTAGGGCACCCCAAATGCATTGCAACGGGCCATACACGCGTGCCTACGTTCACTATCAGTATGGGTGTCCTCGCGTATGCGTACTCGTAGTGGTACGGGCCGTACACACGCCTGTACACTCCCTATCACTATGGGTGTCCTCGCGTATGCGTACTCGTAGTGGTACGGGCCGTACACACGCCTGTACGCTCCCTATCACTATAGGTGTCCTCGCGTATGCGTACTCGTAGTGGTACGGGCGGTACACACACCTGTACGCTCACTATCACTATGGGTGATAGTGAGCGTACAGGCGTGTGTACGGCCCGTACCACTACGAGTACGCATACGCGAGGACACCCATAGTGATAGTGAGCGTACAGGCGTGTGTACGGCCCGTACCACTACGAGTACGCATACGCGAGGACACCCATACTGATAGTGAGCGTACAGGCGTGCGTACGGCCCGACCACTATGGGTGTTCTTGCGTATGCGTACTCGTAGTGGTACGGGCCGTACACATGCCTGTACGCTCGCCATCACGATGGGTACACATACGGCAGCACTCCCATAGTGATATGGGAACGTACACAGGCCCTCTTAGCAGCAGTACGGCGGTTTTCACACATCACAGTGGTGACAGGCGGCACACAGGTAGGGATAGGGCGGACATACTTGTCCATGGATGGACATAACTGTCCATGGATGGACATACTTGTCCATGAATGGACATACTTGTCCATGAATGGACATCAAGGCATCGTCTGTGCATTACTACATGTGTGGGGCACAGGTGTGACGGCCTGTGATGTGGAACATTACTCCTGAGTTGAGAAGGCACCAGATGTATGATGAGATGTGTACAGATGTACTGTGTGACGGTGCAATGTGTGCCAGGCATGCCCTTGACTCCTTTGACATGTGTGCATGTCGTACTGCACACTTGGGGTGAGCGTCACTGGCATGGCACGGACACCAACACACGGAAGTGTCCCCTGATGCCCGGTACAGGGCTTACCACACCTGACTTGTCACTACCCACGATGCACAATGTGACTATGTCATGTATGTGTGGGGGCTTCCCATCAGGTTGATGTTGGAGCACCCTCAAAAGCTGCAGCTGTTGCAGCAACCAACATGTGTCTGTGTGTAGATTGACATTGCACACTGTTCCGCACACCATGCCACATGTGGTATCGGATGTGAGGTGCACATGTATGCATGGGACACGGAGTAGCGTGACAAGGACATGTCTGCATCCTCACAATGAATGTGTGGTGAGTCATGACATGTGCACCTTCATGGCAAGGTGTGTGGGCTGTCCTAGTGTAATGTCATGTGACCTGTGGCTCTAGTGTTCCGCTACCAGTCTCTGCAATCGGCATCCTACTTCTGCTGATGTGTGGGCGTATGTCACTCCTGTCTTGCGTCTGGCTGTTCACTTGCACTGGGACACAGCTATTCCCATGGCATGGCATGGGGAGGTTCTCAATCTCCGTGTGTAGCTGGGTCTTGGTAGGAGTGTCACCTTGCATCCATACGTGTCCTGGGCATGTAGCACATACCTGACTCCCTATGTAGCATATGTGTATTGACAGATTAACATGTGCTCAGTACATATGAATTGTTGTCGTAGTGCACTCACTCTTCCTTGTCACTTCCAAATTACTGCAGAGCGCCACCTCTTGCCCGACCAATTCCGGACTTGGCTGCCATGCGGGAGAATGACAGCATCCGGTGCTACCGCTTCCCCCAACCGTTGATTCTGGAGTTGGCGGCGAGACTGGCACCACACCTGCAACCGCAACACAGGTATCCTACGGCACTCACACCCCAGCTGAAGGTAATGGCTGCCCTACATTTTCTTGCCACGGGTACCTTTCAATATACCATAGCTCATGTTGGTGGCATGTCCCAGAGCATGTTCTGCCGTGTGCTGCATGATTTCTTAGAGGCCATGTTGATTCACCTGGATGACTTCATCAAGTTCCCAACCCCTGAACAGTTGACTGCGGTCAAGCGTGGATTCTATGCCCTGGGAGGGATGCCCCATGTCATTGGGTCCATAGATGGGACACATGTAGCTTTGGTACCACCACACGCACGGGAGGTGGGGTTCCGCAATCGGAAGCACTACCACTCCATCAATGCCCTTGTGGTGTGTCAGTCCAACATGGTGATTTCACATGTCTTTGCTCGTTTTCCAGGATCAGCACACGATGCCTACATCATGAGGCGTAGCAGGATGCCTGAAATGATGATGCAGCTGCGCAACGAAAGAGCATGTGTTGTTGGTGGGTACAGTCTGTCTGTCCTGTATTTTGCATAGCCTACCAGCACGACCGCTTCACCACTTCTAACGATGTCCATGTGCTTCCCATGTAGGGGACGCTGGCTATCCCAACATGCCATGGCTGCTCACACCTCTCCGCAACCCCATCACGCCAGCCCAGCTCCGCTACAACACCGCCCATGGCCGGACAAGGCGAGTGATAAAGAGGACGTTTGGCCTGCTGAAGAGCCGATTTCGGTGCCTCCACAAGACCGGCGGCGCGCTCCCATATGCCCCTGCGAAGGTCTGCAAAATCTTCATGGTCTGCTGCATGCTGCACAACATGGCAGTTGAGAGAGCTGTGCCACTCATCCTGGATCAACATGACGAGGACCATCCACCCGTGGAGGACGAAGGGCTTGGCAATGGGGCTAGTGATGTGGAGGATGTGGAGCCACAAGAGGACATCCGGACTCGGCTCGTACGCGATTTCTTTGCTTAGTGGTGAGTACCAGTGTCTGAGTGTGCACGCATTGGTCCCCGTGTGGCATGTATTGTGATGTGTGTCTCCACCTGCATGTATGGCACGTGAGTCAGAGGTGTGTGTGGGTGTGTCACTGGAGTGATGGTGGCAGTGATGGTTGTATTTCCCCAGTCATAATTGTGACCTAGCATGTTGTCATCCATACATGTGTCGAGTAAATGCACATGCAAGTGGCTGTGCTTTTTGTGGCTGACTTCTTGTGTGTCTCTCTTCCCCAGGTACTTGCGCATGCCGTCTGCTGCTTGCATTGTTGTGGCACTGCTATTCCTCATGGACACGTCATCGTGGGCTGACTCAGCGTTACAGGCACGGACACATTTGGAAGTCTCCATAGGGTAAGGGATGCATCAGGGGTGTATTGGGTGTGGCAGTTGTTCACGATGTATGCACACTGCCCATGTCGATGTTTGGTTCCTCTGCAGCCATGTAGCATCACCATGGGACACGACATGCAGCTGTGTACACCTGAATAGATGGTCTGCCTGGTTGACAGTCATCAGTGATGGGATAGTGGATTGTGATGATGGCATCAATGTGTGTGACACTGCCCTCGGACACATACGGTTAGCATTGGCTTGACATGGTGTGGGACTTCCACATCAGCGGATCAATGGTGTATGGCAGTCTCTCCGTGAGCAGCTGTGGGTATTTAGCTGTTAGCCGACAATTGTGTGCCAGTTCCATGGCTAACACGCATTTGTGCTGCAGAAGGGGGGTGCCAGTGTTGGACCCACATGTTACTCCACAAGATGTGTTCATGTGTACTTCAAGTTGCCTCTGCAATCCCGAAAACATGACTAATAAAGGTGTCCCTATGCCTCCAAGGTGCCTCTTCTCAGTCAATGCTGGTGTGTTGCCACGGTGCATCCAGCATGTCTGGCATGGTTTTCCCTGATAGTGGCTATGTGTCGATGTGTCGAGTAGCAAGATGCAAGCTGTGTGTGTGGGCTGAGACTGTGTATTGTGCATGATGTCCATGACTGTATGGGTATTGTGACATGTGCCATCCCCATGCATCCAACGTTGGCCAGGCCCCCATTCTCTGCATCCACCGGACTCAAGCTTGCAGGACATGGTTCTGCCACCTGTCTACACATACCTGGGTGCCCCCCAGGACCCTGGACATGATCCCTGACCTCTGCGCATGACTGTTGCTGTACTCAATGTGTCTGTCAGCACGGTTGTGCGACCACCCCCTCAGCTGGTTGGGCCCATCACGGGTGTGTATGGTGCTCCATGTCTGTCTTGCCTAATACACTGTGACCCGTGTGTCCTGTGCCAGACTCAGGCCCCAGGGTGTGGATGGTTGAAGTCAAAAGAGAACTCAGGCATGTTTAGACTTTACAACACACATGTAAGGTAATAATGCAACCAGCAGGCATCTTCTCTTCATGGTGTGATATTTTATTTTGGGGGGGGGGGGGGTATAAAGTGAGGGGCTTTCCGGGAGTTTGGAATCCAAAGTTCAGTAGGGGAGTTGGTGTCCTTGCCATTGGAAATCCTCATTGTCCATGCCACAGTCTTTGTCAACATTGGTCAGACAGTGACCAGCAGGGCCATGTGGCAGAGAATGTCTCTTGATGCTGTGATGCTGTTGCTCCAGTGGGCCAGGTGCCAGGCCAGGTGTCCTGGGAGATGGTGATGTAGCGCCGACCCTCACGGTCTTTTCCGTGGATGACCCGCCCTCCTGCGGGGACCCTCAGAAGCAGGCCGTGACGACGTCTGGGATGCTCCATCGGATGTTTCCTCCTCCTCCTCCTGATCCCTCCCTGTGGGTGGTGATGTTCTCCGCCTTCTGGCACAGGGAGGGTCGGCCATGTTGTCGGCCATCCGACAGAGTGTATCGTGAACTCCCGTGTACGCCGTCACGAGCTCAGCCTGTCCGTCCTCCATCCTCCGTTGGTGTTGCAGTAGACAGGCATGTAGCTCCGCATGTTGCTGGGCCTGCTGGGTCTTGATCCCCTCGAGGACGGACACAACCTGGGCCAGGCCCGTGGTGTCCTGCCGGTATGTGTCCAGGATGTTACGGACATGGGAATATACCGGTTCCCCAGCCAACTGGTCAGGCTCGCGCCTCCGCCGTCCTCCACTCCCACCGCCCCTGCCCACTTGCACCTGGCCTGCCCTTGTGGGTACATCGGGTCTCCGGGACCCCTGAGGGGTGGCATTGGCGTTGTCGCCTGCCTCCTCCTGGGTGCCCGGGACACCGTGTCCCTCCTGGCCAGCCTGGCTGCATTGTGGTGGTGGGGCAGGGATCCTGGGTGTCTCCTGGGATGTGGCAGGAGTGGGGGTGGTGGTTGGCACAGTTGTACCTGACGCAGGTGCTGCAGGTGGTTGGACACCAGAGGGACCAGGTCGGTCGGGGTCGTCCACAGAGTGGTGAGAGTCGTCGCTGCCGGTGGGATCGGGCTCCCGCATATCCGGGTCCTGTGAGTCTTCCCCCCCAGTGTTGGGGGGTGAACCACGACGTTGACCTGTGTGTGAGAGAGACAATGTTAATATTGGTCCATGCAACATCCATGTTTCATCAGTTTCAAAGTTGGCAATTTTCCTCTTGGAATTAGGATCTGTCTTGCATTCCACTCACAGTGCACTTGTGCATGGGTGTGTCCCTTGGGCACCACTTTGGCCCCTTTAACTATGTGTGGCACAGTCTTACTTGCTGCGTCAAGTGTGACTGCAGTCAGCAGCGGAGTGGGCAGGTGTGGCGAGCCATGCATTGGCGCCTTCCGTGTAGCACTGTACATGTGCACATGGAGTGGATCCACACACTTATATAATGCAGGTAGCTGTCGTTGTGCTCGTGAACAGGTTGTGACATGGCCCTGTGTTTTGCCATGGAGAAGAGGGGGGGTTCTGGCACTGGCCACCCTTGGCTACATGCACGCAGTCTACCTGCTGACGAGTAGACATTCCCACACACCACACGGCTGATTTGCTCTCCCTGTGTCTCCCTCCCTCTCTGTCCCCCTCTCCCTCCCTCTGTGTGTCAGCCTCCTCCCTCTGTCCGTGTCCCTGTGTCTCCCTCCCTCTCTGTCCCCCTCTCCCTCCCTCTCTGTCCCCCTCTCCCTCCCTCCGTGTGTCAGCCTCCTCCCTCTGTCCGTGTCCCTGTGTCTCCCTCCCTCTCTGTCCCCCTCTCCCTCCCTCCGTGTGTCAGCCTCCTCCCTCTGTCCGTGTCCCTGTGTCTCCCTCCCTCTCTGTCCCCCTCTCCCTCCCTCCGTGTGTCAGCCTCCTCCCTCTGTCCGTGTCCCTGTGTCTCCCTCCCTCTCTGTCCCCCTCTCCCTCCTTCTGTGTCCCCCTGTCCCTCCCTCTGTGTGTCACCCTCTGTCACCTCAGCCCAGCTTCCTGGGCACACACTGTTAGCAGATCTTTGAATGGCCCTTGGCTTGTTGATGTGAGTTTGTTTCTGATCTCCAGGCACCCATTGGGTGTAGTGTCTGTCTCTGCGCTGCTGCTGTGGTGGTGTGTGCTGCCACTCTTTCACAATGTTGGCTGTTCATTAGCTGCTGTCATGTGCAAAACAGTGCCTTCACCCCCATGTGTTGATGCAAGGCGTCCGCCATTTACTGGCGAGTCTTTCCTGTGTGGGGACACAGTGTTTGTATGGCTGTGACCTAGGCCATATGGGCAGAGGGCATTGTTGTCTGCTTCTGAGTTGCACCCTCCCGCCATCCGGGTTACCGTGTCATGTGTTGGTGTCTTCTGTGGCCTGTGACTTGACATTGTCCAGCTGGGTGCATGGGGCATGGTGGCGGCAGTGGCATGTGCGTGTTCATGGAGTGTGGTTGAGTCATGCGATAGGTTGCGTGCCTGTTAGTGATTTTGGTTGTGGATGACGTTCCCCCCATGTGAGGTGCGTTGTTTGTGTACTCACCCGGGTCTCGGAGTCCTCCTAATCCTTCGACTGCCTCCACCGGCTGTATGGCCATCACCCTCTCCTCCCAGGGCTGGTAGTAGACGGGTCTGCGGGAGGGCCCTCCTCCAGTGGCGTTGGCCTGGTTGTGTTCCTCCAGCATCTTGGCTCGGACCCTCCTCCGCAGATCGTACCACCTGGCTTGGCATTCCTGCCTGGTCCTTCTGGTGTCCGCAACAGCATTCACAGCATCGACGATGGTCTGCCACATGGCTGTTTTTGCTGCCATGCTGGTGTTTCTGACCAATGTTCCAAAGAGCTGTGGCTCGACTCTGAGGATTTCATCAACAAGGACCTCCAACTCTCGGTTACTGAACTTTGGATTCTTGTTAGTGGGCATGGTGAGGAGTGTGGGTGTGGATGGTGGGGGGTGTGTGTGGATGGTTGTGGGTGTGTGGGTGTGGTTGTGCAGGTGTGTGTGTGTGAATGTGATGAGGGGGTGTTTGTGGAGGTGGTTGTGTGAAGGTGTGCAAGTGTAAGGTGTGGTGAGGCTTGTAGTATGGTTCTGTGGTGTCTGGCAGCAGTGAGTCTGTTGCAAAGGCTCATGGTTTGTGTGTGTGGGCCCTTTTTATTGGTCCATGGGTGGGTGTGGCTGTGTTTGAAGTTTGGGTGGGTGTGTTATAAGGAGTGGTGGTGTTTTGGGCCTCTGTTTGTTTTTGGCAGTTGCAGGTCAGTGAATGTGTATTTTTAGTGTTTGTTGGCCATGTTTAGTGGCTTTGTGCCATTCGAATAGTGTATTCTTGTGTTGTTTTGTTTTGTCCTGGTTGTGTCTGTGCGTTTTGAGCGTGAGTACGGTGTGTATATGGGCCATTTGGTTGTACGGTGCTGTCCTTGTGTGTGGCTTGGTACGACTCGTACATGCGGTTGTGATGTTGGGGCCTGGGGTGCGCTCCGTACTTAGGAGGTTGTGTTGGGGGTGCGACGGGAACGTACTGGGGTGTACATAGACGGTGGTACGACACGTACAGGGGTGGGGGTTCGACTCGAACGTACTGGGGTGTACATACATGGTGGTACGACACGTACAGGGGTGGGGGTTCGATTCGAACGTACTGGGGTGTACATACATGGTGGTACGACACGTACAGGGGTGGGGGTACGACTCGAACGTACTGGGGTGTACATAGACGGTGGTACGACACGTACAGGGGTGGGGGTACGACTCGAACGTACTGGGGTGTACATAGACGGTGGTACGACACGTACAGGGGTGGGGGTACGACTCGAACGTACTGGGGTGTACATAGACGGTGGTACGACACGTACAGGGGTGGGGGTTCGACTCGAACGTACTGGGGTGTACATACATGGGGGTCGGACACGTACAGGGGTGGGGGTTCGACTCGAACGTACTGGGGTGTACATAGACGGTGGTACGACACGTACAAGGGTGGGGGTACGACTCGAACGTACTGGGGTGTACATAGACGGTGGTACGACACGTACAGGGGTGGGGGTACGACTCGAACGTACTGGGGTGTATATAGACGGTGGTACGACACGTACAGGGGTGGGGGTTCGACTCGAACGTACTGGGGTGTACATACATGGGGTTGGACACGTACAGGGGTGGGGGTTCGACTCGAACGTACTGGGGTGTACATAGACGGTGGTACGACCCGTACAGGGGTGGGGGTACGACTCGAACGTACTGGGGTGTACATAGACGGTGGTACGACACGTACAGGGGTGGGGGTTCGACTCGAACGTACTGGGGTGTACATACATGGGGGTCGGACACGTACAGGGGTGGGGGTTCGACTCGAACGTACTGGGGTGTACATAGACGGTGGTACGACACGTACAGGGGTGGGGGTACGACTCGAACGTACTGGGGTGTACATAGACGGTGGTACGACACGTACAGGGGTGGGGGTTCGACTCGAACGTACTGGGGTGTACATACATGGGGTCGGACACGTACAGGGGTGGGGGTTCGACTCGAACGTACTGGGGTGTACATAGACGGTGGTACAACACGTACAGGGGTGGGGGTATGACTCGAACGTACTGGGGTGTACATAGACGGTGGTACGACACGTACAGGGGTGGGGGTACGACTCGAACGTACTGGGGTGTACATAGACGGTGGTACGACACGTACAGGGGTGGGGGTTCGACTCGAACGTACTGGGGTGTACATACACGGGTGGGGGTGTACATACACGGGGGTATGTCTCGGACGTATGGGGGTGGGGGGGAGTGTGGGCGCGTATGCGGGCACATGTCTCCATGGTTGCTATGGGAGTTCGGTGCGGACGGTGTTTTTTCCATACGGTTGTAACATCGGACGCACGGGATGGATCGTGATTCCTCGGTCGGACTTCACCTTTCACATTTGTACGGTAAATCGTCCGAGGACGTGTTGGACACATTTTCCGACCCAAGGACGTGTGGGAAATCATTCCCGATGCGGTTCGTATGGACTTTTTACCATGCGAATCGTGATTGCCAGTTCGTACGGCACTTGTACGATTCGTACGGTAAAAAGACCGGATACGAGTCGCACGGGGAATTTTTTTACCTGATCGTGATCGGCACCATACTGTCTATTGCGGAAACATCACTTCTCTCAAAGGGTCTTTCTTTCGTACCAACAGATCATAGTAATTTTTTTTAATTGCAGGAAGATCTTCTATTATTTTTCAGACGGATCCGTTTGAAATACTTCTTTGCGGATAAATCTAGCATCGACAGACCTTTTGAGAAACAATTTCATTTACCTTCTTCCTCTGTTCCTCCCACGTCCATGATGCCACCTGATATTCTTACATTTGAGAAACTGGTGCTACATGAGGTAATGGAACTAAAAAAACAATTTGAATTTGTTGCCAACAATTTGTCACTCTTGGAGAAAGGGGCTATCAATAGTCTGAGTAACAACAAAGATATAACAATAAAGCCAGCGGATAAGGGAGGGGGAATAGTCATCATGGATCAGGATAAATATGACGCAGAAATCACACGCCAACTAAATAACCCTAATCATTATTTGGCTCTGCCTTCTGACCCAGTGTCCAAAATTTATGACAAAATTCTGACAGCTACTAATCATGCTCTTCTTTTGGATATTATAACCAAAAAGGAACATGCTTTTCTAAATAAGCCTCACCCTAGGACGCCGGTCTTATATGTTCTTCCCAAAGTCCATAAAAATGCCTCTGAACCACCCGGTAGGCCTATTGTTTCCTGCTGCGGATCAATTTTGGAGCCACTTGGCAAGTATATCGATCATTTTCTCAAAGAATTTGTTCCATTAACAACTACGTTTGTACGTGACAGTACACATTTGATTAATATTATAGAGGATTTTCCATTCAATGTCGGATCAGACCTTACGGTCGGTCTTGACATTGAATCCCTATATACAAATATGCCCCACAGTGATGGACTCGCTGTTATCAAACACCTTTTGGACACCAGGCAAAGGCCTGTTCGTATTCCAAGTGAGTTCATCTTAGAGCTGTTACACATTGCTCTGACAAACAATTACTTTCTTTACAAAGATACTTTTTATCTTCAAGTGAAGGGAGTTTCAATGGGGGCTTGTTTTGCTCCAAATTTTGCAGTATTGTATGCCTACCACCTTGAAACTACATACGTTCTATCTGCCCAGAATCTTTTCTTGGCAAATGTTAAGCTTTGGCGTCGTTATATTGATGACGTTCTTCTTTTTTGGCATTGTACACACGAAGAATTGGAATTGTTCATCACTTGGCTAAATACTTGTCAGAATCATTTGACTTTTACGTCAGATATCAGAGCGAACGATCTACCTTTTCTGGATTTGACGCTACATTGTGAGGAAGGCATGGCTGGTACTAAACTTTATCGAAAACCGACGGAGCACAATACCTTGCTAATGTACAATCGTTACCATCCGCGAGGCTTACGTGATGGCTTACCATATGGACAGTTCCTTCGAATTAGAAGGAACTGTAAATGGCGAAAAGACTATTTCCGTGAAGCAGCCATTTTGACTCAGAAACTTATATGTAGAGGGTACCCAAAACACCTGGTACGTAGGGCCTCTAAGAGAGCTTGGTATTGCCATAGGGAAACACTTTTGTCTCCCTCAGAAAGAACTCGGAATCAACGCATTCCATTTGTCACTACATACAGTCCCTCAAGTAACAACGTTGGGAAAATAATCAAGAAGAATTGGACAATTCTTCGCACTTCTGGTTTGTATAAAGATCCTCCTTTGTTCTCTTATAAGAGAGGGGATAACCTTTCTGACAAATTGGTACACGCGATTACATGGCCCATAAAAGAAATGACGACTCCATCAGTTACATCCATGTGGGGTCTGCCCCCTGTTATCGGCCACTTTAAATGCCAGACATGCATTGCATGTGACCTTACTTTTAACATCAAGGTCTTTGTATCAACTGATCGTACATATCATTTGAAATATTTTTCAAACTGTCGCACTACTAATGTGATTTATGCCATACGCTGTCCGTGCAATTTGTTATATATTGGTCAGACCACACAGATGATAAAACAACAAATTAGCCAGCATAAGAGCCGCATCAGATGTAATGTCGATACGGCCCCATTAGTCACACATTTCAAACAATTCAATCATACAGAAACTGATTTCACGTGGCAGTTAATTGATCGGCCACAACTACCAACTCGAGGCGGCGATCTTCAACTTCTACTAAATAGATGTCAATGTCAGTGGATCACACGTTGTAATTCTGTAAATTGTGGCCTTAATTCCCTTGATGAATGGAATTCTGTCGTGATGACATCATGAGATTTTGAATTATTTATGTTCCACCATTGTGAACCGGAAAGCCTTGAGGAGATTTTCATTGACCCCTCTTCATTTTTCCCAATTGGTTGGAAGCAGACAAAAAACTTATGAACCTTCAGATCACCTTGAATACATTCTCATGTATTGTTTATCCTAACCAAGACTACCTTAATTGAAGATGTAAGTGGCTTTAGAAGCCTACACCCTCCCTCCGTCTTTCTTTTCCTCTTCTTCCCTTTTTTGTAACTGATGACTAAGTAGTTGCTTGTTCAAATGTTTTTAAATTTTTTTTGAAAAAAGCTTAATTGAATTGGAAATGACTGAGAAGAGTATACATGTATATTGATGTGTTTATGTATTTATATATGTGTTCTCTACATGTGCCCCTTTAAGTATGTACCTTGTTACTTGTTAATTCATGAAACAATGAAGTATCACTGTATTATATACCTTGTGGATTTGTTTCTTGCTTTATATTAATTTTTATTTATTTTCTTTTCCATTTTACGTTTTATGACTTTTTCCTCCTTCCCCCCCCCCTTCTCTTCTGTCCCGTCCTCACTGCTTTTCCGTTTCACTCTTATTTTCATGGTTTGCCCATCAGTAACTTGTTCCCCCGGGGCACGTAACTTTACCAGGGTTCACGCGCTAGTGGTTTAAATTGTAGGCTGACATGCGCAATTTGGACTTCCTTTTTGGCCTTATTTATGATCACAGACACATTGGCGCCCCTTACCAAGTCGTCCTTGCGTATTGACTGCGCTAGGCTCGGGTTCTTCTGCAGATTAATCGTCCGGAAAGACTGGGTGGAGATTTCTGGTTTCACTTATGGTTACCGTTCCATCCTGACTTGCACTTATGGCATCCCTATGCATTGAATCGGATTAACCGTTTAAATAATTGGCGTTTGTGCTCCATTTTGGGCTCAAGTTTTGTTGGTAAGTGCGCACCCTAATTTTTCTTTAAACGATATCGTTTTAGAACCTCCCCTTATTTTCAGTTTGGGACTGCAATTATTCCTTTTTTGTTTTATAGATTCGTTGAGTTTATTCGTGGAACACTGCACATTGATACCGCAGATACCGTCCGAACCAGTTGGACTGTAGATTTACGACCATAACAGGCTTATACTACAGATAGCCTGGTATGCTTGTTTGTTATTATGAACCCCCCCCCCCGTTTTTTTGGTTGTGTTAGACGACTTGATATCCTTCGATTTTACATATATCTCTTATTTTGCAGTCTTCAAATATCATTTCATTGTGCATGCAAGATTTCCTGATAACGCTCATTTATTAGCGTTCCCTTTGGTTTTCCTGTGGACTTAACTACTGTATGAACTCAGGTGATACATTTATCCATCTCACCTTATCAACACCATTTTAATCCTATATCCACACACTCCCTTCTTTCCCTTCACCCCCCACCTCTCCGATTCCTCCACCCCTTTCCTTTTGCGACTTGATATTTCTTATGCTTGATTAGATGGTCTACGTGCCTTTATAGTTTCTTTCCTTCTCTTTATTTCTCTAACAGCACTCTTCAAATTGTAGCCATTGTCCTGATGAGGACCTTAATTGCACAAGGTCGAAACACCGTCGACATTCCAGTGTAATCCACGGCTACCTTAGGATTAATACCTTATGTTAGACCTGTCAGCCCTTTGGGTGGTCCCTCCTCATCATTATTTATTTTGTCCCACTTTTGCCTCAAACCCTGTTCGTATTTTTTCCTTTTTGGGAACCACCAGACTTTTTAGTATTGATGCAGATTCAGGGAGCCATTTTATCTACCCCTGGAACTTCTGTCTGAGGGCCTGAAACACAAAATGGTGGCCACCCATTGTCACCTGTGACATCACTGGAACCTACCAGCACCTTCCAGAACATTCCAGAACCCTGTGACAGTGTGAGGCAGGTTTAGAATGTTGGGAAGGCATCTCCAGGTTGGCAGTTGGAGTTGTCAGTTGGCACCTGACTGGTGAAGAGAGAGGAGCACAGAACTGAAGGAGGAAGGAGTGAGGCAACAGGGGTGGAAACTTGTGCCTGGAGTGGGGTCCAGAAACCCACCCTTGATACTAGTCCCTGCTGACTGAGCCCAGCCTGGAGCCCTGTGTGGGAGAAAGCAAGAAAAACCATCTTAAGGACCTGGACAGCCGGAACAGGCCTTAAAAGTAAAGAACAGCAAGTTCCTGACCTGGTTACTGGTAACTTCCTGAAGTCCGACGTCGAGAAGCCTGGAGACACGGAGCCCGAGGTGGAGAAGCGGCGCTGACTGGAAAGCAGACGTCGTACCCGGAGCCGCCAGAGGTCGAGAGAGGGCGCCGACGGAGGCCGTGGAGACACCAGAGGTCGAGGAGGAAGTCACCTGAGGTCGAGTGTGCGGCGTCGACGGGGGAGTGAAGTCCGCCCTCCGGAGTCGCCGGAGACCGAGGTGAAGCGTGCCGGAGGTCGGGAGTGGAGATCGCACTCCGGAGTCGCCGGAACCTGAAGAGAATCGTGCCGGAGGTCGGGAGTGGAGGTCGCACTCAGTAGTCGCCGGAACCTGAGGAAAGGAGCACCGGAGGTCGGGAGTGGAGATCGCACTCCGGAGCCGCCGGAAGTCGACATCGAGCCAAGGCCGCCCGACGTCATCGAACCGGAGCTGCCCGAAGTCGACATCGAGCCAAGACCGCCCGACGTCATCGAACCGAGACCGCCGACATCGAACCGGAACCGCCTCACGGCGTCGACACGACTCCAGCGGCATCGGAACTTCATAAAAAGGGCAGTAAGTGGAATAGAGGGCGCCTAAGGCCCTGTGAAGCCCTAAGAGACCATCCTAGAGGCTAGAGAGGTGCTGGAACCAGCTTGATAGTGCCAGGGGTGAGCTGAGACTAATACAGAGGGGTTGTGTAGTGTGGGAGAGCCAGATCTCTAGATTCCCCCTTGATCTACCTCAGTTTAGGCCTCAGCCTTGTCCAAGCCAGGTAGTACACCCCTCAGGTCATCCAAAACTCTACAAGCTGGGATTGGGCCAAATCATCCCATAGTACCTCAGGAATGTGAACTGATTTTCAAGTGTCACTGTTGGCTTTTATTATTTATTGAGAGCACTGTATTTATTGTATTCATCCTATTTATTGCCTCACAGTATTTATTGCCTCACAGTATTTATTGTTTCACAGTATTTATTGTCGCACAGTATTTATTGTCTCGCAGTATTTATTGCCTCGTAATATTTAATTTGCCTTTTATGTAATGCACTTATATTTATGCCTTGATTATTTATGATCGACCTTATTTATTGAATCGTTGAAGTATTATTTATCTGACTTACCCTTCCACAGGAAAAGCCTTGTGTACAGTGATTGTATTATTATTTATTTAATCAGCAACTAAGAGAAAAGAAGATAAAGAGATATATTTTCAGAATAATTTTTAAGGTGTAGTGTCGTTTTTGGAACGGATGCACGCATGGTTATTGTGTGGGTATGGCGTATGCTTAGCACGGTGCCTGATCCCTGACTACTCGAGCCAAGCTACCACAGTGTATGTCTGGGAGAACACCACCACCCTTCCGGTGTGGGAGTGTTTTTCTAACATAATTGGTGTTCAGTGGTGGGATAGAGCTGTGCCTACGTATACTCGACAATAACTGTGGGTAGTCCATAGGCCTACCCCGGGAGTTTTCTCCAAGCGGACTTCCTAATTGTGAGTTTTTGTTTTTTCCAAATTTACTCTCGTGGTGGGAGGAGGTATTATAAAAGGTACCCCCCTGCATAGCTTCTGCAAATAACTGTCCTCTGACCTGAGTGGGCAAGATGGAGTTTGTACTGGAGAATTTAGAAACGTACACTGTGGCCCAACTCAGGGAGTTTTGTCAGTGGGAGGGGGTGTATTGTCCCCCAGGAGCAAAGAAGGGTGCACTCGAAACCAGCTTAAGGGCTTGGGGGGAGGCACGACGAGAAAGCAAGGCTGAGGAGGAGGACAGGGATAGAGAGCCCGACAGTGAGGGAGCTGGTTTGTACCAACCTGAGGTGGGGAACCTGTTAGCGGGGCCCAGGACACTTTCTAGGAAGGGCAGCAGTGCCTCTAGCGGTGGCTTGTCTGAAGTGGAGTTAACAGACCGGAGGGAGAAAAGACAGCTCACATGGGACTTAGCAAGGCTGGAGAAAGAGAAGGAGGAACAGAGGATGGCTCATGAGCTGAGGTTAAGGGAGATAGATCTCCAGATCCTACGAGCCGGGGCACACCCTATTCCTAATGGTGGCAGCGAAGAAAGAGAGTTCACCAGGGAACCCAAACCCTATTTGCCGAAAGACATAGTGGCTAGCTATGGTGTGGGCGACGATATTGCCAAGTGGCTAGTGGCCTATGAGGTCTCATTAAGGGCCCATGGGGTTCCAGAGAAGTACTGGGGAGGGGGATTGTACAGGTACATGCCTCCAGCTGGTAGGGATGCATTATTGGCCCTAGAGCAGGATGAGCAGACCCACTACCCCACCATGAAAGTGGCGCTCATACGAAAGTTTGGACTAACACCCGAGAAATACAGACAGAAGTTCCGGGGTAGCCACAAACTGGGCACACAGAATTGGGTGGACTTCCTGGATTATGCAAAGAAGGCATTAGAGGGTTGGATTCAGGGCAGTGAAGTGAGGAACTACGAGGGGTTGTTTGATTTAGTATTGAAGGAACACCTGCTCGAAAAATGTTTCCCTGAACTGCGTCAGCACCTGGTGGATAGCAAGCTGACCAATCCCCGGAAGCTTGCTGAGGAGGCGGACATTTGGGCTAGTACCCGGGTGTCCACAAGGGGGACTGGAGGGGATACTCAAAAGGCCGGACAGGGCGCCCCCCAGAAGAAAGAGGGAGGGGAAAAGAAAAAGGAGTTCTCCAAAGGCCCCCAAAATAATTTCCAAGGTAAGGGAACAGGATTCACCCCTAGGGCTAACCCACCCCGAAACCCTAATCCTGGCCAGAGTCAGCAGCCAAGGGTTGTCCATTGCTTCGAGTGCGGTGGCGTTGGACACTATAAGGGAGATGCGAAGTGCCCAAAACGACCACCCCCTCCCATTGGAGGAAAGGCCCCCGGAGTAGCTAGTGTAGTGCTCGGGGAGGAGATGCCTTTAATTAAGGGAAGGGAGTGGGCGGGTGTCACTTTAGTGTCCCTGGGAGAACGGGAGATGGTTCCTAAGATCCAGGTGCCTGCAAATACTATAAAGTATGGGCAGTGGGTCACCATCAACGGCCAAAGGGGGGAGGCTCTGAGAGACACAGGAGCCAGTATGACTATGGTGCGTAGCCAACTGGTGTCTCCAGAGCAGGTGATTCCCGATGTACTCCACCCTGCCGCGATGGCTGACGGCAGAATGGGCCACTATCCGGTGGCCGAGGTTCCCTTTGAATGGGAAGGGGTTGCAGGTTCACTTCGAGTTGCCGTAAGCCCTGCCGTGCCAGTCGATTGTCTGCTAGGGAATGACATGGAGCACAATGCTTGGAAAGAGGTGGAATACCGGACTCACACCGAGATGCTGGGTACACCTGTCTGGGCCTGTGTGAGCACAGGGTCCGCGACTACCCGGAGAGGGAGTTTGTTTCGACTGGAGCCTGGAACAAAGGCCCAGCCAGCTGCCGATCAAGGGAAGAACCGAGGACGGGAGGAGCCTGCCTCGGCATCCGCGCCCCGTGTGACGGATAGGCCACCGGAGGTGGTGGACCAGGAGTCTGCGGTGGGGGATGTTACCAAACTGGAGGACCTCCCCATCCCGGCCGAGTGGCACGTGGAGGGAGGCCCGACCAGGGAGGAATTCTGCCAGGGCCAGAGGGAGTGCCCTACCCTTGAGGGACTGAGGCATCAGGCCGAAGCCCAGGCAGCAGGGAACGTTGAAGGGAACTACAGGGTTTACTGGGAGGATGGCCTCCTCTACAGTGAACCCAAGGCACCCCTACATGGATCGTCACGAGCCTTGGTAGTCCCTCAACGTTATCGAGCCTTCCTACTGGAGTTGGCTCACGAGATCCCATTGGCAGGACACCTGGGGCAAGACAAGACCTTCGCCCGTCTGGTCCCACACTTTTATTGGCCTCAAATGAGAGTGTCGTCCGACACCTACTGCCGGACATGTGTGTCTTGCCAAGCCAGTGGGAAAACAGGGGTGAAGCTGAAAGCTCCCCTGGAACCACTTCCTGTCGTTAGCACCCCCTTTGAAAGGGTGGGCATCGACATTGTGGGTCCATTAGATCCGCCTACTACAGCTGGTCACAGGTTTATCCTGGTTTTGGTGGATCATGCCACACGGTACCCAGAGGCTATACCTCTAAGGACCATTACAGCACCTGTTGTGGCTAGGGCCCTGATGGGAATCTTTACCCGAGTGGGTTTTCCCAAGGAAGTTGTGTCCGACAGGGGGACCAACTTCATGTCAGCATACATGCGGGCCATGTGGAAGGAGTGTGGAGTGACCTACCAGTTCACAACTCCTTACCACCCCCAGACCAATGGTCTGGTGGAGAGGTTTAACAAAACCTTGAAAGGCATGATCAGAAGTCTGCCTGAAAGCCTGCGGAGGAAATGGGACGTCCTCCTACCCTGTCTATTGTTCTCCTACAGGGAAGTGCCACAGAAGGGAGTGGGCTTCAGCCCCTTCAAGCTTTTGTATGGGCACCCTGTGCGTGGACCTCTCAGCCTGGTGAGAGACGGATGGGAAAGAACTCCCAGAAAGCTTCCCCAGGACGTGGTGAGCTACATGCTGGCCTTCCGAAGCCAAATGGCTAAGTTGTGGAAGCAAGCTTCTGACAACTTGGAGGCCAGCCAAGCAGTAATGAAGGCGTGGTATGACCACAACGCTCACCCGGTGGAATTGGAGACTGGCCAGAAGGTGTGGGTGATCGAACCAGGAGAGCTTAGCGCCCTCCAGGATCGCTGGTCAGGACCCTTTGAGGTATTGGAGAAGAAGGGTAAGGCTACCTACTTGGTGGATCTTAAGACTCCTCGTCAGCCCCTACGGGTGCTGCATGCCAACCGCCTCAAACCCCACCACGAGAGGCCCGAAGTCATTTTGATGATGGTGACTGACGGAGCAGAGGACGTGGAAAGCGAGCCTCTCCCCGATTTGTTTGCGTCTCAAGAGAAGGATGGGTCGGTGGAGGGAGTGATTCTCTCCCCATCTCTAACTCCTGAACAGCAGGAGGACTGCCGCCAGGTCCTGGGACAGTACTCTTCGTTGTTCTCCCTTGTTCCGGGTAGGACTCACCTGTGCGTCCATGACGTGGACACAGGAGACAGCCCACCTGTGAAGTCCAAGATCTACCGGATGTCAGACAAGGTGAAGGCCAGCATTAACAGTGAAGTCACTAAGATGCTGGAGCTAGGAGTGATCGAACCTTCCAGCAGCCCCTGGTCCAGTCCGGTGGTGTTAGTACCAAAAGCCGCACCACCGGGTGGCCAACCGGAACTGAGGTTCTGTGTGGACTACCGGGGACTGAATTCAGTAACCAAAACTGATGCTCATCCGATCCCAAGGGCGGATGAATTGATTGACCGGCTGGGAGCTGCCCAATATCTAAGTACCTTTGACCTTACTTCTGGGTACTGGCAGATCTCTTTGACTGATGGAGCTAGGGAAAGGTCAGCCTTCTCCACGCCCAATGGCCACTACCAGTTCTGTGTGATGCCCTTTGGGCTCAAGAACGCACCTGCCACGTTTCAGCGTCTGGTGAACCAGATCCTCACTGGAATGGAGAGTTTCTCTGCTGCTTATCTGGATGACATAGCCGTCTTCAGTAACAGCTGGGAGGATCACTTGCGTCACCTGCAAGCTGTTCTCCAGGCCCTGAGACAAGCTGGTTTAACGATCAAGGCCAGCAAGTGCCAGATCGGGCAGGGGTCGGTAGTGTACCTTGGACACTTGGTGGGTAGGGGAGCGGTGCAACCCCTCCAGGCGAAGATCGAGGCCATCATGGCCTGGGAACCCCCCAAGACTCAGACTGAGGTCCGAGCATTTTTGGGCCTCACCGGATATTACCGCCGCTTCGTGAAGGGATACGGTACCATCGTGGCCCCCCTCACGGAGCTTACGTCCAAGAAGCAACCTCGACGGGTAGTCTGGACAGAGGCTTGTCAGCAGGCCTTCGTAAAGCTGAAGCGAGCCATGTGCGAGGCCCCGGTCTTAAGGGCCCCAGACTTTTCCAAGAAGTTCATTGTCCAGACAGATGCATCGGAACATGGCATTGGGGCAGTGTTATCGCAACTCAATGAAGAGGGTCTGGATCAACCCGTGGTCTTCCTATCCCGGAGACTACTTCCCAGGGAAAAGAAGTGGAGTGCAATAGAGCGTGAAGCCTTTGCAGTGGTATGGGCTCTGAAGAAGTTGCGGCCATACCTGTTTGGCTCGCACTTCCTAGTTCAGACCGACCACAGACCCCTTCGTTGGCTGATGCAGATGAAGGGGGAGAATCCCAAGTTGTTGAGGTGGTCTATCTCCCTACAGGGAATGGACTTTCAGGTGGAACATCGGCCTGGAGTGGACCACGCCAATGCAGACGGTCTCTCAAGGTATTTCCGCCTTAGTGATGAGAACTCCCAAGGGGTTGGGTAGCTCTCCCCACTTTCAGCTGGGGGGGGACGCGTGTTAGACCTGTCAGCCCTTTGGGTGGTCCCTCCTCATCATTATTTATTTTGTCCCACTTTTGCCTCAAACCCTGTTCGTATTTTTTCCTTTTTGGGAACCACCAGACTTTTTAGTATTGATGCAGATTCAGGGAGCCATTTTATCTACCCCTGGAACTTCTGTCTGAGGGCCTGAAACACAAAATGGTGGCCACCCATTGTCACCTGAGACATCACTGGAACCTACCAGCACCTTCCAGAACATTCCAGAACCCTGTGACAGTGTGAGGCAGGTTTAGAATGTTGGGAAGGCATCTCCAGGTTGGCAGTTGGAGTTGGCAGTTGGCACCTGACTGGTGAAGAGAGAGGAGCACAGAACTGAAGGAGGAAGGAGTGAGGCAACAGGGGTGGAAACTTGTGCCTGGAGTGGGGTCCAGAAACCCACCCTTGATACTAGTCCCTGCTGACTGAGCCCAGCCTGGAGCCCTGTGTGGGAGAAAGCAAGAAAAACCATCTTAAGGACCTGGACAGCCGGAACAGGCCTTAAAAGTAAAGAACAGCAAGTTCCTGACCTGGTTACTGGTAACTTCCTGAAGTCCGACGTCGAGAAGCCTGGAGACCCGGAGCCCGAGGTGGAGAAGCGGCGCTGACTGGAAAGCAGACGTCGTACCCGGAGCCGCCAGAGGTCGAGAGAGGGCGCCGACGGAGGCCGTGGAGACACCAGAGGTCGAGGAGGAAGTCACCTGAGGTCGAGTGTGCGGCGTCGACGGGGGAGTGAAGTCCGCCCTCCGGAGTCGCCGGAGACCGAGGTGAAGCGTGCCGGAGGTCGGGAGTGGAGATCGCACTCCGGAGTCGCCGGAACCTGAAGAGAATCGTGCCGGAGGTCGGGAGTGGAGGTCGCACTCCGGAGTCGCCGGAACCTGAGGAAAGGAGCACCGGAGGTCGGGAGTGGAGATCGCACTCCGGAGCCGTATTTTTTCCTTTTTGGGAACCACCAGACTTTTTAGTATTGATGCAGATTCAGGGAGCCATTTTATCTACCCCTGGAACTTCTGTCTGAGGGCCTGAAACACAAAATGGTGGCCACCCATTGTCACCTGTGACATCACTGGAACCTACCAGCACCTTCCAGAACATTCCAGAACCCTGTGACAGTGTGAGGCAGGTTTAGAATGTTGGGAAGGCATCTCCAGGTTGGCAGTTGGAGTTGGCAGTTGGCACCTGACTGGTGAAGAGAGAGGAGCACAGAACTGAAGGAGGAAGGAGTGAGGCAACAGGGGTGGAAACTTGTGCCTGGAGTGGGGTCCAGAAACCCACCCTTGATACTAGTCCCTGCTGACTGAGCCCAGCCTGGAGCCCTGTGTGGGAGAAAGCAAGAAAAACCATCTTAAGGACCTGGACAGCCGGAACAGGCCTTAAAAGTAAAGAACAGCAAGTTCCTGACCTGGTTACTGGTAACTTCCTGAAGTCCGACGTCGAGAAGCCTGGAGACCCGGAGCCCGAGGTGGAGAAGCGGCGCTGACTGGAAAGCAGACGTCGTACCCGGAGCCGCCAGAGGTCGAGAGAGGGCGCCGACGGAGGCCGTGGAGACACCAGAGGTCGAGGAGGAAGTCACCTGAGGTCGAGTGTGCGGCGTCGACGGGGGAGTGAAGTCCGCCCTCCGGAGTCGCCGGAGACCGAGGTGAAGCGTGCCGGAGGTCGGGAGTGGAGATCGCACTCCGGAGTCGCCGGAACCTGAAGAGAATCGTGCCGGAGGTCGGGAGTGGAGGTCGCACTCCGGAGTCGCCGGAACCTGAGGAAAGGAGCACCGGAGGTCGGGAGTGGAGATCGCACTCCGGAGCCGCCGGAAGTCGACATCGAGCCAAGGCCGCCCGACGTCATCGAACCGGAGCCGCCCGAAGTCGACATCGAGCCAAGACCGCCCGACGTCATCGAACCGAGGCCGCCGACATCGAACCGGAACCGCCTCACGGCGTCGACACGACTCCAGCGGCGTCGGAACTTCATAAAAAGGGCAGTAAGTGGAATAGAGGGCGCCTAAGGCCCTGTGAATTATTATAAGTAAACAGTGGTTCTGTCGGGTATGAACAAAACAATTACTTTGTTATATAAATGAATCAAGGAAAAATAAGGAATCAATCAAAGATGGACCACATAAATTATGAAGCACAGATGACGTGCACAAGATAAGAGTACAAATCACGGTAAAGCCAAATTTAAGGGGTGAAATGCTGTGCTTTATATATAAATTGCATCATTTATATAGACACCCATATCACTTGGAAGACGAGGTTACCACAGTAACGAACTGTAAAGTGAATCAGTGAGTCAGTGACAAAGTGACATAAGTGACAGAATTGTGCAAAATATACATACACAAATATTGAATACAAAAAACTTTATGTACAAAATATACAAGAGGAGGGCCAGTATTAAGGAGAATCACAATGACACCGTTTCATGAATAAATCAAAGTATGTATAGAAACAGGTCTTGAACTGGTCCTAGCAATTATCGTCGACGTTTCAACCCAGTGTAAGCGACATTAAATCGTCATGTAGGGTCTTCATCAGGACATTAAAATAAACTATGGCAACCTGTAAGAGCAAGTAAAGTACGTATCAATAATGTGATGTGTAATTATTTTAATGTGTGGTCCTGAATGGCAGGGGGCCATAACTCACCTAGCCGATGGTCTAGGATGACCTATCAATCTAGCGTTCAAGTGTTGAAGGACAGAGCGCCTCATCCAATGGGGTCTCTGAAAGTCAAATAAAGCGCGCGATGACATCAGGACACCGCTAACACTAATTGACAAGCAACATTGACAATGTGCCCCGAAATTATGAAATTATAGGGATTCAAAAAATCAAAGAGATTAAAACTAATATCGAAGATAGGATAATTGCGGGTTAAACATAAATATCTTAGGCACTTAGAAGGGGCTCACCTCAAACGGCGTATTCCTGTAAGAAAGGCCGAGTCGGGTGAATAAAATGCGATCAAGCAACAATGAAACTGCTGCCCTGACATTAGTAAAGCATTATTCAGTAATTATGGGGATTCAGAGAATCGGAGAATGAACAAATAGATTAAAACCGATATTGGAGATTAGATTACCGTGAAAATTGCGGTTTAAACATAAACAACTTGGGCACTTAGACGGGGCTCACCTCAAACGGCGTTTTCTTGTGAGAAAGGCCGAATCGGGTAAATGAAATGCGGCGAATCCAATCCGAATTAAAATTCCGTGTGATTATCTGTAACAACAAGTGTGCATTTAGGGAGGACTCATGGCTGAGTAAAGAATTCTAGAAGACGGGAAGCAGTGGGAAAGTGACTGCTTACGTCAATTGGGAATCAATGCAAAGCGATCTCGACTCACGCTGCAGCACCACCTTTCTTAGTTGGAGGAAGCCGCAAATGACAGGCCGGCTGCTAAATGAAGGCAAGCCAGGGCACTCCTGTCTGACGTAGGAAGGGTGACGTATCAGGGAGGTTGCCCGGCAACCACATTCGCTTCTAGGACCTGAAGCAGCTGGAGCCGGCGCGAGTTAGTCTACGCGTTTGGTTGACGTATGCCGTAAGTCAAATTGTCAATCTATGTGTTTTACAGGGTAAAGGAGGGATCGGCGAGCAAAGCCCATATTTGAATTATTATAACCCGACCCATAACACTGTCATGTTGAAACGGTTTCAATCAATAATCATATGTAAGCGAGCGTGAACTGCTCTATTGCATAGGAGATGTCTGTGACACAATTACGTGGACGTAGGGGAAACCACGTATCGGGGAGGTTGCCAGGCAACCACAGGCGCTTCTCAGACCCGAAGCAGCTGAAGCTAGTGCAAATGTATGTGCGCGCTGGTGTATGCGGAAAGTTAGTATGTCAATCCAAAGCATTAATTATAATGATGCATGTTCATAGAGATAATTGATTGTCAGCCCCATATCTTCGTATACAGTTAATAACAAGAATTGTGCATGGTGACATCTGTTTCATGGAAAGATCAAGTATCATAGTTTACATCACATGTACAGATAGACAAACTGTAGAACAGCAAAATTAAATATTAAAAGCAAAAGGGCCATCTCAATTGTACTTGTGAAAGGATCTGTTTGCAAAGAGAATGTCAAAGTGCAAAGGTGACCGATCAGGCTCATGATAACAAAATCACATATTCAAACTACCGAAGAGCCAGTACATGTGCCAATACAGAATTCATCAAGAAATGGTTTTCTAATCAAATTATCACAATTGACCCATCTCCCTAGATGTTTCCTCGAGGCTATTCAGACCTTGCTGAACAGTGTTGAGAGAATGGATCCATCTACATTCTTTCCTCTTTAGGTTGAAAACCATTGAGCCACCTCTTGGTGCCAAATTTACTTTTTCTAGCACCCACCATTTCAAATCTTCAGGCTGATGGTTTTGTGCTAGAAAATGATCCACCATGGGGGCCCCTTGTGTTTTGCATCTAATGCGACTCATATGTTGAAGTATCCTCGCTTTTATTTTTTGTGTTGTTTGTCCCACATATAAAGAGTCACAGGGACATCTTATTACATATATGAGATTGGAGCTATTACAGTTCGTGAAAGTAGAGGAATTATATGTTCTGTTGTTGTGGGTGAAGGAAGAACCCTCCATCGACAAAGGACAAGCTTTACATTGGCCACACTTGTAATGGCCTATGAGGGGAGGCAAACCCAACTGTTCTCTAAGGCCACGAGGCTTGGGTGGCTCAAGGTATGCCTTGACAACACTGTCTTTCACATTTTTGCCTCGCTTGAAGGCAAAGATAGGTTCTTCAGCAGTAGAGAGCTCACTGGCAACAAGATTCCAATACTTTTTGATAATTTTCTTCATACCATTACTCTTTGTGTTGAAAGATGTGACACATACAATATTCTCCTTTTTAGATCTGTTCTCCTTGACCTGTAGGAGTTCATCTCTCGGGCAATACCAGGCGCGTTTGCGTGCGCGTTTCAAAAGGCCCACAGGGTATCCACGTTCTTTTAGCCGAGCAGTGAGGATCTCAGTTTCCTTAAAGAAATCAGCTCTTCGTGTGCAGTTCCTCCTTAATCTGAGATATTGGCCATACGGAAGATTATCTCTCAAGCTGCGTGGATGGTGAGAATCATACTTGAGGAGGGTGTTCCGTTCCGTTGGTTTACGAAAGAGGTCACAGATTAGTTGTCCATCATCAACCTCAAAGGTCAGATCCAGGAAATCGATGGTGCTGTTGTCGCTCGTCATGGTGAACTGAATGTCATTAGATCTAGCATTCAGCCAGCTATAGAATAGATTCAGTTCATCCTTGGTACCAGACCAGATCATGATCACGTCATCTATGTAACGTTTCCAAACAGTAATTTGGTCAATGAATGGATTTTGGTGGTTGTAAAGATGTTCCTCTTCATATGCATCCATGAAGATATTGGCCAGGCTAGGCGCATAGGTAGCACCCATCGCCACGCCTTTACAGTGATAATAAAATTGCTTCATAAAGATAAAATAATTATGTTTCATAGCAATTTCCAAAAGGCCAATCAGAAAGTCGGTCGGTATCCAGTGAGGTCTCATTCTATTGTTAAGGATCCCTTTAATCACTTCTAGAGCACTTGTCTTGGGAATGGAGGTGTAAAGCGAGGATACGTCCAGCGTGACCAGTAGCTGGGTTTGGGTATCAAATGGTTGCCCCTCCAAGAGTTGGATGATATGCATCGTATCCCGGACATATGATTTGGTCAAAGGTATCCATGGCTGTAAGAAGTGATCTATAAATTGGTTAAGTGGTTCCAATATAGATCCACATCCCGAGACGATTGGTCTTCCTGGCGGCTTGTCCATGCGCTTGTGGATCTTCGGGAGGGTATAGATGGTCGGAATCCTGGCTTCACGTTTGTTGAGAAAGTCACACTCAGACTGACTGAGAAAACCTTGTGACACTCCATCCATCGTAATCCTTTCAATCAATGATTTAATTTCAGATGTAGGGTCTCTTGGTACAGGGCAATAACTGTCCCTACATCCCAATTGGAGCTCTATTTCCGCAACATAATCCTGTGTGTTCTGCAGGACGACTGCTCCACCCTTATCCGCGGCTTTTATCACGATTGCCTCATTAGCTCCTAAAGTTGAAAGGGCCAACTTTTCTGGCTTGCTGATGTTGTATTTGATGTATTCCTTTTTCTCAAGTAGGTCCATGGTCTCTTCAAGCACTATCTTTTCATAAGCGAGTATTTTTTCACTCATCATATATGCACTCAGTGTAAATGTGGAGAGAGGTCTAAAAGGTGTGGCAGCGGCAGCAGGGGCATAGGTATTTTTTGAAAAATAATATTTTAACCGGATTTTCCTAAAGAAACGTTGCAATTCAACCTTAACATTAAAGGAATCGGGAACAGATGTGGGTACAAATGTTAGTCCTTTCGCCAAGACCATCCTTTCTGCATTCGTTAATGTGTAGTCAGAGAGATTGATTATAGGATCCAACGTACCAGGGGGCAATGGATCAGGAATTGTTTGAGTCATTATGGGGCTCATGTTGACCTGAGGGACTGGTGCAGGCTGTATAGTATCATTCCCAAGACCCCTAGTTGTAGGTTGCTCCGACTGTGGAGTTTCTATTGGCGTATCACTGACTGTATGTCGTTCCAATGTGATCTCACTTGTGATTATTACTGGTGGATTATATTCAGACATTGATGCTTTGGTGCCTTGCTGTGAGGTTAGTGGCCTAGTCAGACCAGGTGGTGGACAAGCGGCAAATGCACCATCGAAATGTATATTCACCATCTGTACATTTGTCTTCGGGTCGAGATCTCCCCATGTGCTTCTGGCTGAAAGAAGCGGACACGTGAATTGGTGCGCCGATTGTTCCCTCCCCTGCGGTTGTTCCATCCTCTTGGGCGACCCCAAAACTGGTCCTGACCTCCACCCCTGTTTGATTGTCGGTGGCCCTCCCCTAAAAAAAGAGACAGTTGGTTATCTTGGTGGCTAGTGGAAGGTCTATCCAAATCTGAATCTGAACCACTGCCGACAGTGGAGTCAGAGAAGGTCTTAAATCTCCTAGGGCCCTGTCTGCTTTTGTTGGAAAAGAAACCTTGACTATCCTGTTGATAGTAATCATCTGCTAGGTATGGATATGTGGATTTTTTGTCGTAATTTCTAATATCTTTAGACAACTTTTTTTTATTCAAAGTTATTGTATTGAACTCTACTAAGGTTTTCTCAGCCCTTTCCAGGGCCTCCTTGGCATTAGTTAGAGCACTGTCCCCCAAGATTTCTCTCTTGAGTTCCGTAATCTCTTGTGTAAGTTTTTTCACGTACTCAATTGCAGTCTCTATTCCAAGCACCATCCAGTGCCTGGAACAATTGTTAGCCACAAAACTGAACCCTTCCCTGAATTTTGGTACATCTATGAATATCGCTGGTTCATTGCGAACCTGCAAACCCTTGGGAATAATATTTGATTGGAGGTATTTGGTCAGTACATGTCCATGTAGTCTAGAGCGGACTAATTTCTTCTCCAATCGCTCTAGTTTAGCCAATTTTTCATTAAGACCAGCATCCACTGATAATCTGTCTGGGCCTAAAAGGAAGCCAGAGCTCCCCTGTTCTTGTATAAGGTTGGCTATATATTCTTCAGTATACGACAGTGTCTCTTTTTCTGACATAATACAGTGGAAGATACTATTCAAGGACAAGTATTAAAAATGTCCGCACATTTTATAAAAAACAAACAAATGAGAGAACAATGCCCTCGCAGGTCAGCACCTGCACGAAATACAATATCTAAACAATGGGGTGACCCTGTGTCCCTCAGAACCTGGGTATGGTTATTATAAGTAAACAGTGGTTCTGTCGGGTATGAACAAAACAATTACTTTGTTATATAAATGAATCAAGGAAAAATAAGGAATCAATCAAAGATGGGCCACATAAATTATGAAGCACAGATGACGTGCACAAGATAAGAGTACAAATCACGGTAAAGCCAAATTTAAGGGGTGAAATGCTGTGCTTTATATATAAATTGCATCATTTATATAGACACCCATATCACTTGTAAGACGAGGTTACCACAGTAACGAACTGTAAAGTGAATCAGTGAGTCAGTGACAAAGTGACATAAGTGACAGAATTGTGCAAAATATACATATACAAATATTGAATACAAAAAACTTTATGTACAAAATATACAAAAGGAGGGCCAGTATTAAGGAGAATCACAATGACACAGTTTCATGAATAAATGAAAGTATGTATAGAAACAGGTCTTGAACTGGTCCTAGCAATTATCGTCGACGTTTCAACCCAGTGTAAGCGACATTAAATCGTCATGTAGGGTCTTCATCAGGACATTAAAATAAACGATGGCAACCTGTAAGAGCAAGTAAAGTACGTATCAATAATGTGATGTGTAATTATTTTAATGTGTGGTCCTGAATGGCAGGGGGCCATAACTCACCTAGCCGATGGTCTAGGATGGCAGTAAGTGGAATAGAGGGCGCCTAAGGCCCTGTGAAGCCCTAAGAGACCATCCTAGAGGCTAGAGAGGTGCTGGAACCAGCTTGATAGTGCCAGGGGTGAGCTGAGACTAATACAGAGGGGTTGTGTAGTGTGGGAGAGCCAGATCTCTAGATTCCCCCTTGATCTACCTCAGTTTAGGCCTCAGCCTTGTCCAAGCCAGGTAGTACACCCCTCAGGTCATCCAAAACTCTACAAGCTGGGATTGGGCCAAATCATCCCATAGTACCTCAGGAATGTGAACTGATTTTCAAGTGTCACTGTTTGCTTTTATTATTTATTGAGAGCACTGTATTTATTGTATTCATCCTATTTATTGCCTCACAGTATTTATTGCCTCACAGTATTTATTGTTTCACAGTATTTACTGTCGCACAGTATTTATTGTCTCGCAGTATTTATTGCCTCGTAATATTTAATTGCCTTTTATGTAATTCACTTATATTTATGCCTTGATTATTTATGATCGACCTTATTTATTGAATCGTTGAAGTATTATTTATCTGACTTACCCTTCCACAGGAAAAGCCTTGTGTACTATGATTGTATTATTATTTATTTAATCAGCAACTAAGAGAAAAGAAGATAAAGAGATATATTTTCAGAATAAATTTTAAGGTGTAGTGTCGTTTTTGGAACGGATGCACGCATGGTTATTGTGTGGGTATGGCGTATGCTTAGCACGGTGCCTGATCCCTGACCACTCGAGCCAAGCTACCACAGTGTATGTCTGGGAGAACACCACCACCCTTCCGGTGTGGGAGTGTTTTTCTAACACCTTATAACAATTTATTGACTGTATTCATGTAATTTGCTTATGATTAATGTTTGTCTTCACTTTGCGCCGTTCCACACTGTATATATCACTTGTGTCACTGCACTTATCACTTGCACCAAGCACGGTCAGTACACAATTGGTGTATTTTTGCCTACTTTAATTTAATTGTACTATAGTGCTGTTATAACTATTTGCATAATAACAATGACAAATTTCTTATCTTGGCCTCTTGTTTCCCTTTCTTTATGATTTATGCATTTACTTAAAATTGTCCTTGTAATTACTGGTTGAGACATTGTTGTTTTGGTACTATAATTCACCCGGTCTCAACTGGGTAAACGGGTTTACTCCTGTTTCACGTTCTTTTACAATATTCAGCTAACATAAGAAATGAATAGGCCTTTCTCTCAATCATAGATGCGGTCTGGCCTTTTCACATTTTAAACACACGTCTCTAAAACCATACTATAAGCATTGATATTCATTAAATTGCATACATGAATAAGCAACCTACACATGAAGACTTTAATATGTGCACGTTTAAATCCTAATAGATCACATTATACGTGAACTAATTCGTTATGCATCATCTAACGTACAATTTTGACTAAACAATTCATTGACTTCATAAATGACTTGGATACATTTCTATTCGTACCAATATATGCTGCTGTTAATACTACAATTCTAAGCCACACGTTAAAGATCCCACTAAATATATGGGTGCAGACTACAAGTGATTATAATGCACCCCTACAAATTTCAGAACAACATGGCTCTCTATCACTCCCATTTGGCAGTGACGTGTGTTTCGGAATTGATTTTTTTTGGACCAAATGAATAAAAATCCATGACAAATATGTGGAGTCCTGGGCATGGAACCTTGGGTGGACAATGTGAGTGGAATGTCCTCGGGCTGAGATTCAAGGAGTGGAAGTTGCCACTTTGATCTCAACCCTGCTGGTTGTTGGCAGTCTCTGATGGAAAAATAATAAACGTACATATATTTGGATCATTTCAAAATTGTCCTAATTAAGACGGGATAATAATGTATAATATTAATCATAATAATTGTTATTATTATTAATATTGTTCTGTTGTTAGTACCATCATTAATTATTAATATTATTATTATTTGTAGTGCAGCAACAAAGTGCGTGTGTGTGAGAGAGAGAGAAGAAAGGGGTATGTGAAGACAGAGAACAGACCTGCAAATAATAAAATAGACCAAACATAATATTGGGACTATTTATTTTAACGAGCAGTATTCACATCTGTTTTCATTTAAACATTTATCATTGCATTACAGTCGTTATCACAGTAAACCAAAAGTGCTTTAATACTGCCCTTCTTTTCAGGATAAAAATGGCGTCCAGCTTTGTGACACAGTTCAAACTCTTTTCGAGTATGCGTAAGTAGAAAGTGCCTGCCAAGGAGCATGCAGGGAGGGTCTAACCGTGCCCTCTGTGTTCCAAGACAGAACCGTGGGCGCCTAGCGACAGGAGGAAAGCAACAAAGACTGACAGTCCTGAGAGAGCGGAATCTACAGACAGGACTCTCGGATCCTCAGCAGGGACTTCAGTCACCTAAATGCTGACGGCAGCAGAAGTGACATTGAACACCTGTTGACCCAGTGACGTCGAAGGCTTCTCTTCTTTTCCCAACCTTAGGTTGTCCACTGACTCCAGTTTGCTTACTTGAGTTATTGAGGAAGGGCCAGGCACAGAAACGGGTTCTAAGTGTTTTTTTCATAACTTTTGCTTCCTGCTCACGTCTTCATGACCCCCGAGACAAGAGGTAGAAAAGGCAGTGCCGCGTGTGCCAAATCGCAAGCCAGAAGATGCTGCACCTGGTAACTCCTAATTGGCGAGCATTCATTTAGGTTGATTTTCTTAAGCAACTTTATATGCAGCCATCTGATGCCTACATTCCTCAGAAGATAGACTGCTCATATGTGTGACTTATTTGTACGCCTCCCGCTGAGCATTGGTCCAAAAGCAGGCGTAGAATCGTGGCTCATTTGGCTTTCAAGAAGGCTGGTGAGACAGTTGTCCGGCATAAACAGCTGCTGCCACAGGCCCTTGCAGCCACAACCACTGGTTGGATTCTGGGGGGCGCACTGGGGTGTTAGTGTTCCGAGGTCGGTAAAAAGAGCACCGGTAGAATAAGTAGCTCACCTGTCATTTGCAGCACTTCTTCGATGCAAGCGTGTCAGTGCGCCCTTTAGGTGTACCTTGAGGTTAATAAACGCATCCATTCCCTGCTGGAAACACAGAGCCATGGATATGTGGCCCTTTGGATCCGAAAGGGATTTCACTTGACTGCTTCAGCTAGAGTTTTACAGCAGGGTCGAATATCTGTGGGATATTTATTATTCGTATTTTTGGCATGGCGGGAAGTATACCCCATGTAAAGTACATTGAATTGCCTTTGGGCTTTTCAGTTATGAATGATTTGTAAATCTTTAGGGTTATTTCTGGGTGGTGGCTGACATCCTGTGCTTTCAATTTGTTCATTTGGGCACGGGTGTTTAATTGTTTAATTTGAGGTATTAATAATCTGCTCCCTTGCTGGTGGAGGGCTGTTAGTTAGTCCTATAAACTGTGGGTTCAATGTATACCGGGGAAGTGGATGAAATGTTAAAGTCTTACTTTGGCATTGTATCTGTCACCCGTCACCTAACAATGCTTCTGGCCTGGGTCAGGGGGCTGCAGGGATCCCAGCATATGGGTGCTCGCCCCCTTGCTTGGAGTAAACTATGGCCCGGGCTGCTGACTTGAGTAGCTATCCTAAGAAGGCCAACCTTTTGCAACAGAGGAAGGAAAGGGAGTTCATCCTGGACGGGGTAGCAGTGGGCACCCATGGAAGTGGCTACGAAAAGAGGCAGCCCAAACTTTGGTCTGGCCTCCCCCCCTACAACAGCCAGCGGGATCCCTACCTGGTTGATTACTTCAGGAAACCCTTCGTGAGAGAGCTTCTCGGAACGACAGAGCAGGTAATGGAGAATAGGGTTTTGGGTGAGCATGTAAATGGGTCAGAGGACCAGTGTAAGAGGCGCAGACTCAAAAGACAAATTAAATCTAATGGGGGCAGTAGGACAGACAGCGTTTCGGGGCCGGGCATCAAAAGATGAAGGAAACGAATGATTTGCAAACACTGCTTTCTGTTTTTGTCTAGATTATTCTGGATTAAAGAACGAGTGATATCATATTTTAATGGGAGTCCAAAGGGACTTTGGGCCTGATTTAGAGTTCAGCGGATGGGTACCATCTCACTAATGTGACGGATATCAGCCTTATTTCAAGTGCATTTTATTTTAACCAAGCAAACTGACAGACATGATGCCGCATTGTAGCACGTTAGGGAGGAAGTACAAATAGAACTTGGTTTATGAGGGCGGGGGTTTGTGCTCTGAGAGCATCCTCCTCTGGCCAGCCCAAAGGCTTGACTGACAACCTTAAGCCTGCCTATCACTACTGGGATGAGATGGCTCCCAGCATCTTCTCTGCTAGCTGGAGCAGAGATCCTAATGACTCTCTCAGGTGCAGTGCAGTTTTATGTGCATAGCCAGGATCCTGGAGCTTTTCAGGATGGCAGTGTCTCATGTCATGGTTCCTTCAGAGCTCCTGCTGTCTGCATACACACAACGTCTATCCGGATACGCATGTGCGCTCCTTATGGGAATGAAGGAAGGGCCACATAGGTGCCACACAGGTGCCTGAAGCTATGGTTGCCTCTCACCGCATTGGCAGCAGGTCAGAATATTTTCACTGAAATCGAGGCCTCAGATATTGGCAAATGGTGCAAACTTCATTCTTTTTAAAATGCAGGCCCAGACACTGGTAGCTAGCTGGAAACCCACTATGAAAATTAGGGACACAGATCTCAACAGCAGGTGACCACCCTAATGTCATTGTTGGGACAAGAATGTTTATTTCGGTGGAGTAACGCAAACTGATGCCCCCCCACCCACATGATGTGAGAGGGTTCCCTCAGCCTCCCATATTCCACAGGTATTTTTTGGCCGTGGCCTGAATGGGGTTTCCTCTTGAAGGGTTGAGGGTCCCCTCAAGAATTGTCCCCCTGCACTGCAGGGGCCTGCGTTGCGCCCATGCCCTGCATGCTCTATGGGGGTGTTCCTCTGCAACGAGTTGTCAGCTTCATGTGTATATGGTATCCTGGCTTTTATTTTGACCTTGACACCATGTTAATCTAAGCATGTGTGCAAATGCCTAGGCTCAACCCTGACTATGTCAGGTTCCGGACCTGTCCTGCAACCACGCATGTCATTGTGGTTAGTGGGCTACTGGTCCTGTCATGGGTATAGTAAATAAAGTAGTGGTGCCAGCATACTGTGATTTTAAAAGGAATCAGTGGTGTGACAAGACGCTTTTATCTGGCCCTAGGAGTGAATCCCAATGGCCTACTTGTGTAAAGTTTGCCTCTTCTGCGTATGCCTAAACCACTGTGCTTACATACCTTGTGCATGTTGAGTGGGTATACTTGCGTAGTGCCTGGAACACATTGGTGCTGATACGTGTGTATGAG